>NC_080675.1:93639230-93942908 GCF_030445035.2 Dasypus novemcinctus | reverse complement strand
AACATTGGGAATGTAAAAATGACTAAGAGAAAGACTCTGTCCTCAAGGAGCTACTCCAAAGAGATTGCTTTAAGTTTCTGCCACCTTCTCTAATATCCTTCTCTTCTGAATTCATATAAAGGGAATGACAGCAACAAAAGTGCAAGTTCGTTAAGACCAGGACTAGATCTTTTGAAGTTTTTAAATGCCCATACCATCATTTATCATAGCACTTGAGACTTAGTGAGCACCTAGTACATAAGTATCTTTCATTTCCTCTAATGTCTTCCATTTTCTCCTCAAGTATTTTTAAGGAGGAACATTAGTGTTGGATGGTTCTATCAGTTACAGAGAGTTCATGCAGGACAAGGAATTTCAGTGGGACTTGAGAAAGTAAAGAATTGAAGGCAAGTCATGAAAGGTAGAGTTATTACACACAGAAAGCTGCCCCACCCTGGTTGATGTAAGTGGAAATGGATGAAAATGTATTAACCCCCATGTTGTAGGCCCCAAATTCTTAACAGAAGTCTGCTATAGCACACAGAAAAGCACAGGACTAAGAGCAACAGTCCCAAAATCAGACATGATGGTGAAATCCCAGCTCCATCCCTTCCCACCTGCATGATCTTGAACTTCTTATTTAACTCAGAAAGCCCCACTTTCTTTTTCTGTAAAATATATAATGCTATGAGAATTAAATGAGATTATGCATGTACCTAGCATAGGGCTTGACATACAGGAAGGCATCACATTTTGTTGTTTTTCCTACAACTTTATGTAAGAGATCTTTGAGGATCTAAAGAAACCATAATGGTGTTCTCTAAGAGCCAGTATGGTTCAGAAAAAGTATACCACATGCGAGGGACAGGTTGATTCACAAACTAATGCAGTTCATCAGAAGTAGCTACTTATGCTTAGAGGACACCTGAAGCAATAAAAGCCTCCCCCAATTCTTCATCCCCCCATCAAGAGTCCACTGAGAGTTGAGATAACTTGATTATGGTGGATATCTGCTGTTTTGTCTACTTGGAATAGCAGCTCCCTCCGGTAGAAGGTAAACTCTAACCATATGGCTTGAATGAGGGCTGCCATCTTACTCATGTGGCCATCCAGAAGTAGGCACCCGACTCAGCTGAGCCAATCACATTATTTATACCCCACACTAGTAACAAATTGGCCTCTGGAAGGAAACCTTCCTCAGGCTGAGGCAATCAAAGCCCTACCCCAGAATTTTTTAATCTGGGATCTGAAAGAAGTCTCCCTTCCTCTTTGGTGATTACACTGTGAGAGTGGCCCCTGTAAGGATGTGTTTGCAATCATATCTCCTGCTTTGTGATGGAATCTAGTCTAAGTGAGTGAAGCTCATACACAGAGAGATGCAGAATGAAAGAAGAATCCTTGCAGGATTCAGTTTCCTGGTGTTCGGATACCTGAGGCCCAGATACATGTTTGCATTTGTCAAGGTTATAGGAGAAAAAGCATTTGTCTTCTTGTCTAAGTTTACTGGAATTACATTTCTATCACCTGGAAAGTGTGCTGACTAAATCAATAAGATTTCAATTTACTAAGAAATTTTTAGGAACACCATCCTGGCTTACAAGAAGCAAATTCCACTGGTGCACACACTTCTATTGGTTACTTTCTCAGTAATTTCTCTCAATATCCTGAAGGGGGCATTGTTTCCATTCTCAAAAAATCAGCTTCTATAGAAACCTTTTTTTTGTTTAATGCAAAGGAGGGACTAAGTGAATTGCATAAAGTGATTCTAATTGGTTGGAGCTTCATGCTGAAAATTGTTTCTATAGAGAAAAGGAAAAAAATTGCCATGTTTGAAGAGACCTCACCAACTTTCGAGGATCCTAAGTCCTCAGGGTACTGGACAAGAAAGAAAAGGGAAAAAATGAAGAAGCTACTAGGAGTGATTCTGTGGCTTCAAATGGACTGTGAGTTGGGGACTTAATGGAAAAGGAAACCAGGGAGATAAAGGGACTGTTTCTGCAATGCTCAGGGATAGAGACAGGATTCACTCTGACTCATTTGAGGTTCTCTGGGTGGGAACTGAATTACAAGGATAACCAGTGAACTTCTTCTGAAATGTTCTCTTCATACAGGGTCAAGTGGAGAAATGAATGTAGAGCAAAGGCCTCCATCCCTGAGCACCCAGGAGGGAGAGGGCTGTGTTTTCTACTGCAATTATTCAAGCACCATTTCAGTCAGACTGCACTGGTACAGACAGCACCGCGGGAGAAGGCTGGAGTCTCTGTTTTTATTGCTATCAAACGGAGCAGTGAAGCAGGAGGGACAACTAACAGCCTCCCTTGATACCAAAGCCCGTCTCAGCACCCTGCACGTAGCGGCCTCCCAGCGTGGCCTAGCAGCCACCTACTTCTGTGCGGTGGAGGCACAGCGATCCCCCAGCGCTTTCAGTCTGTACCCAAACCTGCAGCTGCAGCTCTAGGCCACCCCTGCTGCGAGGACTACAATTGCGAGAGCTGCTTAACTGTCTCTGCATTTCCTCCTGGAAGGAACATTTGGAAATGAAAGATAAAAAGGGTGTTTTAATTGACATTTTCTTTGCTGTGAAGAATGGATTCATGAAAAAATTCCTAAGTCTTGCCTGAGAATGAGGTCACATCCTTTACTGTCTCACAGTCAAAATCTTCTGTTACAGAAAGATTTTATAGTTAATGCAACAGTTACAAATAATACCTAAGGAATATGGAATCATAAGTTTTATTTTTTATTTTTTTATTTATTTCTCTCCCCTTCCCTGCCCCTCCCCCCAAGTTGTTTGCTTTCTGGGTCCATTCGCTGCGTGTTCTGCTGTGTCTGCCTGTATTCTTGTCAGTGGCACCCCAAATCTGTGCCTCGTTTTGTTGCATCATCTTGCTGCATCAGCTCTCCATGTGTGTGGTGTCTTTCCTGGGCAGGCTGCACTTTTTTCGCACGGGGTGGCTCTCCTTACGGGGCGCACTCCTTGCGCATGGGGCTCCCCTACACAGGGGACATCCCTGCATGGCATGGCACTCCTTCAGCACTGCGTGGGCCAGCTCATTACATGGGTTAGGAGGCCCTGGGTTTGATCTTTAGACCTCCCATGTGGTAGGTGGACACTCTATCTGTTGGGCCAAATCTCTTCCCTGGAATCATAAGTTTTACATACAAATATAACATATAACATTTACCAATGGAGAAAATATATAAAGCTTTATAAAAATATTCTATGAGGAGCTCCTTCCTTCTAAAATATTGACTGCAGTAGTCAGGTAATAGCTATCTATTTATCACGAAGTGTGGAGAGATTCTTATCATAGGACTTAAAAAGAAAACAAAAAGGTTAATTGAGAAGACCTGAACCCACCCTCTTGCATGAAAACTTTACCCGTGACTTACAAACCCAGGAAAGAAATAGTCTCTCTTTTTTTCTTTTTTCTTTTTTCTTTTTTCTTTTTCTTTTCTTTTATAAAGAGTATTTATTTGGAGTAAAAGCTTACAGTCCCAAGGCCTTGGAAAGTTCAATTCTGGTGCCATAAGAGAAACTTTCTCACCAAAGTCAGCAGCCACATGTTGAAACAATACGGTGGCTAATTTCTGCAAGGTTTCAGCCTTCCCCTCTGGATGTCCTCTCTCAGGCTCAGTTGCTCTGCTTCTTCCTGATTTCAGCTGCAGGCTGGCATAGGGCTTGACTCTTAGGATTTCCTATATCAGTCCCAGCTGTCCTCCTCTCTTCCCAAGGTCAACTGAAAGCTATCGGGTAAAATGTTTCATCTCCCCCCAGGGCTTCCCCTGTTTGAGCCTTCTTTCTGTCACATGGCAGGATCAAATATGACGGAGTTCTCTCTTCTTGTGTGTCTGTCTTCTGTGTAAGTGGCAATTACTTGTTTTGGCTTTTTCATTTCTCTGACCCTCACTCTTCTGGGAACTGTGAAGCAGTGTCCTGGTTTGCTGTACCCTAAACCAAGTCCCAAAGGCAGCCTCTGGCTTTTTCTGTGTTGTTTAAATGAGAGCTGAACCTTTTTCTGTGTAACCCATAGGCCATGTTTCTCTCTTATTTTTAGATTGTCTATCTGCCAAATAAGTTATAAGTTCATTACCTTCCTTTTGAGGCCTTCTGCACTCCCATTCTTGACTTGTCTTAGGAAATACAAATGGATTAATTAGTCCAGCTACATACCCAAGCAAGGGGAGTACTTGACCTCACCTGTCTACTACTGCCTTGCTTCTTTCTTACACCCAGTCTCCCCACGTGGTTTGAGAGGGAATGCTGGACCACTGCCAATGTTGACCCCTGAAGGGTGATCTCACTCCTCAGTGCCAGCTTAGCCAAGGGTACCCCATGCCTGGAATGCCAAAGTTGTAGAACTCTGAGCTCATCTCCTTCATAGACATGAGGCTTCTACATGGGTCGCAAGTGACCAAGAAATGCTGGGTTTGGATTGGTTCTGGCATTCTTATTGTTAGTCCAGAACAAAGGTCACTTTTCCATCTTCTGAGATCCACACGTAAACAATAAATGTCTTCTAGTTTGCATATATCAAAACCAAAGTCTCTGATTTCACTCATTTTCTCCTAGAATGACAATAAGGTTATGTACCAGCCCTCTTAAGAAAAGATATTTTAGTAACTCCTGAGGCCACCAAAATGAATCCATAATGTCAAGATTTCCTTTTCTGAAGTATGTTACCCTCAGTGAGTCTACAGTGGTTTTCTGGGGCTTTCTTACAGAATAACAGAAATATCCCAAACTTTACCAGCTAAGCACAATTTAATACAACAAAATAAAACTGCATATGTGAATATTTCTCAATAAAACTACTTTAAAAAAATTTTTTAATAAAAAAAAATTTTAAACTGCATATTAAATTCTAATCTCCTTGCTAAGACATTAGTGAAAACTCTTAGCTTAAGGGGAAAGTGGTATCTTTTTTCGTATAAACCAGATTTATCTTCTTCTAGGTCCTGCTGCCCCTCTATTTGTCCTACATTTTTGTCACAAAACAACAATAATGGAAGCTCACTTCCTGGTTAAAGGACCACTCTAAAACCCTGGAATGTTCCCAAGTTTTGCTTATAAACTTTCTCAATGTTATAATATCAATTTATCATTGATATTAATATCAATTCTATTGTTAAAGAGACTTTATATATCAATTCTTTGGTTTTTAGAGGTTTTGCTTCCCTCCAGTTAGTGTCCAAATTTCAAGCTTGCATTTCTTTACTGCCCGGGAACAGCGGCTCTGTACTATATACTGCTCTGCTCCTTCCTTGGACAGGCACAGTCTGTGTCCTGCATCTGGTGGTTTGTCTTCTCTCTTGTAGTAATGCTTGTTGGTGGGCTGAGTTAATTATGAATAGATATCCAAGCTCAAAATCGATCCCTCCTGTATGCATAACTATTGATCTCTTGAGATTTTCGTGAAATCAGTGAGATTTTTCATAGGCCACAAAAGGTCAGGGATTTTATTCCTTAGGCATTTCATGTCCAAAAATGTTAATATCTGAAATCCATAATACATTTTCCAGAAATGTATGAAGATCAATATATGGCTATACACAATAAAACTATGAATTTGTTTGTTTGATACATTTAATTTGAAATTACCATTTTTGCATAAAAATTTTTAAGATGGGTTGTCCAACACAGGAGTGTTACATGGTCTGTAGCATTCAATCTGGCTAAAGGCATCAGTGCTTCCACTTTCCTTTCATTTTCTTATATTATCTTATTGGAAACTCTTAGCAATGAAACCTTTTTAAAAAAATGGTAAATAAGAGTGTCTATCTGGTTGATGAATACAGAGTAATAGTCCCAGCTTACTGACTGGATAAATAAAAGAAGGAAAATATGTTACGAGAGAAGAAGATAAAAAGTTCTGTTTATTCTCCCAAATTCATAAATGTGGAAGCATCATAAATGATACTGTGGCTTCAACTGTGCTTTTAGTTGCAAAGACACATGGCTCGGACCCATTCAGATAAGGAATCTTATAGATACAATGAAAAAAGAAATAAAGACAGAGATTGAGGCATAAAATCCTTATCTCACATCTTTGATTGTAGCTTTTGGAACCAGAGTAAACACACAAGAAAGAGAGAGAACACTCTTTTCTGCTAAAATCACTCAAGCAGCATTTTAAATAGACTTCCTTCATATAGTCAAGAGAAAGCCCTCACAGATAATTTGGTAGCTTTTTTTTTAAAGAGAAGGAATTTAATTAGGAGGTTATAATGAAGCTTCTATTATAGCTAATCAGATTTTAAATGACTTTTCCTCTTTTTATATTTTTGGAAACAAAAAGCAGGAGGGCATGTAAGCATGGTGAACATGTTGGTGTCTCAGATCAGTTGAGATGAAGATCTGGAGAAATCCTGTCTTTGGATATGAAGTTTATTACTGTTTTTCTTTTACTGTTTCCCCATCCGTAGAATAGGGTCAATGGTTGTAGTTTACTCACTCCTAGGAATGAGTTTGGAGATATGAAATGCTCCCTGATGCTATCAGTCATACTAGGAAAATTCCATCTAAACTTGGCTGTTTTTTCACCGACCCACCACTGGTAATTATAACACAACATCCTGTGAGACCCTTTTTCACACACAGTCCCAACATTCCTACAACATAGGAACGTCTTCTAAAGAAAAATTTTACATTGGAATCTCAGGAAATTTTATCCTTTGTGTCTTACCTGGATTATCTGAGTCAAAGATACATATTTTGCCAGTCAAAGAATATAATATTTTTCCTATAACTTCCAGTTCTCCCTCCATTTTTTGTTCCTATTTCCTTATATTGTGAAATTTATTTAAACTTTACCCTTTTCAGGCTAGTTTAGAACAAATTTCACTTTCAAAATAGTTATCTTATTAGAAATACCCAAAATGAACGTTATACAAAAATAACAGAAAACTAGTTTTTCTGTTCCACCAGTGAAATGGACAAGCCCTAATCAGTACCTTCAAATATCAGTTTTATCAGGTTTTCCTCCCAAATTTCTGGAAAAATAACAATCTTGATTCAGTAAGGCTTTTAAGTAAAAATATTCCAGAAATTACAATCACAATGTAAAAGCTGACCTCAACATTTCAACGCTTAGACTTTCCTAAGCAACAGCAAATTAAAAAAAATAATAATGGAAAAAAGACATTTCTCCAAATAGCCTCAGAGTCTTTACAGTCTAATCAGCATCCACAGCAATTTGCTGGCAGGTTAGGAAAGGTCAGCAGTAGCAGTGTAAAGACCGAAAAGCGCCTGTCACCACTTAGGACCTTCAGGACTAATTACATTAACTTCCATATTCAGAGAAAATTAAATTTGACATGAAAAAACTGACTTAGTGCCATCTTTCTTTTAGTCAAGCAGAGGCTCCATTCTGGAGTACTAGGTTGAAAGAACTTTGGCTTGATATGTAAATATTCATAACTCATCTTGAATTTTAACTTTCTGAACTGTTACCAAAGCATGTTTCCTTATTAATGACTGCATGTCTGGAGGTTTTTATTTTGCATTTATGAACTCAGTCTCTGTATTGCCACATAATCAGGCAATAGGGTTGTATAGCAATTTCTCTATGAAAATAATTTCACAAGGAAGCATTTCATGACAGGAAAAAGCATTGCTCAGCCCCATCTAATTTACTAAGGGAAGAAGTATTCATTTGAATTCCTAGATCTCTTCTTATAGAAGATTCTTGGATTCTGAAGATTAGGTCCTCATAAGGCCAAAAATACAAATAAACCCTAAAACAGATTTAGATGCCTCAGACCCTTCAAATTAATCCACTAATAAAACCTAAGTTCCTCCCACCTCTCTTACCAACTCCTTCCCCACTTATAAGTATAGAGATTTTTATTTTCCTTACCTAGATCATTTACTTTCACCGAAAATATTTCACTACATCTCATCCTAAAAGAATCCAGTGTTCTGTATATCCACTAACTTCTCTAAAAATAAAATAAAATAAAACAAAATAAAAAGATATATCCTAGGCATTCAAACTGAATCTGTTGATTTTAAGGGTGTGATGACACAGTAGGAAATTATTATCAAAGGTGATCATTTCAACACACAAGATCATGCTAAAACAAGTAGGTTTACCACAGTTGGACCTATAGGTATGTTTTCTGTGATGTTAAGCCCAGCTTCTGGCAGGTGTCATCAATAACTAGAGGTTTTACTAACAAAAAGTTCCATAAAAAACACTTGGGACTTCCTCTGGAATCAGAAGCACCAGTTACGAAATCCCCTTATTTCAAGGATTAGGAAAGGAGAAACTTGTGTTACTCGTGCTACTAATATCCCAGGAGAGTTCCTGACTGGCTAGAAAGAAGTAATTGGACAGTAGGGGTCTTTAATAAATGAAAATAGGCAGAAAAGGTAGCAAAAACCCATGTAGTATCTGGGGAGTATTAAAAGATAACACAATGCCATGGAAAGCAGGGTATGATGGCTTTGGCAAGAGTCTAAATATAAGAAAGCCTCTGGCCAAGGACCACTGTCAGAAGTGTCACTGCTTTAAAACACCACAACAGACTTTCCCATTTGATGATTGTTTCTTGGGATGGGAAGAGTCGAATGCTTTACATTTATTTAATGAGTGATATGAGCCCTAGAATATCAAGAGATCTGGTACTAGACTCACTGATCGATGAAGGGGCCTAAAGTCCTGGTTCATCAAAATACCATCTTTGTAAATGTCTTAATCCACAAAGATATTGTCTTTTAACTTGTGTCTTAACCCACAAAATTATAATAAGCAAACTACTGCTGATACTGGACACATACCATGGAGTTCACACTGGCAGTTGGGGATCCCCGGGCCACAGTTTGTGGTGTGGGACAGTGTGTACTGCTCCACAAGTCCTTCCTGGTGGAAGTCCTTCTCAGGGCAGTAAGTCATAGAAAATTATATTCGTTCAGGGCATTCCATGGCTGAAGTGATGGATATCTCTGGAAACATTCATACTTTCCATGGAGAAGTTCTGGTATTTAGAAAACGAAGCTTGTGGGCCTGCATCCTGGGTAGGAAGAAGGTTTATTAGGCAGCCTTGACAAGAGGCTCTGTGGTTTCAGTCAGGTGCTGCATCTCCACAGCTGGGGACCAGGCACCTGAGTCCTTGCTTCTGAGAGCCCTGCAATCATGCAGCACAAAAGACATGTCCGCATGACAACAGCGCCAGTTTTCAGTTCTTTGATCTCAGCTGCAAACCAAATTGATCTTAGTGTTTTTTCTCAGGTAGATTTTTATTCATTTTTCTAATCTCTTATTCTGTTATATTCCAGATATTTTTATCATGGTAACATATATGTATACTCAAAATTTTCCATTTGAACCACTTTCAAGTGTACAATTCAATTGTACTAATTACATTCACAGTGATGTGCTACTACCATCACCATTCATTACTAAAACTTTTATGTCACTACAAACAGAAACTCTGTACTTATTAGGTAAATACTCCCCATCACCCCATCCTTCCTCTCATAGTCTGTAATCTACTTTCTGTTTCCATTAATTTGCTTATTCTAGGTATTTCATGTAAGAGATATCATATAATATTGGTCCTTATGTGTTTGGTTTATTCCACTCAAAATGATGTCTTCAAGAGTTCATGTTTTAACATGCATCAGAGCTTTATTGCTTTTTATGAAGGAATAAATTTCCATTATATGCATATACCACATATTGTTTATCTAATCAGCTGTTTTTTTGTTTGTTTGTTTTTAAGATTTTATTTTTCTATTTATTTCTCTCCCCCCCCCCCCCCGCCCAGTTGTCTGCTCTCTGTGTCCATTTGCTGTGTGTTCTTCTGTGACCACTTCTATCCTTATCAGCGGCACCTGGAATCTGTGTTTCTTTTTGTTGTGTCTTCTTGTTGTGTCAGCTCTCCATGTGTGTGGTGCCATTCTTGGGCAGGCTGTACTTTCTTTTGCACGGGGTGGTTCTCCTTACGGGGCGTGCTCCTTGTGCGTGGGGCTCCCCTACGTGAGGGACACCCCTGCATGGCAGGGCACTCCTTGCCCGCATCAGCACTGCGCATGGGCCAGCTCCACACAGGTCAGGGAGGTCCAGGATTTGAACCGTGGACCTCCCATGTGGTAGGCAGATGCCCTATCCATTGGGCCAAGTCTACTTCCCCCATTTAGCTGGTGATGGACATTTGGGCTGTTTCCATTTTTCGGCTATTGTGAATAATGCTGCTGTGAGCATTGGTGTACAAACATATGTGCAAGTCTCTATGTTCAATTATTTTGAATATATACATAGAAGTGGAATTGCCAGGTAACATGGTAATCCTATGTTCAACTTTCTGAAGAACCACCTGTTTTACACAGTGGCTGCACCATTTTACAATCCCACCAACACTGTACAAGGGTTCCAACTTCTCCCCATTCTTGTGAACACTTGTTACTTTCCATTTTTAAAAATAGCCTTCCTAGCAGGAGTGAAGTGGTATCTCATTATGGTTTTGATTTACTTTTCCCTAAGGACAAAGACAAATGAGCATCTTTTTATATGCTTATTGGCTATTTGTACATTTTCTTTGGAGATAAGTCTATCCAGGTCCTTTGACCATTGCATTAAATTGGGTTGTCATTTTGTTGTTGATTTGTAGAAGTTCTCCTTATATTCTGGATATTAAATCCTTATCGGGCATGACTCACCCTTCAGCATGCCTACAATCAATGTTTCAGATTGTGCATTCTTTTCTTATTTCTTAGTAAACTCTTTACTTCCTTGCCTAACCCCCCAAAAGAGTCCTTATCAGATGCAATTTATATGAAATGTCCAGAATAAGCAAATATATAGAAATAGAAACTAAATTAATGGTTGCATAGTGATGGGGGTGATGGGGGGATCAGGGGTTGTTAGCTAAATTGTATAAGGTTTCTTTTTGAAGTGCTGAAAATATTTTAAAATTAAGGTGATGGTTGCACATATCTATGAATATAATAAAAACCATTGCCTTATATACTTTAAATAGGTTAACTATATGTTATATGAATTATATCTCAAATAATCCTTTTCAGATATATGATTTACAACTATTTTCTCCCATTCTATAGGTTGTCTTTTCATTTTCTTTATAATATACTTTGATATGCAAATGTTTTTGGGTTTTTTTTTTATATTCATTTATCTGTTGCCCTTTTGTTGCTCATATTTTGGTGGCATATCTAAGAAATCACTGCCAAATTCAAGATTCTGAAGTTTTACCATAAGTATTCTTCTGAGTTTAATGGTTTTAGCACTTATGTTTAGGTCCTTGATCCATTTTGAGTTAATTTTTGTGTATAGATGCAGTAGGACTCTAACTTCATTCTTTTGCAGGTGGACATAGAGTTTTCCCAGCACCATTTGCTGAAGAGACTATTCTTTCCTCATTTACAGTACTTAGCATCCTTGTTGAAAATCAGTTGGCCATAGATGGGTGAATTCATTTTCTGGTCTCTAAATTCTATTTCATTGGCCTATAAGTCCATTATACTAATGCCAGTACCACACTGTTTTAGTTACTGAGGCTATGTAGTAAATTTTAAAATTAGGAGTAAAAGATCTCCAATTTTGTTCTTCATTTTGAATATTAATTTGGCTGTTCAAGACCCCTTGTGATTCCATAGTAATTTCAGGATCAACTTTTTCCATATCTGAAAAAAATCCTGCTAGAATTTTGATAGGGATTGTGTTGAATCTGTAAATTCTTTTGAGTAGAACTGACATCTTAACAATAGTAACTCTTTCAAGTAATGAACATGGGATGTCTTGCCATTTATTTAGACCTTCTTTAATTTCTTTCAGCAAGGTTTTGTAGTTCTAGTTTACAAGTCTTTCACCTCCTTGGATAAACTTATTCCTAGGTATTTTATTCTTTTAGATGTCATTTTAAATGAAATTGTTTTCTTAATTTTCCTTTCAGACTATTCTGGTGTATATAAATACAATCGATTTTAGTGTGGTATGCTTGCCCTATAACTTTATTGAATTTATTTAATAGCTCTACTAGTTTTCCTGTGGATTCTTTAAAATTATCTATATAGGATCCTGAATAGAGGTAGTTTTATTTATTCCTTTCCAATTTTTCTTGTCTAATTGCACTAACTAGAACTTCTGGTGCAATACTGAATAACAGGGGTAAAAAAAGTATCCTTAGCTTCTTCGCCATCACAGAAGGAAAACTTTCAGTATTTCACCATTGTGTATAATGTTAGCTATGGATTTTTCATGAATGCCCTATATCATGTTAAATTCCCTTCCAATCCTATTTTCTGACTGTTTTTATCATGAAAGGTGTTAAATTTTGTCAGATACCTTTTCTGCATCAATTGAGATGAGCAAGTGGTTTTTCTCTTTCTTTCTATTAATGTGGCATATTACATTGACTGATTTCCTTAGGCTGAACCACCCTTGCATCCTGGGATAAACCCCACTTAGTCTTGGTGTATAATCCTTTAAATATGCTGTTGGATTAAATTTGCTAATATTTCATTTGAGTGTTTTTGCATATAGGTTTATAAGGGAGATTTGTCTGTAGTTTTCTTTTCTTGTGGTGTCTTTATCTGACTTTGGTATCAGAGTAATGTAGGCTCATAATATCTGTCAGGAAGGGTTCTTCCCCTTTCAATTTTTTTTAGAAAAGTTCAAGAAGGATTCATTATTCTTTGAATGTTTGGCAGAAATTCACCAGTAAAGCCACCTGACCCTGAACTTTTCCTTCTTAGAAGTGTTTTTGGTTTTTTGGTTTGTTTGGGTTTGTTTGTTTTTTTTAAGATTTATTTATTTATTTACCACCACCACCCACCCCCCCGGAGTGTTTTGATTACTGATTCAATCTCTTTACTTTTAAAGTTCTGTTGAAATCCTCTAATTTTTCTTTAGTTGGTTTAGGTAAATCATATGTTTCTAGGAATTTTTCCGTTTAACCTAGATTATCTGATTTCTTGGTGTGCAATTTTTAATAGTAAACTCTTATAATCCAATTAATTTCTACAAGATTAGCAGTAACATCCCCACTTTCATTTCTAATTTATTTGTCTTCTCTCTTTTTCCTTTGCCAATCTAGCCAAAGGTTGTCAATTTCATTGAGCTTTTTAAAGTACCAAGGTTTGGTTTCATTGATTTTCTCAGTTGTTTCTCTATTCTCTACTTCATTTATCTCTATCCTAACTTTATTATTTCCTTCTTCCTACTAAGTTTATGTTTAGAACTATTCTCTTGTCCATTTTCTTCAACATAGTTGATTATTTTTCTTTATATTTGTCTCTGCTCCAAGGTTTATCTGGAAGTTTGTTTCTTAATTTCAAAAGAGTTAAATTTTTCATCCTTCCATTATTAAATTTTATGTTTATTGGATTACGATCAGAGAGCATGCCTATGAAAGCTTTACTTTCTTAAAAGTTTTTTTAAGATTTACGTTGAAGCCAAGTGCATAATCATGATTAATTTTGTTTGAAAGCTGTAACTTTAGATTTATATGTGTGTCTATATTAAAATGTATTAATAATACCAATATCTTTTATATTCCTTGTTTTTTTTTCTATTAAAACTATGACATTCTGAAAGAGGATTGTTGAAATCTTCCACTTATTTTTATCAAGTTCTTCTTGCATATTGTTTTTGCTTTGTTTGTTTAGCTACAATGGTTTATGACCGCTATCTCTTCATAAAGTGTATCTTTTTAGCATTACATACTTCCCAGGAACTCATTCATTTCTATATGACGTTTATCATTATAAAACGTCCTTCCTCCTGTGTGGTGCTTCTTTCTACTTGTTCCTCAATATACATTTGTCGTTCCTCCCTGTATTCTGCCTCAGAATAAAGTTATGTTTTTCAGACTTCTTTTAGCACCAGGAACCAAGTTTTGATCAATAAAATGTAACTGTAAATGTCATGTGGCAGTTTCAAGGAACTTTCTGTAAGACCCAGTGTGCAAAAGCCCAAGGATCCCTCTTTGTCTCTTCTTCTAACCAACTGCTTAGAACATAGTTGCTGTCATTTTGGAACAAGAAATTGAAGCCACACACACAGTGGAATAACAAAGTATGTGGAACCTGAATCTCTGTTACATGCCATAGTTTACATGATAGAGACAAAATTCCTGTTATTTTCAGTTTTACATCTTAGAGCCGAAGTTCATCCTAACAAATATATCCTGTTTTGAACTTTAAATCCTAAATTCTATTTTGTCTGATATTATTTCAATTCCTAATTTTTTATATTTGAATTCTTGTGATTATTTCTTTATTTATCCCTTTGAATTCAACTTTTCTTTAGCATTTAGTTTTTAAGTGTTTCTAGTAAAAACATACAGCTATATTTGGTGCCTTAATCTTAGCGAACTATCTTTAAAAGACAGAGTTCAGGCCTTTCACATACAGTGAGATGCTACTCTTTATTTTTAATTAATTTTCCCTCAGCTCCAATGCATACTTATGCATACTTATGCTTTATGATGCTGGAGCTGGAATTGGTAAACACATTCCTTGGTAGCCAACTGACTTTATATTAGGCTTTAACTACATGGGATGCTGGAGGGACACTGCCAGCTTGGAAAAGGAAGAAGGATTTGCTTCTTGTTTGGCTTTCACCAAAGCAACAGAGGGCTGGCTTTCTGTCGATGGTTCCAATGAGTAGACTCTAGCAATGGTTGCCTTCACAGTGGTGGCAGGTAACTGGGCTCCAGCTGGTCCTCACAATGCTCCATACAGTAGACAACTCTGCATGTCAGGTACCTGGGCAACAGTTGTCTTCACGATGGCACTATGTGGCTCAGTGTGAAGCTCATTCCTGCAGCACTTCTTCTAGTGGGTCTACATGGCAGTGCCTGTCATATTTCTTCATCTGGTTCTCCCAGCAGGGTTTTCTGGATCCCCACAACAACAGCTAGCATTTCCCCAGCAGCTGTGCCTTCTCCTGAGAAGTCTGAGACTCAACCCTTAGGGTCCCTTCTCTATGCTTCTAAGTTTTCCCCCATCTTCTATTTTCTTTAGCATTAGGAATGGCAGTTACTTTCTGTAATTGCTACCTCTGTTCAAACAGACTCCACTTTATATTTTTAATAATGTAACCACCTTTTACCCAGAAAAAATTCTTTATATAAAAAATTTCCTGTTCAAATTGCCAGTGCAGCTTCCTGATAGTACAGTAACTAATGTAATTGAGTTCTTAAAGTGGGTTGGTTTTATGTAGTCTTAGCATGAAAAAAAGAGCATCTAATTTGAGTGCTGGTCTCAGTCTTCTGTGTTTGAGGTCTGTTGAGTAGCTTTGTCCAGCTTGGTGCTGGGTGTACCTTTCCCATCCCTGATTTATGTGCTTTGCTGGTGTCACTCTGAGTAATGGGTGAAAGACAATGGCATGAGCATTGTGTATAGTTGTTCCCAGGGAGGTCGCAACTTTCTTGTTGGAGTTGTTGATGCTGTGAGGTTCAACCACATCTTTCCCTTCTTCTGTGAACCATGTATCTTCCCTAATGAGGTCTCCTTAGTAGGCATAGCAGCTCTCAATCGTCAGCTACCTTCCATGAACTCCTTTAAGCAAGCAAGATATTTTCAGATATTTTTGGAATGTAGCATTTACATAGACCATAAGACTATATTGAATATATATATATAGAGAGAGAGAGAGAAAGAGAATATAGAGAATATTTTATTCTACTGTGGCTGAAATATGTTGGAGTAGGGCATTTTGCAAATCTGGATCCTCCCAGAATTCCAGAAGGGAAGCAGACAACAGCTCTCTCTGCATTGGTAGTAGTTTTCATCATCAGCATCACTAGCCTGAGGTTTTAGACTCAGGGTCCATGAAAAAAAATACCCTGAGACTTCAACCTTTGCTCTAGATGTACAGATTTGCAAAAGAAAATTTTTCAAGTGCCTGGTCCTTGCAACTCAAAAAATGCTTTGATTTTTAGGATATTTTCTTCTCTTAAGATTTTTGAAGTTTATTTTGAAACATGAAGTCAAGCATTTGACTCTTTGGTCTCATTGATTCTTTTTCAATCTGTTTTTCATGGATCAATATGATTTGTCCCCAGAATTCATGGCAAAAGGGCTACAAAGGGGAAAAAAAAGAATTTTAAAGAATAAAAATAGGACAGATGATATTTGAAATATTACCCACTGTACATAGAAGTAGAGATTCTAATAATATAATAGAATGAATACCAGACTTAGTATCAAAAGGGATTCCTTGGCATTCAAATTCTTGTCTTGATGAGCACTATGTCCTTAGGCAAGTTACATAATATACCTGAGCCTCATTTTTCTCATCTAAAAACGTGGAAAAATAAGTCACTTCCCAAAGGCTTAATGATGTTTAAAATGAGATAGAATATGTGTCAAATAAACAACACACAAACCAGACCTTCTAGAACAGGGTTTACTGGAAGAAATTAATAAAGATCAGAGAATGAACAAGTATGTGGCTTCCTCTGGGGCAGCATACAGTAAACTGGCAGAGCTAACGTCAAACTCTAAGAAAGACCTCAGTCTTTGTGCCATGGGGCTTTTAATTTGCATTGTTGGGGAAGCACTAAGCCTTCTGTGGCATGATCAAGGGCCTGGGGCCCAAACAATGTGATTACGTAATAGCAATCAATATAAAGTGATGGAATCTAAGCCTAAAGTCCTGATCTTCCACCTCAGCACTCTTCCAGAATTTATTGACTTAAGCACAAGGCTGGAGTTCTGCAGGAAGCCAACTCCCTCTCTGGAGGACCAGCTCTAGGCAATCAACCTTTCAATACACAAAACCCACTAGCAAAAGACCTGGCAAATAGTGTAAATGTTGAATGGATGTATCTGTGTGCAGTCATGGGAGACAACGTCTCCAGTCACTTACCATGAAGAAAGTATTTTTTTCTCAGAAATTGATTCATCCAACAAGTTTTATTGAGTGTACACTGTATGCTAGGGTCTCTTCTAGGCACTTGAGATATATCCATTAACAAAATACACAAAGATTGCTATTTTTCTGGAGGCACTTGAGATATATCCATTAACAAAATGCACAAAGATTGCTATTTTTCTGAAGATTACATTCTGAAAGGTATTAAACATAATAAATATGTATACTAGAAGGTGATAAGTCTACAGAAACAAAAATCAGGGCAGAGTAAGGGGAATAGGGTGTCTTGGGTAGGGCCACAGGAAGATGGGTCTTGTAGTTTTAGGCAAAGTGGTCAAGGTAGTCTCCTTGAGAAGATAGCATTTGAGTAAACCTCTGAAATAGATGAGGGAGTGAACTTTCAGGATAGCTGGGGCAAGAGCTTTCCAGGCAGAGGGAACAGTCCAGTACAGAGTCCTAAGTTAGGAGATGCCCAGCATGTTTAAGGACCAGATGAAATGGGGAACCATAGAAGGGATTTGAGCAGAGAGTTAATCTGACTTCTATTTAAAAGATTCAGTTTGGCTAATGTATTGAGAATAGACTACAGGTGGTCAAGATGAAAGCAGGGAGGATTATTTTAACATCAGAATCCATGGTATCTGATGTCACTCAGACCTCAGGGGCTTCTTCCACAAGGAAAGCCCAGAGACATAGCTGTTGCTTCTGCTCCTGCTGATGGAAGGAGGGATGAACACACATTTAAAAGCCTGGCTGGGAATCTTCTGCCTGAAGATGATATAGTCCTTTAGCAGGATTGTATACATGCTTTCCAGGATCCAGTACAAAATGAAAATGTAGGACCTCTTGTTCAAAACCTACCAAGTATTTCAAGATAGAAGAGCATTAAACTAAGTGTGGGCCCTCTGAGCACAGGGCCCTGTGAAATTGCATTGGGATCACACCCATGATACCAGTCCTGGCCATTATTCAAATAAACTGTTCAGGTGTAGATGTTATAGACAGGAGCTTGAGAATGATCTTGCATTAATTTAATAATAACTGACCCAGTGGGGTGAGGAGTAAAGGAAATTAACAGTACCATCTGATTGGAAAAGAAGCACATTACCTCCTCTGCCTACCTCTGGGCTGGTGAGATGCCCTGTTCTCTTGGGATTTGCAGACTGATTATTACAAACAATTCAACTAGGACCCCAGCAGTGGAAGAGACCCTGGTGCTAGGAGAGATCTATCTGCCAAGGCTATATATATATATAGGAGCTACTAGTCAAACCAAACAGGATGCTGAGTTTTACCATAAGCTTTTTAACAATGTCACAAGAAGAAGCATTCACTGCCCTCACCCATAGCTGCTGTCTGCAAATATGCCTGCTAGGCAGGATCCCCAACTTTGTTTTCTCCTGATAACCTCTTGGAGTTTTCCCCTCATAAAAGAAACCACAGCATCATTAAAAATCATTTAGGGGAAGTGGACTTGGCTCAGTGGTTAGGGCGTCCATCTACCATGTGGGAGGTCCGTGGTTCAAAACCCGGGCCTCCTTGACCCATGTGGAGCTGGCCCATGCGCAGTGCTGATGTGCACAAAGGAGTGCTGAGCCACGCAGGGGTGTCCCCATGTAGGGGAGCCCCACGCACAAGGAGTGCGCCCCGCAAGGAGAGCCGCCCAGCGCGAAAGAAAGTGCAGCCTGCCCAGGAATGATGCCGCACTCACAGAGAGCTGACACAAGATGACACAACAAAAAGAGACACAGATTCCTATGCCACCGACAACAACAGAAGCGGGCAAAGAAGAAGACACAACAAATAGACACAGAGAACAGACAATGGGGGGGGAATAAATAAATAAATCTTTTTAAAAAATCATTTATCACTGCCAACCTGGGGGTTTTTGCTGAGGGCATTTCTTGTCTTTTCTTCTAAGGCAGGGAGCAAAGATGTGAAGAGGTAATTAAAACTTAGGTGGGTCTATGTCCTAGCTAAATTCCCAGGTTATGGAATCAAATATTTCCTTCAATCAATGATTCATTCATTCAAGCATTGTGCGTTGAACTCTTACTATTTGCCATATGTGTATAGTGTCTGGAGTTTAGTGAACATTGTTGAATACATGATGAATAAACAAACAAGGCCTGTGCACTCATGGGATGGAAAGACATATCTGGTCTTGAATCTTGGCTCTTCCACATGGAATAATGTGTGACTTTGGACAAGTTATTTAACCTCTCTTATTATCAGTTCCCTCATCTGTAAAATGGGGGTGATAAGAGTAGGTATATGGATTGATCTTTGTAAAGCCTCTGGTCTGATGCCCAGCACTTAGTAAGCCTCAGGAAATATTAGCTATCATCACCAACATTACTAATTTCTATTGATACAGCAGGACACAAAGAGAAGCATGTGTCTTACAGCCAGAGTTTCAGTCTTCTCACCATTAATCCAAAAATAATTATGAAAAGTGCTCAAAATTTACTCCCTCACCCAAAGTAGGGTACCATTGTGCTTGGTTTTGTTTTGCTTTGCTTCTTCCTCTAGTGCAGAAGCATTTGGGTCTTGGCTTATCTCAGGTAAGAAAGAATCCTACATGGAATCTCATCAAGTACTTGTATATCCTATCCAATGCATTCAGTGGTCTGGGAGTCTTACCTTTGAAAGAGAAACCACTGATTCAAAAACAAAAATACTCCCCAAAGTCAAAAGAGGGGATGTACAACCAATGGTACAAGTTAGAAGCCAAACCTCACATCAGCTGTGTGTCACTTCTGAGGCAGGATAGGTCTTGGGAGACAGGCAGTGCAAGCCAGGAGCGGGGGCACGCTCTCCACAGTCCCCGTCTCTGGAGCAGCCATGGTCTGCACTCCCGCCTCCAAACTTGGGATCTTGTCACTCTTTGGTGAGCAAGGTGACAGTTTAACCTTCTGGCAGGTTTTGCCATTCCTCTTGCCTCTTTGTTTTATTAATTGGATTCAACACTTACTATTCAAACAAAAGCCTTGGTTCTTCAGGAAGAACTAGTGGAGACTCTGTGGCCCAAAGAATCTCTTAGGGATGCACTCAACTTTGAACTGTATATACAAATCCAGTGGGTCCCCATTCATCTTTTGGTATGTCCAATATCATAAAGAGGAACTAAAGTTCCTTCTCAATGAAGCATTTGGGAAACTTGAAGCAAAAGATCACAATGGTTTTCAGACCTGTCACATCAGGAATAAAACCTCCTTCCTCCTCCAGAACCCTCCAACTAAGCTCAGGCACAGCTGTGGGCTTTCATGTTCCTACACAGTGAGAGAGGCTGAAAGGAGAGATGAGTGCAGATCCCAAGGGGCACAGGTGGGGCTGGGTGTGAGCAGTCATGGAGAGCAATTTCCTCCTGTAAAGTGAGGGCATTTCTGGGAATGTAGAAAACGTCATAATTTGCTTTCCTAGAGTTTCTTAAGAAACCTTGTGATAATACATCTTGGAAATGGTAGAAGGAAAGATTCATCAAAACTCAACCCATATCAGGCTGGGAACAAATTATCCTCTAATCATAGCCCATTGATCAAATTTCATAAGCCTAGTATTGCAGTGAAGGAATGTTCATTGCCATCAGTTATTTGAAATATGTTCTATATGATTTTCTGATAACACTCTTGTTATTATAATACCCAATAAATCAATAATTAAAATATTAACATCCTTAGGAAAAATGGGAAATTCACAAAAAGTAGTACAAGTGACCACTAAATTTATAAGGAGGTATATAAATTGTTTAGCAATGAAAGAAAAAACTATAACAACATGATACACTTTTCCTCCTATCAAAATAGTTAAAAAAGATTACATACACACTCATGAAATTCCTTCTCTGGCACACCAAGGACCTCCCCTGGCCTTCCCAAATGGACATGACTAGTCTTGAGTCACTCACTATGTAATCAGACTACAAATACTCGACTCTTAAATCCAATCACTTCTGGTCTAAGTGCAAGCTTGCACACTTGCTGATTTTTTCCAGTTCTGAGAAACTAGATAAAATGATGCCAGGGCTGAAAAAGAAAGGAGGAGGCAAAAAGAAGCAGACAAGAAAACCAGAAAAATATTAGTGTATGAAACTCCAGGTTGTGGGCCGGTTTCAATGAAATTTCACCATCACAATTGACCAAATCTTCAAATCCTGGTAAAAAAGCATAAGTATATTCTCAGCAGCACCCTATCCTAGAAGAGAGAGCTAAAAAAAAATCTTTCTTCACAACCATTTTCAGTAGAAAACTTTGCAAAATGCAAAGTAGAATGATAATAAGAACAAACAACAGAGAGGGCTGAGAAGTTATTGCTCCTACATTTAATACTAAACTTCTAAAAATTGAATGCTGAAATTTTAATGATAAAATTGTAATAATAATTACATTTTTTATAAAATTTCAGATTTATTCCTGTATTCTTGAAGTTAATTCTATTGTGTTGATATTCAAATTCAGCCTTAATTTAGGCCAAATATTGACTTTAACATTTGGCATGGTCAAAATATATATTCAGTGCATCATATTTAAAATAATTATTTAGACAAATAAGCAGGGTTTATATAAGCCTATATTTATCACATTATTTATTTTGCAAATGGAAACAGCCTGTCTAAAATACTGAAGAGTTGTGATGTCCAAGTTCTGGTGGGAGTCTTACACTAGTCCTAGAGACAGCAGACTCATTAGGGACACAGGAGGTGCCTTTCACACAGACAGACCAACCTACACCTAAGGTGTCCCTTACAAATGAGAAAAGTAATGAGGATACGGAGCAGAATTCTGAGAAGCAGAGAAGGGTTTTATAATCTGTTCATTATGTTGCACATGGGAGTGCAGTTCACAGTCATAATCGAGCTTGCTTTCTAGGCACAACTGTGATCTCTTTGTGTGCTCACATTCAGAAGCTATTCCCCCAGTAGACCAGAGACGCTAACAATGACCTCTTCTTTGGGCTCTCTAACTCTGATCTTAATGTGTGGTAAGTACATTTTACATAAATGTCTTTTTATTATCTCAGGATAACAAAAACTTTCTCCAAAAGATACAACTTTGTTCAAACTCATGGAACTTGCACTCTTTCCCTCTTCAGGAGGAGCCAGGGGAAATTCAGGGAAACAGGTAGGCCAAATTACCATCCTGGAAAGGGCATCTGTGACTGTGAACTGCACATCTGCATCCACAGGGTACCCAACTCTTTTCTTTTATGTCCAATACCCCAACAAAGCTCTGCAAGTTGCTTCAGAGGGTGACAATGGAAAGCAGTGACAACTTCAGAGGCAGAAAGCCAAAGAAAAAAACTCCGCATTGTGAAATCCTCAGTCCAGGTGTCAGACTCAGTCCTGTAAGACTGTTTTCTGAGAGACACAGCGTTAAGAACACAGGTTGCCAAATAAAAACTTCAAGGGCCCAGGCGAGACATGCAGTGAAGCTGGAAAGGCCTGGTTGAGGAGCCTTGTTCTGTTTCCCAGACTGTCTTCCGTTTCACTGGGGCATTAGTAGAAGATTGGGAAAAACAAAATCATCTTCAGCTATCTCTGACTCCAGAGACGCAGAAGTTTCTTTGACTGAAATGAGGTCAGAGGAGACGATCTCAGTTAAGTTCCTGCTCTTAATCAGGTCAGCTCTCTCCTGACCTTGCAGCTCCCTTGAATGAAGCTGAAGAATTATATTCTAATGACTTCAATGCCAGTCCTGTCTCTACTATTTATTAGCGATGTAAATTTAGCTAGGTTGGGTGGTATCTTTGAGCTTCAGCTTTTTCATCTGTAAAGTAGAAATAAAAATCATCATGAAACAACAACAATAAAATCATGCAAATATAATATGGAGATCAAGTGAGAAAAAATAGATTAAAAAGGGCAGCTTAGGTTTCAAACTATCATTGAATTAACAAGTCCCAGCCTAGCAGTCCTGCCCTCCTAAGGCAATCTTTCTCCCCAGTCCTGACAGTCCTAAGAGGGTTCACTGACTTAACATTACACACACACCCCACCACCTCCCTTAAGTTCAATGTGTGATCTTTTCTTTCATTGGCTTCTTTCTAAAGGACCCAATTTAAAAACTGAGTGGGATGAGGTAAGATGCATAGATAAAAGATGATGATAATAGATAGATCAGATAGATGTAGATAGATGATAGATAATCTTATATTATGAAACTGTTTTCCTTAGGGTAAAAGAATTTTGTAATCCATTGAAATCACAAGAATTTACGACCTCATTTATCTCTCATTTATACACTTAAGGATGAGTTAACCCTTATTTATAGTCTCAAAAACGCATTTTAAAAGAAAACATTCAATATGGTATCTACCTTTTCTTTTCCAAGGTAATTTAAATATCCTTTTCAAGCTCTCTCAGGCACAGGCTGACCTTGCCTCACTTTTGTGCCACCTTCACATGAAGATAAGACAACAAACAAAAATCATTCAATATTAGAAAGGTCTAGCAAAAGCTCTTTTGTAATTTACCTCCAAACTTTAGTTGATCAACTGAAAACTGGGAAACTTGACTGGTACAAAGCTTTGACTGGATGACTAGAAAATAAAGATGTATCATGTCCTCTTCAGAAAAAACTTATCAGGCTCCTGATTCAAGAAGGGAATTTAATGTTCTACTCTGTCTACTAAGGCTGGAGGGTTTTAGGAAGGTAAAGTCAGTAGCTAAGCAGACACAAACACAACTGAGCACATAAGTCCCACAACTAAAGTCATTATTTCTGTGATGACCACTTCCAGGGGTAGCATGAAGGACAACCTGGTGTGCCCAGTAACAACAATAATCCAGTTTTCTTATGTATGCCATGATAAACCATGCTGACTTGTTTCTTTCTAGTTATGAAATACTTCCCAAATCAGGTATTCCCAAATATTTTCCATCATCATCACCACCACCACCATCATCATCACTGATAACATTTATCTTGCACTCAAACTCTGAATCTTTGCATGTATTAGTTCATTTAATCTTTATTACATTTTTATGAGTTTGATAATATTAGGATTCCCATTTTAAAAGATGAAGAAACTGAAGCATAGTGAAATAAAATGGTTTCCACAAGACTACTTACCATGAAGAGCACAATAAATTCCTGAGGTTCTAGATAGCCCAGTTCCCTATTCATTAATTTTTTGGCAATTTTTTAAAAATTCAACAACTATTAATTAGTCCCTACAAATTCTTGGCAGTTTCTGAGGCACAAAAGTTAGCAAGTTAGACATGGTCCTTGCCCCAGTGGAAGTTATAGTCTAATGGGAGAGATTAACATTAATCAATTATGTCAGAAATTAAAACAGGATTCCTTATGTCTCAATCTTTTGGCTGAGGCTTCAAAAAGACAAAAATGAGCAATAGATGGAAAGTACTCTGATATTGCAACTTACAAGGAGACATCTGGCAACAGTTTAGTGATCCTCTAGCTTAACACCCACCTTGAAAGTAAAAAAGAACTAAATTTGAGGAAACCTAAAAACCATATTACACTGATGCCAGTACATTAAGACCTTTCTTCTCTCTTACCTTTTCTTCCTCCACCCTCCATCCTGGAGGAGCAGAATAAGTCTAATGAGTGGGAGAGAAATAGAGAAAGCATTATGAGTGCTTTGGTTTCCTTGAGCTACTCAAACAAATACCATGAAATGGATTAGCTTAAACAATGGGAATTTATTCTCTCTTTAAAAAGTATCAAGGCATCATCAAAATGATGCTTTCTTCCCAAAGACTGGCATTCTGGGTCTGGCTGCCAGCGATCCTTGGTCCTTGTCTCCTCTATCACACGGCAATGCACATAGTGGCCTTTCCTAGCCTCTCCCTTCTCTTCCGGGTTCCTTTGAATTTCAGCTTCTGGCTGAAACCAGTGGCTTTCTCTCCTCTGTGTGAATTTCATTCTGCTTATAAACAACTCCAGTAATAGGATTAAGATCCATCCTGATTGAAGAGGGCCATACTTTAGCAAAAGTAACCTCATCAAAGGTCTGACTTACAATGGGTTCACATCCACAGGAATGGATAAAGTTCAAGAACATGTTTTTCTGGGGTACAGACAGCTCTAACCTACCACATAAAGGGAACTAGACAAGAAAGAGACCATATCCTCTCCATTCACTGCAAGCTCTGATAGAACTGTTGGGTGGGGGTGGGGAGACAGAGGGAATGCTTGGGTTCAAAATTAAATTAGAAATTTTGATAACTACACAGTTTAAATACTCTAATTGCTACAAACAACTGTATCGAGGAGGGCAGAGAAAAAGGAGCTGATATGCCATGTTTTCATAAACAAGTTTGAGAAAAGTTAGAGTTGCTTCATGATTACACTCTATTAAGTTCTTATCATTGAAACAACTATACAAATAATTACCCAGAGAATGAACTAATTACATGTGTAATTGGTGCTCAGAAAGAAACTTTCCGGTAATTGTTAAAGCATTTAACACAGTGATCTAATCCAGCTTGGAATTTGGGAGATCGCTTCTGGGAGTAGTCCTCATGAGGGCCTTAGAGAGGGCAAGGGTAGGTATTTCAGGAACAGAAAGAAGGCAATTGTGGTTGGAGCTTAGGAGTCTAGGAGACAGAGTGACTTGCAAACTTTATAGGTAATTTTAAGAATTTCAGTATTTATCATTTGAACAATGTTTTAAAAGGGTTTTAAGCAAAGAAATGGTCTGTTAGAATTGTGATTTTAAAAGTTATGGCCTCATAGCTAAGACAGTTCAATAGGGAAAGAATAGTCTTTTCACAAAGTGGTGCTGGGACAACAGGATATCTACATTCAAAAGACTGAATTTAGATCTCTACCTCACACCATACACAAAAATTAACTCAAAGTGTGTCCTAGACCTAAATGAAAAAACTCGAACTGTAAAACTCTTAGAAAAAAATTACAGGAGTAAATTTTCATGATCTTGGGGTAGGCAATGATTTCTTAGATGTGAGACCAAAAGCAGAAGTGGTAAAACAGAGTACTGCTAAGTTGGTGTGATGGATGGTTTCAAGTGCCAGCTTTGCCAGTGAATGGTGCCCAGTTATACTGATCTGATTGTTACCTTGAGGATATTTCCTGGACCTAAATCATCAGTAAGTTGATTGCTTCTATAACTGATCACATTTACAATCAACTCAGGAGATTGCCTTCAGCATTGAGACATCTAATCCAATTAGTTAAAGGCTTTAAAAGAGAAGTGATGATTTCAGCAGTCAGAATAATGAATTTTCATCTATACTTCAGTCATACGGGGAATTCATCAAAAACCTTCACAGAGTTCCCAGTTTGTAGCTTTCCCTATGGAATTTGAGTTCATGCATCTCCACAGTTACATGAGACAATTTTATAAAATTTCATAATATTTAAAATATGTCTTGTTGGTACTATTTCCCTGAAGAATCCCTTTGGTCCTGGAAGTGGTGCTTGAGAAACAGAATCTTAAAAATGGGATTTCTGAATTGGCTCTGGAGTGTTTGCAATTGGCTTTCTACTCTGATTAGATTCAAAGGCACTAATGACTCTATTTCCAATAAGCAAGATGGCAAAGATAATCCATGGAGTGGGTTGGCAATAGAGATACGCAAAATATCACCACTGGATATTGGTACACATATGCTTTTAAGAGGTAAGGATCTGGGTGAGAGTGTTTTGACACCTTAACAGTTTTGTGCAGTTAAAAGTTATAATGATGGAAGTGGACTTGGCCCCGTGGTTAGGGTGTCTGTCTACCACATGGGAGGTCCACGGTTCAAACCCCCAGGCCACCTTTACCCATGTGGAGCTGGCCCATGCACAGTGCTGATGCGTGCAAGGAGTGCCATGCCACACAGGGGTGTCCCTACATAGGGGAGCCCCATATGCAAGTAGTGTGCCCCTTAAGGAAAGCAGCCCAGTGCAAAAGAAAGTGCAGCCTGCCCAGGAATGGCACCGCACACACAGAGAGCTGACACAACAAGATGACACAACACAAAGAAACACAGATTCCCAAGCCACTGACAACAGAAGTGGACAAAGAAGAGCATGCAGCAAATAGACACAAAAGAACAGACAACTGAGGCAAGGCGGGGGAAGGAGAGGGAAATAAATAAATAAATCTTTAAAAATAAATTATAATGATATTGACTGGTTGTTCCTACACACAAAGGATACAGTTATAAAAGAAAGGGATGAGCTATGTGTGCCCTGAAAGGAAATCTTATTTCATGTAGCCACAGACTTGAGATCTCTGAAAATCAGACCAAGAGTCTCATTATGCAAATGACAGAATTGCAATGGAGGTTAAATTCCCAACCTTGCAGTGTGTCTACTGTTAAAGTCAGGACATTGATTGGAAAGAACTGGTTTCCTGAAAATTAGAATGGATATACATTAGTTGATAATGATGGCAATGGGTACATTGAAACCTTAGATTCTGCAAAGTCTTTGACAAATAAACCTGTAATGATCTGCCCTGAGAAAAGAGTGCCTCAACCCCATCACTCCTCTTTTCTTCCAGACCTATATCTAGACTGAAGTCCCAATAGGTCCTAAATGGTGAGGTGCAAAGTGTGACCCATGAGGAGGTATGCTGTACTCCAAGAGAATTGCATGAGTTTTCCAAATTATATAGACAGAAATCAAGGGAATATATGTGGTAATGGATATTGAGAATGTGGGATAATGATAGAAGGAATATAAAGTTGGATCAGGCTGAATTTATTGATATGAGCCCACTAAGCAGAGATTCTGGATTCAATGTTGTAACTTGAGGGGTTAGAAAGGGCTTTAACAGTTTGTCTGGGTAGATGGCTGAAACATGGACCAAAAGATGAGTGACATTGCCTAAGGTCAAAATAGCAGAACTGCCTTGATATAATGTAGATGAAGGGATCCAAGACTTAGAGAGATTGGAATGTTAGAGTGGATTTATCATGTTAGACCTCCTCACCCTCCCCAGTATTGTTCAGAGGACACACCTTTCAGCAGGACTGTGAGGAATAAATTTGTGAGACTAACTCCATCTTCCCTGAAGAGTTCTTTGGTTGCTCTTCTCTGTAGGTCAGATATTACCATGGGAATGGCTGACACTGAACTGGGATCCTTAAACACAATGGGGATGATTGGCTTCTGGGTTGGCAGAAGCCAAGTGGCAGCACTTAACTACCAAAGATAAGTTTAGTGTGGCCACCACAATGGACAGCAGACTCAAAGCAGCAATCAAAATATTCTAACTTGAAGAGAACTATAGAGTTGGCTAGTAACTCATAGGGGTACCTAGAAGTAAAATAGAAGGGGAGTCTGCTAAATTGTTATTTGATCTGTATAAGGAGAAGAGTTCTTGCTCAAGTGAATAAAAACTTAGCTTTTTTTCATTTTTATTATCTTTTTTTAAATACAAAGATAACACAAAATGTTACTTTAAAAATATAAGAGGTTCCCATATACCCCATTTATCACACACTCCACTCCTCCCACATCAACAACTTTCATTAGTGTGGTACATTCATTTTAATGACAAAAACAGAAAGCCACATCCTCTTAATCTATTCCCAGACTTGAGACATCTTACAGACCCAGAGCCCCTTGAATGAGGGGAAGACTGGTGTCCCTTGGAGAAGGACCCTGTTACACTGCCAAAAATGTATACTGTTAAACTTCCTCCCAGCCTTCCCCAAAGAGAATTATGACCTTTCACCAGGAAAACTGTACATTGGGGTAAAGGAAATGATCAGACATTTTGGAGATTATTAGACACTGGCTCAAAAGTGACATTAATTTCAGGGTCCACCAGTCAGTGTAGAACTTTATGGAGGTCAGGTGGTTGATGGAGTTTTAGCTCATGTTCATCTCACAGTAGGTGGGTCTCTGGATCCCTTCTGTGGTTATTTCCCCAGTTCTGGAATGCATAATTTGAATAGACTTACTCAGCAACTAGCAAAATCCTCACACTTGTTCCCTGACTTGTTGAGTAAGAGCTATTATGGTAGGAAAGGCCAAGTGGGAAGAACTAAATGTCCCCTACATAGCAAAATAGTAAATCAAAAGCAATACTAGACTTCCTGGTGTGATTGCAGAGATTAGTGCCATCACCAAGGACTTAAAGGATAGAGGTGGGTGATTCCCACCACATCCTCATTCAACTATCCTATTTGGTCTGTGCAGAAAACAGATGGATCTTGGAGGATGACAGTGGATTAGCATAAATTTAACCAAGTGATGATTCCAATTGCAGCAGCTGTTCCAGATGTGGTATCATTGCTTGAGCAAATCAACACAATCCTGATCCCTGGATGCAGCTATTGACCTGGCAAATGCTTTTTTCTCAATTGCTATTAGTAAGGACCATCAGAAACAGTTCACTTTCAGTTGGCAAGGCTAGCAATATACTGACATTGTCCTGCCTCAGGAGTTTATCAACTCTCCAGCCTTTTGTTAAAAACTCGTCCATAGGGAACTTGATCATCTTTCCCTCCTATAAGACATTACAGTGGTCCATTATACTGATGGTATAATTTTGATTAGACCTAGTGAGCAAGAGGTAGCAACTACTCTAGATTTATTAGTAATGCATTTGTATGAGAAAGGATGGGAGATAAATTCAACAAAAATACAGAGACCACAATCAGTGAAATGTCTAGGTGTCCAGTGGTGTGAGCATGTCAAGACAACCCTTCTAAGGTGAAGAATAAGCTGTTGCATCTGACCTCTCCTATGACCAAAAAAGAAGCACAATGCCTAGTTGGCCTCTGGATTTTGGGGACATATTCCTCATTTGGGAATGCTACTCTGGCCCATTTACCAAAAAAACAGAAAAGCTGCCTGTTTTGAGGAGGACTGGAACAAGAGGAGGCTTTGTTACAAATCCAGGCTGCTGAGCAAGCTGTTCTGCCACTTGGGCCATATGTGATCTAGCAGATCCAACAATGCTGGAAGTTTCAGTGGCAAATATAGATAGCATCTGGAGCCTTTGGCAGTCTCCTTATAGGAGAATCACAATGCAGACCCTTCAGATTTTGGAGCACACCTTGATATCCTCTACAGGTTACCATTCTCCTTTTGAGAAACAACTTTTAGTCTGCTACTGGACTTTACTAGAGACTGAATGCTTAACCATGGACCACCAAGTTACCATGAGACCTGAATTGTCTATCATGAGCTGGGTATTGCGTGACCCGCCAAACCATAAAATGGGACTTGTGCTTCCCTACCATAGTATGAGAGAATTTTATAGACTCTCATAATATTTACAGATATCTTGTTGGTTCTGTTTCCCTAGAAAACCCTGACTAATACAGTTTGAACTTCAGCAAAATTGAAATCATGTGTGCTTCAAAGAACACCATCAAGAAAATGAAAAAACAATCAACAAAATCAGAGAAAATATTTGCAAACCATCTGATAGGAGACTTGTATCCAGAATATATAAAGAACTCTTACAGCTCAATAGTAAAAATTAAAATTGCCCAATTTTAAAATGATTTGAATACACTTTCTTCCAAAATGTATATGAATGACCAAAAACACTTTAAAAGATGCTCATTAATCATTAAGAAAATGCAAGTCAAAATTACAATGAGGTACCAATTCACACACATTAGACTGCTATATAAAAAGCAAAAAACAAAAACAAAGAAACAGACAATTACAAATGTTAGCAAGGTATGGAGCAATTGAAACCCCCATACATTGCTGGGGGAATGTAAAATGATGCTGCCTCTTTGGAAAAGTCTGGCAGTTCCTCAAAATGTTAAACATAGAACTACCATATAACCCAGCAATTCCACTCCTATGTATATTCCCAAGCTATATATATGTTTATAGCAGCATTATTCATAACAGCTAAAAAATGGAAACAACCCAAATGTTCATCAGCTGATGAATAGAGAGCCAAAATGTGTCATATCCATGCACTAGAATACTATTCAGACATTAAAAGGAATGAAGTGTCGATACATGCTACATGGATGATCCTCAAAAACATTACACTAAATTGAAAAAGGTCAGTCACAAACAACCACAAAATAACACCATTCATATAAAAATTTCCAGATCAGGTAAATCTTTAGGGACTGAAAGTAGATTAGTGATTACCTAGGGCTGGGTGGGGCTGGAGGGGTAATGGGTAGTGACAGCTGATAGGTGAAAATGTTCTAAAATTAGATTGTGGTGGTAGTTACACAACTCTAAATAGATTAAAATTCATCAAATTTTACACTTTGAACAGGTGAATTTGCATAAATTGTTTTGCAATAAAACTGTTATAACAAAAGGAAAATATGGTGACAGCCATATGGAGAAGTTTACACTGGAGAGGAACAAATTTTTTCACGTTGTTAGTGACTAATTTAAAGTGGCAGGCTATTTTCTTACATGATACTTTGTTCTTTTGCTTTAAAACAATTATCACAATTAAATGTGCTTACTTGTTGATTTGTTTATCTGTCGCTACCTTTAAAGAGTAAGTTCCATGAATATACATACCATGTGTGTTTTGTTCTCATGGGTAAAGTTCTAGGACCATGGTGAGTGCCCCATCAAAATTTGTGGAATATGTGAATAAATTGATGTTTCCTATGTGGAATTACTTCGTCAAAGAATATTATCAACTTTGTCTGTAATCTTTACTTTTATAAAATTACTCTCTAAGAAAGGTGTATAACCAAAAGCAATGATGTCAAAGATCTATGCTAACTGGTTGCTTCAAGAAATTGTCAAAATTGAATTTTGCCTTTTTAAACATTTAGATTAATGAAGTACAAAATTGTACTTATGAAGGCAGTAAAATATATTGCTTAAGAACTTGGGCTTTGGGGTTCAGAGTCAGGATGCTTCTCAAATTTTGCTTGATCTTTGACAATCCACCTGACCTCTCTGTGTTGCAGTTCTTTGATCAAGTTGGAAGAAAAATAACACCCATGTTAGAGGACTTGGAGGGTTATTATGAATGCTAATTGGTAGAGCAAAACTGTGGAAGGAGAGATATAAATTACTAAGTAGAGTTAGAAGTTTTTAAGCACTCCTTCCAGAAAGTTATATTTCAAGGAGAAAAATTAAGTATATTATCTGAATATCTTAATTAATAAAATTGAATTAATATATATCTATGGAACACTACACCCAACAAATAGAAAAATAGTGTTATTTTTGGGTATGCGCACTCACAAAAATAGACAACATAATAGGCCACAAAGAAAGAGTCAATAAATTCCAAAGAAACAGCAACATTCAGACTATGTTCTCTGATCACAGTGCATTAAAATTAGGAAGGAGGAGGCAGGGCAAGATGGTGTCTGAGTAAGTACACCATCCTCATATCCCTTACAAAGGACCGTCTGTGTGATGACGGAGTCCTACCGGAGCAGGCTGTTTCAGGAACCTGCAGGGCAGGAGGTGTCTGGACACTGATCTGGTGAGACTTCCACAGAATTGGTGTTTGCTCAAGGTAGAACTGCGGGTTTCTAACACTGAACGCGGAAGCCGTGGGAAGGTAAATTCCTTCCCCCTAGGGATAAGGGCCGTGCCTTCACTGAGAACTGCCCGTCATGGGGTGGAATTTCCAAGCCCTGTGTTCCCTAAATGCATGAAACCCAAGCCTGTGTCCCCTGAACCCCCACGGTCCATGTTTCACAGACCTCCATACCCTGAGTCCACATTCTCCCAGACCTCTGTTTCCCAAGCCCAGCACTCTCAGAAATCTGGCATTGCCCTACCCCTCTAGTCACGGACTAACTCTGGAGTGGGAGAGTGTAGGTGGGAGGTGCAGGGGGCTAAGGAGTGCAGGTTCAATTTTCTGGTCTCCCTTTTAGTGAGTTTGAAGGAGCATATTAGCTAACTTGGGGAGAAACTAGGAATAGAGAAAAAGCGAATCTGGTGAAAGAGCCCAATTTACCTAAACGTCCTGGGATAAGAAACTTGGTCTGGGAGAAGGTGGAGTCAGAAAATTAACCAAACCCCTTGTAGCACACCTAAGGGAGAGGGCCAGTAGGACATGCTTTACAGGCTTCCAATAACATATTTAGGGTTCCTGGCAAGGGGTGCATGCTCTCTCAAGAAACTAAGAGTCATTATTTTCTCAGGTGAGTTGGGACCCATTTGAATTTACTACAGGAGCCCTCACGCCTTCTGCCTTGGGAGAGAGGGAAATGAGGAAGGGAAAAGGGGGGTAGGTCAGACTCCTAAGCATTTTATTCAATTGCAAAGAGGATTCTTTCCCTGAGGTGGCCTTGTCTGTTCTTTTTTGTTGGTTTGTTTTCTTGTTTTTTCTTCCTCTTTATCCCCCCCACCCACTGCCCTTTTTTTTTTTTCTTTTTCTTTTTTCTCCCCTCTCTTTTTCTTGCTTTTCTTTTTTTTCTTCTCTCTTTCTTTCTCCTTTTTTCTTCTTTCTTTATATTAGTGCTGCAGGCAACATTCTTATTTGCTGTGCTTCCTCATCCTCAATTTTCTCTTTTCTGTGTGTACTGATTTTGGCTACCAATGCTAACCCCTTTCCTTTACATCATTTGCTCCTCCATCATTTATTGTTTCTCTTACATTCCACCTCTCTGTTTAGCCCCCAAAATTTCTGACTTTTTTATCTTAATACCTCTAAACTGTTTTCCATCATTTATTCACTCTTTATGTTACTGTCCTCTCTTTTCTTTTTCCCTCTCTCCTGACAATACTGATATTTTAATTCATAGTATATTCCTCCCCATATTCAGTTTAATATCTCATTATAGGTACTCCACTTTTGTACAGTTATAACTACACACAGCATCCATGAGTTCTATATCCATTCTCCTAGATCTCATATGGTTCTTCTGCTAACATTCTCTATCAGTACTACTATTATATTTTTCTTTTCTTACCCCTTTTGCTTTCTCTGGACCTAATAGTTCCTTTGAGGGAACTTAGCCAACAACAAGGAAATAGAATAAGAAGAAAAAAGTGACTAAAAGAAGACTTAACATGCACACAAAAACAACAACTAATTAAACCTCAAGGCTGGAATAAGAAGATAATCAACAGAGTAAACCCAACAAGATAAAATGATGATCAGACAGCAACAAAAAACTACAGACCATACCAATAATCAGGAAAACATGGCCCAATACAATGAACAAACTAAAAACCAGGAAGAGAAGTGGAACATCGAACAAGTAATTAAAGCTCTCAAAATATGTCATGCATCAATTCAATGAAGTGAAGGATGAGATCAAGCATATTAAGAAAACACTTGGAGAGTATACAAAAGAAATTGTGATCATGTACAAAAAGATCACAGAAATGATGGGGATCAATAGCATAATCCAAGAAATCAAAAGTACACTCTCAGCAAATAACAGCAGATTTGAAGAGGCAGAGGAGACAATTAGTGACGTAGAAGACAGTACATCTGAAATCAAACAGATAGTAGAACTGATCGATAAAAAGATAGAAAAAAATCCAGCAGGGACTTTGGGACCTGAATGACAATGCAAAATGCACAAACATATGCATTATAGGCATCCCAGAAGGAGAAGAGAAGGGAAAGGGGACAGAATGGGTGTTGGAGCAAATAATGGTTGAAAAATTCCCAAACCTATTGAGGGAGATGGATGTACATGTCCAGGAAGCACGACACACCCTGAACAGCATAAATCCCAACAGGGCTACCACAAGACATATATTTATTAAATTATCCAATGCACAAGACAAAGAGAAAATACTAAAAGCAGCAAGAGAAAAGAGAACCATCATACACAAGGGAGGCTCCATAAGATTAAGTGCTGATCTCTCATCTGAAACCATGGAGGCAAGAAGGCAGTGGTATGATGTAGTCAAGGTACTAAAAGAAAAGAATTTCCAACCAAGAATACTCTATCCAGGAAAGCTAGCATTCAAAAACGATGGAGACTTCAAAATATTCACAGAAAAACAGAAATTAAGAGAGTATGCCAACAAGAAACCTGCCCTTCAAGAAATACTAAAGGGAGTTCTGCAGGAGGAAGGAAAAAAACAGGACAGACAGAGTTGGAGGAGAGTGTAAGAACAACAAAAGTACAATAAGAAAAAAATCAAACAACATAAGACAAACACAAATCCAAAGAAAATATGGCTAATATCAGTAATTCCTTGAAAGTAATAACACTAAATGTCAATGGATTAAATTCACCTGTTAAGATGCACAGATTGGAAGATTGGATAAGGAAATATGACCCATCTTTATGTTGTGTACAAGAAACTCATATTAGGCCCAGGGATTCAAGGAGATTGAAAGTGAATGGCTGGAAAACAATCCTACAGGCAAATAATAACCAAAAAAGGGCAGGCATGGCTATATTAATATCAGACAAAATAGATTTTAAGTGCAAAACTGTCTATAGCTATAGATTTACCATATGATCCAGCAATTCCACTGCTGGGTAGATACCCAGAAGATCTGAAAATAAGGACACAAACTGATATATGTATACCAATGTTCATAGCAGCATTTTACACTATTCCCAAAAGTTGGAATCAACCCAAATGCTCATCAATGGATGAATGGATATATATATACCACATTTTATTTATCCATTCATCCATTGATGAGCATTGTATATATATATACATACAATGGAATACTACTCAGCTATAAGAAGGAATACAGTACAAACACATGTGATAACATGGATGAATCTTGAGGACCTTATCTTGACTGAAGCAAGCCAGGCATTGAAGGACAAATACTACATGACCTCTCTGATATGAAACAAGGAAATCAAGTTGTCTCAGAGAACTGGAGACTGGATGATAGGCTTAACAGAATTTGCAGGGTAGAGTAAGTTTACAAGCTGATGCCTACATGGGTGAAGTCTCTATTACAACCTGGAGGTAAGTATTTGTACAGGGAAGGGATAAGATGGGGGCACAGGGATACCTTCAAGTGGGGTTTTGTGGGCTTGAGGGGGGCTAGGGTTGGGAGGATAGGTCAGATGACCCAAGGAATTGGGGGGAGGGCTGGGGGGCGCTATTGAATATGGGAGAATGTCAGGTATATGGTTGAAACTATACTGTTGAGAAAACTCTTTAGAAAATATAAGGAAGGATCACGTGTTTAAGATGCTTGGGGGGGGGCATCTGGTACAGGGGAAAGCTTCTAGGAAGTATGTGAGCACTCATTTTGTCATAATGTGTTATATCATTGGGTGGAGGCCCATTCAATGAGTGTGAAGGTGTATCCACATCCTGGGGAGACCTATGTTCCCAAAGAGAGGAAATTGTGTCTCTCAAGAGGATCACTGGCTCCCAAGTAATCAGGGCAGTCTAGCAGTCTAGTGTGTCAAGCCCTCAGCATTGTTGCAGTATCTGTAAATCTGATTCCTCAAGTAGTGAAGATTGAGTGTCACAGTGTGCCCTGAGGGGAGGGAGAGAGAGGTATAGTATGGATGGAAGCAGGGCAACTGGAGGGCAATGGAAGTGCTCCACAAGATCATGCAATGATGAACATGTCAACTTACATCTCAAGTGTATAAAAGTCTATAAACTGAAATGTAAACTATAATGTAAAACATAAGGAAACTAAAAATTTAGATTTGTACAGTCTAAAATATAAACAATAATGTAAACCAAAATGGAGCCATGTTTGATAGCTATGTTTCAAAATTTGTACATCAGCTGCAGCAAACATTACATGAACATGTAAAGAGACCATTGCTGGGAAAAGGGGAAAAGGTTTTGATGTTGGATATCTGGGAATCCCCTATATTGTGCATGTGAATTACTGTGATCTAAAACTTTTTTGAAGACAGAATTAAAATTAGAAAAAAAAAGTCTGTAGACCCTGAGGAAGAAATGAAAGTGCCTTGCCACTGTACATACAGGGCAACACCTATTACTGTGATGAAAGGCAAAATGTTAGAAAAAAATCTTTATAACATTTTTCATTTTATTAATTCACCAATTTATTTTTACTTTATTTTAGTATTTCTAAATTACTATGTATTCTATTTCTAAACTTTAAACCCATCACTGTATTTCAATTTCTTATTAACTGAACTTGGCAATATATTAGGATTCATTGTTGAAGAAGTTTTGGACCACAGAGAGGTTCAGCTATGGCAGGGGAGGAACTCTGATGTGCGGTGTTATTGATGGGGAGCACATGGGTGGGGGGAGTTCTCCAGGGCATGTATGTAGGGAACATAAATATGTTAGGATATATGTTGGGTATTTTTATAGTAGTTACAGTTACAAACGTCAACTGAGGGAGTGCTGATTTCCCACCCAGGGGAGTTCTGTCACATTCCCCAATGGAACAACAATAATCCCCCAAGTGCAATGGCAAAGATCAACAAGGAAGGAGGGTCCAATAATGAACCCTTGATACTGATAACTATGCTTAGGAGCCTGTGTGCCTGAAATATGAACCAGGTCTAGAACTGTAGGGTGCCTAAGAGTTACATCCTGAGAGCCTCCATGTTGTTCAAATGTGGCCACTCTCTAAGCCAAACTCAATATGTAAATGCATTACCTTCCCCACAGTGTGGGACATGACTCCTGGGGATGAACCTCCCTAGCACCGAGGGATTACTACCAATCACTAACTGGTGAAGCAACTAGAAAGAGACCTCAAATAAAAGGATCAACTCAGACCAGCAGAATATTTCAGCCTACATGTTGGATCAAGTGTTAAAAATTGCTCTTTGACCTTGAATAAAAGGGGGAAATGGCAAAGACAGATGAGTTTATATGGCTAAGAATCTTCCAAAAAGAGTTGGGAGGTCATCAGAGGGGTTGTGCTTATGCACACCTCAGCAGGACCCCAGAGAAAGCCAAAGAAGATACAACCCTAGGTACTGGTTCTCATGAAGGCTACAGAGATTCACAGAGTATATAGTCATGGCAGATGGATTTGGAGCTCTGTGCCATGTAAGAGGGCCCTGCTTTGGAATTTGTGCTCCTGAGTGTGATGGAGCTGGACTCAGATGTGACTTTTCTACACATGCCTCTTCTGTCACTTTTACTGAACATGTGGTTGGTGCTAGGGATGGTCCATATCCAGGAGACTTGAATCTCTGGACTGCCCATGTGCCAGCTGGGCCTTGTGCCTCAGCAGAGTGGTGACTTCTACTCTCTGTTCATTGGTCTTACCCAGGTCAGCTAACATGAAGGTGAAGATGCTCAACCACCACACCAGGGAATCAAGAGTACCTACAACTGTAAGCAGAGGAATTGCATCCATCATCTACATGGAATCTAAGCCCTCTCTTGATCTAGAGGTGGAGGGGACATTGCCATCCCAGGGTCCACAGAATGGAGGAAAGAAATATGGACTGGAGTGGACTTACTGATATTCTACTACAAAATTATTGTGATGAGTAATAGAAGAAATTTTAGCATCGAGGTGTAGAAAGTGGCCACAGTAGTTGCTGAGGGCAGGGAGAGGGAAGAAGAGATGTGATGTGGGGCATTTTTGGGATTTTGAGTTGTCCTTAATGATATTGCAGGGTCAGATGCTGGATCTTATATATCCTGCCATAACCTACTGAAAGTACTGGGGGAAAGTGCAAACTACAGGGTAAACTACTATCTGTGTAGTGCAGCAGTGCCCCAAAATGTTTTCACCGAGTACGATGAGTGTGCCGCAATGATGAGGGAGGTTATTGGTGTGGGAGGAGTGGGGTGGGGGGCTGGGGGATATACAGGAACCTCTTATATTTTTTATTATAACATTTTTTGTGTGATGTATATATCTTCAAAAAAATACAATTTAAAAAAATGATGTGATGGGGTGGGGAGTGGGTTATATGGGAACCTCTTATGTTTCTTGTTATTTTTTTATGTTTTTTAATATAAAATTCCTTATGATCTATTAACTTTAATTTAAAATTTTTTTAAAATTAGGAATGAATTTTTAAAAGCTAGCTCAAAAATCCCATATGAATTGAAACTAATAACCCATTAAGTATCATATAATTAAATAACCATTGAGTTATAAAAGACATCAGAAAGGAAAGTATTAGATATTTAGAATAGATAGTCATGAAAACCTTATATGTTAAATATTGAGGAATGCAGGGAAATACTGAGGGAAAGAGCACATGGTGTTCCTTTGCACTATTATTCTTGCCATTTTTCTTTAAGCTTGAAATTATTTCTAAATATAATGTTAAAAATTGTTTTAAACTGGGAAAGCTTGCACATACAATGAGGATTTTTAAATAACAAAATAACATGAACATTACAAAAACTAGAGCACATGGTTAAGCTTCTGGGAAAAAAATATAAAGTCAAAGTTGAGAGGAATAAAAAAGAAACTAAAAACTCATCAATACTTCAGGCTCAAGTGGTTTTAGACAAGAGTTTTATAAAACTTTCAAAAAAGATAATTCTTATTTTCTACAAGTTGTCCACAATATAGAAAAAGTTTATTTATTTTTATTTTTTTATTACATTCAGAATATATGAGGTCCCCCCACCCCCCTCACCCCACTCCTCCCCCCATAGCAACAATATCCTCCATCATCATGAGACATTCATTGCATTTGGTAAATACATCTCTGAGCACTGCTGCACCTCACAGTCAATGGTCCACATCATAGCCCACACTCTCCCATGTTCCATCCAGTGGGCCATGGGATGACACACAATGTCCAGTAATTGTCCCTGCAGCACCACCCAGGACAACTCCAAGTCCCAAAAATGCCTTCACATCTCATCTCTACCTCCCATTCTCTACCCCCAGTAGCCACCATGGCCACTTCCTCCACACCAATGCCACATTTTCTTCAATTAAAATCACAATAGTTCATGAATAGAATATCAGTAAGTCCACTCTAATCCATATTCTATTCCTCCATCCTGTGGACCTTGGATTGGTTGTGTCCATTCCACATCTATATCAAGAGGGGGCTTAGATTCCACATGGATGCTGGATGCAATCCTCCTGCTTTCAATTGTAGCCACTCTTGGCTCCATGGTGTGGTGGTTGACTCTTCAACTCCATGTTGGCAGAGTGGGGTAAGTCCAATAAATCAGAGTGTAGGAGCTGAAGTCTGTTAATGCTCAGAGCCTGGCTATCATATGGTAAGTCCAGAGATTCAGATCCTCTGGGTATATATTAACCCCAGCACCAAAAACAGTTCTGGTAAATGTAACAGGAGAGGCTTGTGAAAAAAGATCACATCTGAGTCCAGCTCCATCACACAGAAACACAAACTCCAAAGAAGGGCCAACTGACATGGTGCTGAACTCCATCTGCCATGACCCTAGAACCTGTGGGTCTCTGTAGCCTTCAGAAGAACCAGTACCTGGGGTTGTAGCTACTGTATCTGTCTCTGGGACTCTGCTGAGGTGTGCATAAGAACGACCCCTCTGATAACCTCCCAGATCTTTTTTGGAGACTCCTAGCCATATAAACTCATTTGTCCTTTCCATTTCCCCCTTGATTCAGGTCAAAAAGCATTTTTAACTCCTGGTATTATATGTAGACTGAGATATTCTGCTGGTCCAAGTTGACCCTTGCATTCAAGGTCATTTTCTAGTTACATCATCAGCTGGTACTTGGTAGTAATCCCTCGGTGCCAGGGAGGTTCATCCCCGGGAGCCATATCCCATGCTGGGGGGAAGGCAATGCATTTATATGCCGAGTTTGGCTTCGAGACTGGCCACATTTGCGCATTTGAGCATGGAGGTTCTCAGGAGGTAACACTTAGGCACCCTGCAGCTCTAGGCCTTGTTCTTATTTCAGGTGCACAGGTTCACAAGCATATTCATTAGTATAAAGGGCTCATTGCTGGCCCTTCATTCTTTTTTGGTCTTTGCCATTGCACTTGGGGGATTGCTGCTGTTCCCCTAGGGATTGTGATAGAGTTCCTAGCCAGGGGAGTTCCAGCACTCCCTCGGTTGTTGTTTTTAATTGTATCCACTATGAAAATATCCATACATTTTTATGTACCCTGGATATATGCCCTATAGAACTCCCTACCAACCATGTGTCCACTGTCAATAACATCCCACACCAGTATTCCTCTGGTGCCATTGTTGAAAATCTCTGTGATCCAAAACTTCCTGAAAAGTGAAGCCCAATATATTGCCAAGTTCCCTTATTAGTAAAATGGAATATAGCAATGAGTTTAAAGGTTAGATATAGAATACATATTAACTTGGAAAAATTAAGGTAAAAATAAATTGGGGTATCAAAAAATTTTAAAATGCAAAAGCTTTGTTTTTGATGTTTTGCCTTCCATCACTGCAATATGTGTTGCCCTGTATGCAAATTGGCAAGGCAACTACTTCAGTCTTTTCCTCAGTGTCTACATCCTATCTTTTTCTTTTCTTTTTTCTTATTATTAAGTTTATCTTCACAAGAGTTTTAGATCACAGTAATTCATATATACAATATACAGTACTCCCACATATCCAACATAAAACCTTTTCCCTTCCACAGCAATAATCTTTTTACATATTCATACTATATTTACTGAAGCTGATGTAAAGATATTGAGACAATAGCTTTCAAACAAGGTAACATTTGTGTTTACATTGTTGTTTATATTTTAGACTATACATTTTCTAAATTTTTAGTTATCTTATGTTTTACATTATGATTTACATTTAGCCTATCAGCCCCTATATATTTTTGGTGTAATTTTACATGTCTTATATCCATCCTTGCATACTCTTGTGAAACACTTCAATTGACAAACACAGTTACATTGGTTCCATCTATTCAATACCTCTTTCCCCCTCCCCTTAGGGCCCACAGTGACAGTCAATCTTCATTGCTTGAAGGGCCATGTTCAGAGATACTTGCAACAGTGTTGAGGGCTTGATATGCTCAACTGTCCTAATGCCCTGGGAGCCGCCACTTCTCTTGAGAGATACAGTTCCCTCTATTTGATGTCATCAATCCTCTCCAGGATGTGGGTATAACTTCACTCTCATTATATGGGTCTCCATCCAATGATATAACCTACTATGGCAAAATGAGCACTCACATATTCCCTAGGAGCCTGTCCTGCATCAGATTATCCCCTTTAAGCATCTTAAACAGGTAACTTTCCTTATTATATTTTTGAAAAGGTTTTCTCAGCATTATACTCTCAACCAAATACCTGACAATCTCGTATGATCATACGTTGCCCCACCCTCCCCCCAATTTCTTGGGCAATATTACCCATCCTACCCTAGCCCCCCTCAAGCCTGCAAAGCCCCACCTAAAAGTAACCCTTTGCCCCCATTTTATCCCTTCCTTGTACAAATACTTATCTCCAGCTTATCATAGATTTCACCCATGTAGGTGTCAGTTTACATCCTTCCTCTACCCCCCAATTTCCTGTAAGCCTATCCTCCAGTCTCTAGCTCTCTGAGGCAGCTTGGTTTACTTATTTCATATCAATGAGGTCATGTAGTATTTGTCCTTCAATGCCTGGGTTGCTTCACTCAACATAATGTTCTCAAGATTCATCCACGGTATCACATGTGTTTGTAGTGTATTTGTTCTTAAAGCTGAGTAGTATTCCATTGTATGTATATACCACATTTTATTTATCCATTCTTCTGTTGATAGGCATTTGGGTTGATTCCAACTTTTGGCAATAGTGAACAATGCTGCTATGAACATAGGTGTGCATATATGGGTTTGTGTCCTTGTTTTCAGTTCTACTGGTATACGGCAAATTATGGCTAGTTTTTTGAGAAACCGCCAAACTGTCCCCCAGAATGGTCGGATCCTTCTGCATTTCCACCAGCAGTGGATGAGTGTTGCCATTCCTCCACATCCTCTCCAAAATTTGTAGTCTTCTGTTTTTCTCATAGCTGCCAATCTTGTGGGAGTAAGATGGTATCTCATTGTAGTTTTGATTTACATTTCCCTGATAGCTAGAGATTTGGAGCATTTTTTCATGGGCTTTTTAGCCATTTCTATTTCTTCTTTGGAGAACTGTCTGTTTAAATCTTTTTCCCATTTTTTAAATGGATTGTTTATCTTTTTATTATCAAGATATAGGAGTTCTTTATATATGCAAGTTATAAGTCTCCTATCTGATATATGGTTACCAAATATTTTCTCCCATTGTGTAGGCTCTCTTTTCACTGTCTTGACAAACTCCTTTGAGGGGCAGAAGGCTTTAATTTTGAGGAGGTCCCATTTATCTATTTGTTCTTTTGCTGCTCGTGCTTTTGGTGTGAAGTTCATGAAGCCATTTCCTATTACCAGTTCTTGTATATGCTTCCCTACACTGCTTTCCCAAGTCTTTATGGTCTTGACTCTTATATTTAGGTCTTTGATCCACCTTGAGTTGATTTTTGTATAAGGTGTGAGTTGGTAATCCTCTTTCATTCTTTTACATATGGATATCCAGTTCTCCAGGCACCATTTGTTGAATAGGCCATTCTCTCCCAGTTGAGAGGGTTTGGTGGCTTTATCAAATGTTATAGGACTATATATAAGAGGATCTATATCAGAACTCTCAATTCATTTCCATTAGTCTGTGTGTCTCTCCTTGTGCCAATACCATGCTGTTTTCACTACTGTAGCTTTGTAGTATGTTTTGAAGTCAGGTAGTGTGATTCCTCCAATTTCTTTTTTTTTTTTCAATATGTATTTGGCTATTTGGGGCCTCTTTCCTTTCCAAATAAATTTCATAGCTAATTTTTCTAGTTCCTTAAGGAATGCTGTGTTGATTTTTATAGGGATTGCATTGAATGTGTAGATCAGTTTTGGTAGGATAGACATCTTAATAATATTTAATCTTCCTAAATATTATCTTTAGTCTTCCTAAATATAAATAATAAATAGGCTTCCATGAACAAGAAATATTCTTCCATTTATTTAGGTCTTTTTTATTTCCTTGAACAGTATTGTGTAGTTCTCTGTGTATAAGTTTTTACATCTTTAGTTAAATTTATTCCTAAGTATTTGATTTTTTTATTTACTATTGTGAATGGTATTTGTTTCTTAATTTCCTCTTGATCTTGCTCATTATTGGTATACAGAAATGCTACTGATTTTTGCGCATTGATCTTACAACCTGCAACTTTACTAAACTCATTTATGAGTTCTAGTAGCTTTGTTGTAGACCTCTCAGGGTTTTCTATGTATAGGATCATGTCATCTGCAAATAATGAAATTTTGACTTCTTCCTTTCCAATTTGAATGCCTTTTATATCTGGTTCTTGCCTCAGTGCTTGAGCAAGTACTCCTAAGACAATGTTAAATAGAAGGGGAGAGAGTGGGCATCCTTGTCTTGTTCCTGATCTCAGAGGGAACGATTTAGGATTTCACCATTGTAAACCATGTTGGCTGTGGGTTTTTCATATATACTCTTTATCATGTTCAGAAAATTTCCTTGTATTACAATCTTTTGCAGTGTTTTTATCAAGAAAGGGTGCTGTATTTTGTCAAATGCTTTTTCTTCATCTATAGATACAATCATGTAATTTTTTTCCTTCAATCTGTTTATATGGTGTATTACATTGATTGATTTTCTTATGTTGAACCAACCTTGCACACCCGGAATGAATCCCACTTGGTCATGGTGTATAATTCATTTAATGTGTTGCTGAATACGGTTAGCAAGTATTTTGTTGAGGATTTTTACATCTAGATTCGTTAGAGAAATTGGTCTGTAATTCTCCTTTCTTGTGTTGTCCTTGTTTGGCTTTGGTACTAGGGTAATGTTGGCATCATAGAATGAATTATGTAATGTTCCTTCTGTTTCAATTTTTTGGAAGAGTTTCAGCAGGATTGGTGTTAGTTCTTTCCGGAATGTTTTGTAGAATTAACCTGTGAAGCTGTCTGGCCCTGGGCTCTTCTTAGTTGGAAGGTTTTTAATGAGTGATTCTATCTCTTTACTTGTGATAGGTTTGTTGAGATCATCAATTTCTTCTTTCATAAATATAGGCTGCTTATGTGTTTCTAGGAATTTGTCCATTTCCTCTGAATTGTCATTTTTGTTGGAATATAGTTTTTCAAAGTATCCTCTTATGATAGTCTTTATTTCTGTGGGGTCAGTGGTGATATCTCCTTTCTCATTTCTTATTTTGTGTATTTGCATCTTCTCTCTTTTTTTCTTTGTTAGTGTCACTAAGGGTTTGTCAATTTTATTGATCTTCTCAGAGAACCAGCTTTTGGTCTTGTTTATTTTTTCAAGTGCTTTCTTATTTTCTATTTCATTTAGTTCTGCTCTTACCTTTGTTATTTCTTTCTTTCTTCTTCCCTTGGGGTTACTTTGTTGTTTTTTTACTAATTCCTCCAAATGTGCAGTTAGCGCTTCAACTTTTGCTCTTTCTTCTTTTTTGATGTATGAATTTACGGCTATAAATTTCCCTCTCAGTACTGCTTTTGCTGCATCCCATAAGTTTTGGTATGTTGTGTTATCATTATCATTAGTTTCAAGGTAGTTATTAATTTTTTTGAGATTTCCTCTTTGACCCACTGTTTTTCTAAGAGTGTGCTGTTTAATTTCCATATGTTGGTGTGAAATCTGGGCCTCTGGCCCTTGCAGATTTCCAGCTTCACTCCACTATGGTCAGAGATATTATTTTGTATGATTTCTGTCATTCTGAATTCATTGAGCTTTTCTTTGTGGCCTAGCATATGGCCTATCTTAGAGAATGATCCATGTGCACTGAGAAAAATGTATATCCTGCTGTATTTGGGTGTAATGATCTGTATATGTCTATAGATCCAGCTTCTCTAATATACTGTTCAAATATTTTGTTTCTTTATTGATTCTCTTTTGAGATGTTCTCTCCAAAGTTGATAGTGGTGTATTAAAATCTCCCACTATAATTGTAGAGGCATCTATTCTTTCATTTAGTTTTCCAGTGTTTGCCTCACGTGTTTGGAGGCGCCTTTGATAGGAGCATAAATATTTATGATTTTTCTTTCTTCTTGAGAGATTGTCCCTTTCCCTAATAAGTAGTATCCATCTTTGTCTCTCACAATTATTTCACATTTAAAATCTATTTTGTCTCATATTAATATAGCTACTCCTGCCTTTTTTTTTTTTTTTGGTTATTGTTTGCTTGTAAGATTTTTTCCCAACTATTCACTTTCAACCTCCATGAATCCCTGGTTCTAAGATGTGTTTCTTGTAGACAGCATATAGATGGGTCATATTTCCTTATCCAATGTCCCAGTCTGAATCTTTTTATAGGTGAGTTTAGTCCATTGACATTCAGTGCTATTACTTTCAAAGATTATTTATGTTAGCCATATATTAATTGGACTTGTGTTTGTCATATTTTGTTTGTTTGTTTTTTCCTTCTCTTTTTGTCTTTTTTGTTGCTCTTACACTCTCCTCCAACTCTGCCTCCCCTGTTTTTTTCCTTTTTTCCTTCAGAACTCCCTGTAGTATTTCTTGGAGGGGACAGTTCTTCTTGGCATACTCTTTCAATTTCTGTTTATTTGTGAATATTTTGAACTCTCCATCATTTTTGAATGCTAGTTTAGCTGGGTAGAGTATTCTTGGTTGGAAATTTTTTTCTTTTAGTACCTTGACTATATCATACCACTGTCTCCTTCCTCCATTGTTTCAGATGAGAAATCAGCACTTAATCTTATGGAGCCTCCCTTGTATGTGATGGTTTTCTTTTCTCTTGCTGCTTTTGGAATTTTCTCTTTGTCTTGAGCATTGGATAATTTGACAAGTATATGTCTTAGGGTGGGCCCTTAGGGATTTCTGATATTTTGGGTGCATTGTGCTTTCTGGACATGAACATCCATCTCTCTCAGTAGATTTGGGAAGTTTTCAGCCATTATTTCCTGCAACACCCCTTCTATCCCCTTTCCCTTCTCTTCTCCTTCTGGGATGCCTATAATACATATGTTTGTGCATTTTGCATTGTCATTCAGGTCCCTAAGTCCTTGTTGGATCTTTTCTATCTTTTTATCGATCAGTTTCTACTATCTGTTTTTTATTTCAGGTATACTGTCTTCCATGTCACTAATTCTTTCCTCTGCCTCTTCTAATCTGCTGCTATTTGCTGAAAGTGTATTTTTGACTTCTTGAACTGTGGTGTTCATTCCCATGATATCTGTTATCTTTTTGCGTATGTCTGCAATTTCCTTTCCAAGTGTTTTCTTCATATTGTTAATCTCTTCCTTTACTTCATTAAGTTGGTCTCTAATATATGTTTTGAGATCTTTAATTACTTGTCCGATGTTCTGCTCCCCTTCCTGGTTTTTAGTTTGTTCATTGGATTCAGCCACGTTTTCCTGATTATTGGTTTGGTTTGTAGATTTTTGTTGCTGTCTGGTCATCATTTTATCTTGATGGGTTTAATCAGTTCCTTAGTTTCTTTGTCTGTTCTTGGGGATTAATTAGTTGTTGTTCTTGCATAAGTGTTATGTCTCCTCTTTGTCACTTTGTTCTTCTTACTCTAATTTCTTGTTGCTGGCTAAGTTCACTTTGAAGGAAAATATTAGGGCCAGGGAAAGGAAAATGTGTAAGAAAAGAAAATGTGTAAAGTAGTATTAGTAATAAATGTCAACAGAGCAACAATGTGAGATCTGGGAGAATGGATATTAGACTCATGTAAATTGTGTAGAGTTATAGCAGTAAGTATAGTACCTATAATGAGATAGTCAACTGAATAAGGGGAGGAATATAGTATGAATTAAAAAGCCAGTGTTTTCATGAGAGAGAGAAAGAGAAAAGAAAGACAATAATATCAAGACTGGATACAAGAGAGAAAACAGAATAAAGGTATTAGAAATTAAATGTTAGACAGTTTGGGAGCCAAGGAAAGGGAGGTGGAATGTAAGAGAGACAGTAGATGATGGAGGATAGCAAGATGTGGGGGAAAGGGGATAGTGTAGGTGGCCAAAATCAATTCACACACAAACGAGGAAATGGAGGATGAGGAAACACAGCAAATGTGAAGCGCTCCCTGCAGCACCTATTATATAAATAAAATAAAATAAAATAAAATACGAAGAAAAAGAGAGAAAAGAAAAAAGAGAAAAAAAGGGGGGGTGGGCAAAGAAAGGGAGGGAAACAAGCAAGGAAAAGAAAAGAAGAACAAAAACCTAAATAAATGAAAAAGGACCCTTGGGTATAAAATGGGAGAAAAGGCCAAGAGATAATGCAATATTAGGACCCAAGACAATAAAAAAAAGAAAAAAGAGAGGGAAAAAAGAAAAAAACCCACAAATGCCGAGGGCTAGGATAATCAAGGACCTCAGATGGACCTCAGGGCACAGTGGATTCAGGGATGGGAAGTCTGTGATATTGCAGATTCAAGGTGTGTGAGTCTCTGGAGTGTGAGCCACCAGGGTTTAGGAGACACATACCTGGGAACCACGCATCCAGTTAACAGGGAGACTGTGAGCACCACAGCACAACACAGCCTTCAGGGATCCCCGCAGCTGGGCGCCAGCTCTAGGGTGCGGGGTCACGCCTGCAAACTCTGACCTCCATGTCAGAAACCCAAAATTCCACCTCTCACAAGAATGTCTTCTGTCACTGTCTCACCAAATAGACTTTCAGACACCTCCCGCCCTGCAAGCCCCCAGTACAGCCTGCTGGGGGTGCCACTGTACTACAAACAGTTCAGGGACTGCCGCAGATGGGCCGCCAGCCCTGGGAGGGGGATCTCTAGGCAGAAGCTCTGACCTCCGTGTCAGAAACCTAAAATTCTCTCTCACAAGAATCTCCTCCATCACTGTCTCACCAAATCGACTTCCAGACGCCTCCCACCCTGCAAGCCCCTGAAGCAGCCTGCTCAGTGCTTGGGAACTCCCCAGCACAGCAAAGCAACCAGGAATCACCACTGCCAGGCCGCCAGCCCCAGGGGGAAGGGTTCCACGCACAGTCCCTATCTCCATAAAAGAGACCCAAAATTCTACCTCTTACAAAAAATCTCCTCTGTCACTGTCCCACTACAACGATGTCCAGACACCTCCTGCCCTGCAAACACTTGAAACAGCCCAGTCCAGCAGGACTCCAACCCTACTCAGCCACTTCTTTGCAGAAGAGATTATGAAGTGCACTCACTCAGACGCCATCTTGCCCCGCCTCTCCTAGAAAATGTTTAAATCCACTTTTATCAGCTAGCTTTTTGGATGGAAGAAAAAGAAACCACTCTATTTTAAGTAGGAAGGGATTTAATACAAGGAATTTTGCACTAAAAATCATTAGAAAGTCCAGGGGAGCCAGTTCAAGGTCATACTTTCTTTGGAAAGTTAAAACATTACAAAACTGGCCTGTGGACAGAACTGCTATCTCTGCCACAAATGGGAAAATAAATCAAGAAATGACCACTAGAATTGTTGGCTTCAAGAACATACCACCTTAGCTACCAAGAAATGGGTGACACTGCCACCACAGCAGATTAGTAATACCCAAGAAGCTAATGATAAACACTTCAGAAATAGCCCAAGTGTTCATGCTTTCTGACCAATAGAAATAACTGATCGATGACAACTATTCCTATCCAGAACCATCACTACAAGGAAATCTTGGGAAGATACAGTTTTTAGCTTCCAGGCACTGCATACTGAAAGCCACAGTAGGAGCAACTTAAGCTGGTTGTCGGGTAAACAAAACCACAATCTCCCCCAAATTACCTAACTCATTTATGAAACTATTTGAACATTAAACAAACTGACTCAAAACAACAAGAATTTAACCTTTGGCAGTTCTGGGTATCAGAAGTCTGAAATTAAGTTCTTGTCTTCTTCTGGAGGCTCTCAGGGACAATATGACCCATGCCTCTCTCCTGACGTCTGGTGTGGCAGGCGTTCCTTGGCTTGTAGATGCACCACTCCAGTCTCCACCTCCGTCTTCATGTGATGTTCTCCTATGTGTGCATCTGGGTCTCTGTGTCTGAATCTCCCTCTCCTTGCTCTTATAAAGACCCTAGTCATTGGCTGTAGGGCTACCTTAATCCTATATACTTCCCCTTATTACATCTGTCAAGATCCTATTTCAAATAAGGTCACAGTCTGAGATCCCAGGTGGACATGAATTTCAGGCAGGGGAGAGGGGCAGGGTGAAGGGCATGATTGATTAAACCCACTACAATAGCCAAAAACTAGATAAAAACAGCAAAAGAAAATAAATGTATACACCCATTCACTTACAAACGTAAACATGAGAATCCTAAAATATTTTGCAGTATATTTTTTAAGTAGTATATCAAACAGAATTTACATAAAGAATCAGATGGTTTAACATAGAAAATATATCAGTGTAAATTAATGTAAAAAAGAAAAAGAACATAATTAGCTCAATGAATACAAAGTAGCTGAGAAAGTTCAACACCCATTATAATTTATAAAACAACTCTCCTGATCAACTAGAAAGAGAAGAGAGTTTCCTAAAACTTGTCAAAAGGCAAACATCATATTTAATGGATAAATTTTTGAAGTATTTCCTTTAGTGAAAAATAAAATAACAGCTATCACCATTAAGTTTAATGTAATACTGAGATATACCAGGCGAGCACTTTAAAACAAGTGAAAATAATTAGAAATATAAGGAATAGATAGAAAAAGCTAAAACACTCACTTTTTTGAAAGTATATGATCACTAACATAGAAAAATCAACCAAATTCATAACTTAGAATTATACATGATTTCAGCAAGCTGTTTGGAGATAAGATAAACTCAGTAAAATCAATAAAATTTCTCTATTCCAGCAATAACCAATTACAAAATATAAAAGAGAATACAATTATCCTAGTAGCACTAAACCCTATTCATGTGAATTATGTTAAGAATAAAACTCAAGGATCTTATAAAGAATGTTTTAGAAGTACATCAAAAATCCCCCAAAAAGATACTAATAAACAAAGAAATACCCCCAAGCTCTTATAAGAGATGAATTCAAGTATTCAAAGATGTCAGTTCTCCACGAAATAATCTCAAGTCCTCCCAAATCAATTTTCTAGCTGTTTTGTTTGAAAAACTCAAAAACCTTAATCTAAAATTTATATGCAAAAATAAAGATCAGGGAATAACTAAGTTAACTTTGGAAAATAAGTTCAGAAAGAAAAAAGTTACCCTAGGAGGTATTAAGATATTTTGAATGTACAATGGCAATAACAGCTTGGTATTGGTATATAAACAAATGGACTAAAGGAACAGAATTTAAAGACCAGATACAAACCCAGTTACATGTAGGAACTTGATATATAAGTAACATCTTTATACAGCTAATTATGATGTGTCAGGCACTGGTCTAAGAAATTTACATATTGTCATAAATCCTTACACAATCCTATGAGACAACTACTATCATCACCATCATTACCATTATAATTATCCCCACTTTAGAATGAAACAACTAAGAAAGAAAAATTAGGTAACATTCCTCAGTTTTCCCAGCTAATAACTGATAGAACTAGGATTCAAACTCTGGCAGGGCACTTCAAAGAACATACCTTAACCAATACATTGCATGGCCTCTCATCACAAGTCAAAGGGAAAAGGTAATACTAGGATAACTGGATACTATAGGAAGAAACATAATGTTGGATCTCTACCTTCTCCCATAGACAAAGGTGAAATTCTGCTGGTTCGAAAGAAGTAAGTCTGAAAGGTAAAACTATATTGTGAATAGACTATCCCTGTGACCTTGGGGTAGAACAGTACACCTTGAACAAGATCCAAAAAGCACAAATAAAGCAAAATATTTACGGCTTTGATTACATCAAAATTAAACTTTCCTGTTCCACAAAAGACACCATACACAGTCTAGGCAGATAATATACTATGACAGACTGAAAGAAATCAAAACCAACAAGGCATCGAGATCTAGAATATAACAGAAAATGCAACAAATCAAGAAGAAAAAGACAAGAAACTGAACAGAAAAAGCAGGGGGAGGAGGGCAAAGAATATGTATAGCAATTCACAGAAGGAAAAACCAAACTGGTTAGCAACTAAATGATGAAATACAGAAACTCTTTCAAAATCAGAGAAAATCTAACTAAAACAAGGTTTCCCTGGAGACATAGAAACCTCATGCAAGAAAAGTTTTCTGGCAGTAGTACTTAGTCAAATTAAGTTATAGGTACATCTGTGATCCAGGAATCCCACACCTGAGTATATTACCCAGAGAAAATTTCCCCAGGATCATAAGCATACATGTCCTTATGGTGTTTATTATGTGCTGATTGTGGCAGTGAAGAATCAAAGGAGATCTCTAGATATGAATCACTGGGAAAATGGGTAAGTAAAACCTGATGAATGCATCCTGTGAAATAATGCAGGACTAGGAACCAAAAGAATGGTATTATTTCAGCAATATGCATAGGTCTTAAAAGCTAACACAGAAGCAGGAGAATTGCACCCATCATCCATGTGGAATCTAAGCCCCTCGATATAGAGGTGGAGTAGACATCACCATCCCAGGGTCCACAGGATGGAGGAATAAAATATGGATTAGAGTGGACTTACTGATATTCTACTATAGAACTATTGTGATTAGTAATGGAAGAAATTGTCGCATTGATGTGGAGAAAGTGGCCATGGTAGTTGCTGAGGGCAGGGAGAGAGAAGAAGAGATGTGATGTGAGGCATTTTCGGGACTTGGTGTTGTCCTAAATGATATTGCAGGGACAGATGCTGGACATTATATCTCCTGCCATAACCCACTGAATGTACTGGGGGAGAGTGCAAACTACAGTGTAAACTATTATCCATGAGGTGCAGCAGTGCTCCAAAATGTATTCACCAAATGCAATGAATGTGCTGCAACGATGAAAGAGGTTGTTGATGTGGGAGGAGTGGGGAGGGTGGTATATGGGAACATCTTAGGTTTTTTAATGTAATGTTTTGTGTGATCTATTAATTTTAAAAATATATAATTAAAAAATTAAATTTAATTTAAAAATCACTCGGAAAAATAAAAGCTAACGCAGAATGGAAAACAACAAAACAGAACTAGATAGCACTTAAGTATACAGACAATTTCAAGGATGCATATTAAATATTAGTGCCATTAGCTATGGGAAGAGGAACATATAAATGAGGAAACAAAAGGGGATAAAAATAATCATGTAACAGACCAAGAGAGGGAACTTATTCCAGTCTAAAATGAATACGTGTACGTGTGTGTGTGTGTGTGTGTGTGTACACACAACTCTGGAGAAAATCCGCTACAGGGGGGATCCCACCTCTATGCATCGCTGCTTTGCCATTCTGGGACCATGTATAATGGTACTCCATGGCCTGTGGGTCAGGCTTCCTAAGAGCTACTAAGAGAGTGAGTGATGCATCATGGAATTAAAGGGGAGTCAGCTTCCCATTGGATAAATCTTGACCAGTGGGGGAGGGGGGGAAGTAGGTGGGAACCTGCAGATGAATCATCCCTCCTTCCTATACTTTGTGAACTGCTTCTATGAGTTCCAAGTGTTGAGCAAACACACCTGCAGAGTGACTTGTAGGTTCTCTACAGTTTCTAAAGTATTAGCACAGAAATGAGTCCCATTGTATTGTTTTCCATCTTTCCTTGCCTCACGTTTTTTATCACCTTCACTTCCCCAGACTTGTATCTTCCAAAGAAAGTCTCAACATTTTACTCTCTGTCTCAGCTCTATTTTCTAGAAGATCTAGGCTAAAATAGTGTGCCATAACTAGGAAAGTGAAGCCTAAAAAAAAAAAATAGAATTTACACAATGTTATAACTTATCATAATTACTTTGTTGCTTTACAAGATTGAACATCTTGCATCTCATGTTTAAGTTGTTCATTTCCTTTAGTCAAGTAGAAGTTAGATATTTTCCTTGTGTAATTTCATTGATTGGTTGTTTGAAGAATTAAATATGCTATATAGTCAAGATATTAGAGGAATTGGATATATTTTATCACATAAATACTTTCTAATCTTATTGCTTTAATATTTTATCATTTTGTGGGACATATTTGTATTCTTTAGCCCAGTCTTGATATACTCCATTATTTTGAAAGTCAGTAATACATCTCTTCTACCTATACCTAGTTACCAGTAAAGATAGGAAATAAATTTTAAATTTTAACAAAGTTCAGAAATAAAGAATAGATACAAACTCTAAATATGAAGATAGCTAATGGGAAGAGTAGCTCTGAGAAATTAAGCTCTTAATATTCCATTGTAAAATATCCCAATAAGAATGTGGAAGATGGAATCATCTAATGAAACCTAGAGCAACACAGGGAAGTATACTAACTGATTTTAATTAAAAATTACAAAAATATGGCATCTGACACAGATTAAAACTCAGAATGAAGTTGAAGCTTGAAGAAAATGTGAAGTTGCAAATGTGAAGGGCATTTTTAAATGTTTGGAGAAAAGTTGGCAGAGAACAAAGAAAAGCTGGAATCCCTCAAGTTCTGATTTCATTCTCTATTCACCATCAAGCAGAATAGCTCAATGTAGAAAAAAGTCTTACTGTACCTCAGGATTCTATCTTTCATCCTGGCCTGTTCACTGTTCACATAAAGTATACCCATTAAATGTGCAAATAGCACAATGTTGAGATGGGGAGTTAATTTGTATATCAGGAAAAAAGATTGAAAATCATCTCCACAACCAGAAAGATGGATTGAAACAGCCAAGATTATATTTATTGAGGATAACTATATATTTCTACATGTAGTTTTATAAAAATCAATTGCAATATATAGAATCACAGACCATGGATTTACAGTACTTTTTGTGAAAATGATCCAGGCCTATAACCCCCTCAAACTAGCTCAAGGGAAAGGACATTTTCTGAAAGGATACAGGTAAGTCTTACAAAATCCATTTTTGAAAAATACAGCTTGGCCTCACAGGGGGAAGAAAATCATCAATTGGCTATACTTTCTCTCTGACTATATAATCATTTCTCTTGTTGGAAGACCAGATTCTACCATAAGCCTGTTAGTTTCTATTCTACAGTAATTTGAGTTTGAATATACCCAGCTTTCATTTGCCATGGGACAACTTTGGCTCCTCCAATTCCACATAGTTTCATAGTGACAAATACTGTTTGACTATTGTTTTTATATCTCTGTTTCAAATTAATGATTCAGATATTTAACCAAACCCAAGAAGCTATAGCTAGGGAAAGGAGATCTCCTGGTACAAGCATGACCCCTGGATCCATCCCTTAAGGGGCTTCCGAAGGAGGGGAGATGGGTGGGAAGGGAGCCCCAAAACTGGGAAATACCTACAGGCTCGAAGTAATCAACAGTGTGAAAAAAAAAAAAAACACAGAAACAATCTTGGATGACAATCAGAGATAAGTAGAAACCAGATGAGTAAAGTAATATTCTGGCAGCAACATTTGAAACATATTTAAAGAGACACGAGCAAACCATAGCAAGCCAAATGAGAAAGACATGATTAGAGAAGGAGTCTGAAATAAGACCACGTGGAGAAACGGGAATGTAGAAAAACTCATAGATTTACAAACAACACCTAATAAAAAGAGAACAAAGCTGTCCTTTGTTTTCAGAAAGATGCTATGTGAAATACAAAGGTCACCTATTCTGTCTAATTGTCCTAGCATAGCTGGTTGAAGCCAAGGAATCAATGGACTTCTATTTCCTACTCCTTCCCTTTCCCCCCACCCTAGTTGGGTGATGGTGTTTGGTTCCAGATTTGTCTTGTGCTTTTTCACCAGGTTATTTGACCTACATCCGCAATGGCTATGCATCTTGCCACTAGGTGGCAATGTGGGCATTTAATTTCAAAGACCATGACAGTGCAATTTGCAGATTGCCCTGTTAAGTGTATGCGTGTACATTTGTGCTATCTCTGACGTGCTGGAAATCCCCTTTGATTTCTAAAGTAAACATAGAGAAGTTTTGATAATAAAAGATCCCTTTGCCTAAGTAACATATATTTCAAACCCGGTATCAGTGATCTCTGTGCACCTTAACTGCCTTAATAATGGTGAAGACCCAGCGAATTTTATTGGCTATTTTGTGGCTTCAGGTGGGCTGTAAGTTGAGGAGAATCTGGAGATGGGAACAGAAAGGCTAAAGAGTAATTTTTCAAAATTCTGAGTAGGGGAAATAAGGGGCTACACTTGGCTAATCTGGGGTGACCTCTGGAAACTGGGTAAATGAGAGAAATTCCTGGAATGTTACAATGGCAATATTCTGTGTTTGACATTGTTTTTGAAAACAGGGACAAGGGGCAAAAACAAAGCGGAGCAGAGTCCGGAGTACCTGATTTCCCAGGAAGGAGAATTTGTCACAATCAACTGCAGCTATTCCACAGGAATGACCACCTTACAGTGGTTGCAACAGATTTCTGGAGGCAGCATTGTTTCCTTGTTTCTTCTGAGCTTAGAGATGAAGAAGAAGGGAAGATTTAGCGCTACAATAAACATCGAGAAAAGCCGCAGCTCCCTGCACATCACAGCTGCCCAGCCCAGAGACTCAGCCAACTACATTTGCGCTGTGAACACACAGTGCTCCCCAAGCACCTGCTGCCTGTACCGAAACCCTGCCACTGACGCATCACTTCTCATTCCTGCCTTTCCAGACTTGACTGTCACTATCCTTGCAGAGATGATAGAAGTTTAAGTTTTTTTAGTTTAAGATTTTCCTTCCCCTAGACAGCCTTTAATTTCTACAGCATCACCACCAAGCATGTTAACCAGATCAAAACATCATCTGTTATATTGGAAGTACAATGTAATGGTGAAAAGCACACACTCTGGAGCCAAATTGCCAGAGTCTAAATCCTGGTTGTGCCATTTTTAACTGGATGAGCCTGGCCAAGTTGTTTAACTTCTCCATGCCTCAGTTTCCTCAACTATAAAAAGAAGAGTGACAATATAGGACCTACCTCCTACCTATGGGGTTACATGAGATAGGGCATATAAATGTATGAAACAATCCATGGCACATATTCAGCATTATATAAGTGGCAGCTCTTATTTGTATTATGATTAGTTACAGCATGAGTTTGCTAATACTCACTGATGAGTCCATACCTCAAACTCCTGGAGTAGATAGGATACTAATGATGAGCACTAGATAATAATTTTAGTCTTCAAATTCTTTCTTGGTAATACCCAAAAGTCAGTTGATTTTTTTCAATAGTGTTTAGATAGAAAAAATACAAAGTGGATTTGTATTGTACATGGTAGAGGGATGATTCTATAGTTTGGTTTGTGGCATGGAGATGAAAAACCAGTGAGAGCTGGTCCTGAGGAAGCTCAATGATTTCTTTGGAAAAAATAGTTTCTGAGATTCTCACATGGAGATTTCTAATGTAAACTTGTATTTGCAAAAATTCACGAAACAGAACATCAAACACATTGGATCAGTTCTCTTTCTTTACACCACCAAGGATGCCCTATCTCCAGTTAATAAATGGCAAAACCAGGATTTAGACTCTGGCAATTTGGCTCCAGAGCATGTGCTTTTCACCACTACATTGTACTTCCAATATAACAGATGATGTTTTGATCTGGTTAACATGCTTGGTAGTGATGCTATAGAAATTAAAGGCTGTCTAGGGGAAGGAAAATCTTAAATTTAAAAAACTTAAACTTCTACCTAATTCTGCTTTATTTTTCTACCTTTAATAAAACATGGTTTGGTTCTACTGCTAATGACTAAGAAGAAAATGCTTCCCTTTTTCCCTCTGGACTTCTTTGGATTTATTATATGATAATCCCAATGTTCAAACCAATAAACATTCTAAGTTTTAACAAAAATTCTCCTTATGAGGGAGTGCTTTGCTCTGTGTAATGGATAAGGCTTAAGAAGTTTTAAGAAGCATGTGGCTTAGTGGTGTGAAATTCATCCCCCCAACAGAAACAAAAGTATATTTTTTACTTAAATTTGATTTATTTGATATCATTTGGTGGGGTATTTTTGATAGATAATGTGATGTTTTTTAGCTATAATGTGCAGCCCATTATCTATCTCAGGTTTTTCATATTGAAAACAGCATTAGGAAGAAAGATGCAATACATAAGCAAAGACAAGTTAAAAATGCAATATAACCTTTTTCTCATTGGAAGAAAAAATCTTCAACACAATACTCAAAACAAGAAAAAATGTTATTGTATGAGAGCTCTGTATGATGATGTGCATGTTTTTGTTTTTCTTAACGATTTATTTATTGATTGATTTCTCTCCCCTTCTTCAGCCCTGAGGTTTAAGCAACCCAGGTTTAAAATTTCGAGTTGAATTAACTTATGTCCGGGTTACATTCTTTATTAAGGCAGTAACTACATCTCTTGGAGAGTTAACAGATGTATGAAAACTAGACAATGACTGGGGACTTAGTATTTGAATTAGAATTTTATTTCAATTTTGTATTCTAATTTGGCCAAAGAATAGCTTCTTTCCTTATGGAGCTTATATTCTCAATGGCAAAAAGACAATAAACATGTAAATAATGTAGAAAGACATGGAGACCTAGAAAAAAATTAGAAAGAACAAGTTACTTCTAATGAGAAAGATAAAATGGAGTTTTTCCACACTTTTTTTTTCAGTTCCTACTATTGGCAAAATACAATGCTAGTCCCACTGTGAACATGAAACTGTACAAACCTTAGCCTCTGTTATAAAGAAAGTCTCGAGAAGCTACCATGTGCCAAAGCACTGTACATCAGGCAATGAAGGCCAGTGATCCCTGAGAGATGAGAAATAAACCAAGTGTACCCTACAATTTTCCTGGCTTATTGTTTCAAGAGAGTTTCCAGACCACAGCACAGTTACCCATCTATGGTATTAGCAAAACTTTTATTAGGAAGCCTGGTTATTTAGTTTTCATCTCTCAAACCTGAATTCATCTACATATAATGCATACTGTAAAGTTAGCATAAATTTAAACCCGCTGACACTTGTGAGAACATGGCTTTGTATGCTGGAAAGCCCCTGTACTTCAAACCTCAGTTGTACTCATATTTTAATATTCAAGTTCATTTCAACACATCATGACATTTTAAATACTTTCACCAGTTTTCCTCTCATTCTTCATCTTCCTAGTGTGAGGATTTCTAATTCTTTAGAATCTTGTTCTTATCTCTTTATCATTCTTGTTTCTCATACATCTCTGGACATTCATTTTTTACTTTAATAAATAATTGCTATTTATGCTTCCAGGAAGAATTCAAGCACTATTTCCAGCTGAGGGCTCCATGTTCTCTGTATCCTGCCTGCCCAAGGCAGCCTTTTTTTTTTAAGAGCTATTTTTGTCTTTATTTTTTTTGCAATGCTTTTTTATTATATTGCCTTTTTTTAAATATACATAGATCACAAAAAATGTTACCTTAAAAAATTAAGAGATTCCCATATACTCCACACCCACACCCTCACTCCTCCCACATCAACAACCTCTTTCATCATTGTGACACATTCATTGCATTTGGTGAATACATTTTGGAGCACTGCTGCACCACATGGATAACAGTTTACCCTGTAGCTTACACTCTCCCCCAGTACATTCAGTGGGTTATGGCAGGATATATAATGCCCAGCATCTGTCCCTGAAATATCATTTAGGACAACTCCAAGTCCCAAAAATACCCCCACATCACATCTCTTCTTCTCTCTCCCTGCCCTCAACGACTACCATGGCCACTTTCTCCAGATCATTATAACAACTGCATTTCCTGTGTTCCCTTGCAGTGAATCTTTGACCGCAAGGTCGGGACGACATGAACAGCAAGTGAGGCAGGGGACATCCATTTGCTGGGCTGGCAGCAGTAGGGGCTGCATGATTCTGAGGCCAACAGCTGTAGCAGCTTCTTGGTTGGACCAAGAGCAGTAATTTCCTACATGGAGCAGTTTAGCCGCATGCTCTGTGGCCAGTGGCACTGGGGGCAGCTTCTGGTCCAGGGCATTCAGCACCCACATCAAGTGGTCCTGTGGTTGGGACAGGGAAGCAGCCTCCTCATCAGGCCACGCTCTGTGGGGGGTTCTGGAAGCGAGGCCTGGAGTCTCTTTCTCCCTGCCGAATATTCTCTGAGCCATCTAATATCCCTCCCCAAATCTCTACTGGCTTAGACTAAGTAAAGCAGATTCCACTTTTGTTCTTGTCACTTAGCACACAGCAAATCTCACGTCTAGTTTGAAGCCCACTATGGCTTTCATTCTAATACACTTTAAGCTGAATATTAGAAATGGTTAACTTTTAACTGCGGCATACTTGGCTTGTCTCAATGCAGAATAGTTTGGAATGTTTTAAAATGATTGCTGGTTCCTTTCCTGGCAAAACTGACTAAGCCAAAGAACAAAGGCAGTTTTGAGATTGGATCAAGACATTCCACGGGATGAAAGCACAGTGGATTTCATAAGCCAGTTCCCACAGGCACCAACTTCCTGAAAGATACAAAAGAGCCTTCAATTACTACTGACAGGGAAATGAGACAAACTGAAGATGTTTTAAAGACTTCTCTTGGAATGTCTCTTCAAACCCTCACTGGCTATCCACTGGGTTCCTTCTTGACCCCCAGAGCCAGTAGGGACCTTAAACCCAGGAAACCTTTGAATTTTATAGTTCATCAAGGATCTTTTTCTTTAATTTGGTGAGAGTGGGAGGCAATCCAAAGACTGAATTTGGGGCTTATATCACGCCATTCTTACCAACTAGAATCAAATCAGGGTTCTCCAGCCAGCTAATCCTTAACCATTCTTTAAATCTTGAATTAAATGTCACATCCTTCCCCCAATCTAAATTTATTCCCACTGTTTTACTGTTTCAAAGAGCCCTATAACTTCCTTTGTAGGCTTTATCATAATTTCTACCCATTTCTGTGTGATTATTTGTATAAATTCTGTCTTTCCCATTAACTGTTTAATTCCACAAATACCCTGTGTTCAAAATATTTGAAGAATGAATTAATGAATCTGAGCCATCAGACTTCTGGGAGTGAGGCTGTAACCCAGTAAGAGTAGAAACAGAAAATAAAGACTTTAATAAGAATCAAAAAAAAAAAAAAAAGGTAGGTGTCAACATAGAGAACCTCAGAGAGTATGTTTTTACATGGAGGGAACACAGAAACAACATTAGATCAGTCACCTCCAAACCTGAACCAGGCTAGGGTGAGAAGATGTGATGAGCCAGGCCCTGAGGGATGATAGGAAAACTTAGATAGCTGACATTGGGATTTGCCAGTTCTTCTGCAATGTTTCGTACTGAGGAATTCATATGGGTAAAAGAAGTTTTATCAGTGTGATATCTAAACAAAGAATCAATTATATAAAGGCAATGAAAAAAAATAGTCAAAAGTAGCTATAATGGACAAACACTGGGAGAAATAACTAAATGCCAAAGTTTTGAGACAACCTGTGTTGTTGAAACACATGTATATGAGTTAGTCACTTTAAAATGTTTTCAGTACTTGGGCTGGCAATACCTAATAATAATAATAGTAGTTGTTAAGTGTTTACTATGGGCTAGTCTCTGTTCTGAATGGTTTGCTTATAGTAATTCACTGAATTCTCATAGCAAGTCCAGTTATTAGCTCCGGTTTATAGAAATTGAGGCACAAAAATGTTAAAAAGTTTGCTCTAGGTCACACAGTCCCAGGATTTGGTCCAGAACACCTGACTTCATAGCCCATGGTCTTAATCAGTGCCCAAATGCCCTCTCAGAAAAGAATCACTTAAAACTTGTCTCTGATCTTATACAAAGGTGTTAGTAAACCAGTTATCTTAATGCTCAATCTTGTCTTTGTGACAAAGTAACATTTTTATGTGATGTGCACTTTCTTTCTGATAATCCCCTTTTTCCCTGTAATCCTTCTCATGTTCAACAGCAGGTAGGAAAGTCCTGACTTCCTATATTACAGGTCACAATGAACACAAAGGAAAAGAACAATAAATTCTTTGCTTTCAAGTTTCAAAATAAAATTTGGAAACTTCCTCGAGAGACAATAGAATAAAAGAAGCAAGTTTTGAGTTTGGATTCTAACTTTTGAGTTCAAAAACAAAACAAAATCTACACCTTAAAAAGGCATGGATTGGAACATATACATTGATATGAAAACCAACTATCCTACACTGGATTTAAGAGAAAGCCCCTGGTCTGTAAATTACTAGGAGCATTGCAGAGGAGAGCAGGAAAAAAAGTCATTGGTTACCATCTCTGCATCTCACTTTCATAGCCTGTCCCACCAAAGGGGAAGAATGATGCCATAACAGAATGCCAAATAGTTTTTTTAGGAAGCTGAGTACAGAGGGCACTTATGATGAATTCTCGTTGGGAAGGCTGGGTGACAATATCCTTGCAAGTTTCCGCCAGGGCAGGGAGAGCTGTGCAATCCTGTCGATAGACCCAGAGCCCCCTGTACAGCCTGTTCTGCCAGACTACATTAGAGCCACAGAATTTCGGCATGTGCACAAGAAGCATGGAAAGTAACTGAGAGAGCCTTAGTGGACTTGAGGGATCTTGTGTTTAGGATTTAAAAGGATCAACAACCAGGGACTCAGACATCTGGGCATATAGAAACAACAATGCCCCAGGTCAGCCCCCAAGCATTACAACTCAGCAGATGCCAGCAGGGCTGGGTGCCCCCAACCAATGTCAGGCACCATTTAAATCCTTAAAATTTAGATGCAGCCGCAAGGATGGGGAGGTGAGAAAACCTGACCAGACTGAGAAAACCCTGAATTTGATTTAGAAAATCATGACTGGAGGGAGAGAACCCTGAATATGCTTAGAAAAACTTTTCTGATTTACCAGACAAAATAGTTGCTGGTGTTAGAATTTAAGTTGCTAAAGAAAATAAAGCTGTCCTGATTTGCACATCTGAATAATTTGCAAAATGTTTTCCCAGTACATCTCTATTCAGGAGAACAGCAGTATTCAACCTCTTTTCTGCTCCTACACACGTGACAAATTACAAAACGTATCCCCTCAGTCTTACTTAGGGTTATGTGCTGCTTCTAAGATCAGGAAATCAAAACACCACAGCTGAGAACCAACACCTGGATACCTACTAAAAGAAATAGCTTGGGTTACTATGGAATTAGGTATACCGATGAAATACGGGGATTTGTTACTGGAGGCACCAGAGGAATACCTCATATTCCCTAACAAAGGACCCTGCCGACAGCATATTACAATAAAGGCAGTGATTGGCAAACAGCAGGTTCAAATAGGCACATAAACAAACATTGAGAAACAGTAAACACATACGACAATTCATTTGGACACTTTTATATGCAGCACGTATAGGATTTAAAGTGAAAACATTACTATGTAAATGCCACAGCAAAGTCTAATGAAATAGTAAATAACAGCCTTGCAAATTGGTCTCCCTTAAGGGCACTCAAAGAAAGGAGTTGGATGGCATGCTGCTCCCTTCAAGAAAGCCCTCCTCTCTATCCATCATTTCTGCTTTGACAGCAAGCCCATTGACCAACATATGTTTCGGAATTTCTGAACAATTCCCTTCCAAGGGCTAAAATACATTCACTTGCTACCTTCTTAGAAACCTCATAGGAGCCACTGCTGACAATAAAACACCATCATAAATCTACCCCAAAAGCTGAATCGCTTCAAAAAGGGAATGGACGCCCCTGCTCCCCACATTGTTTGTACACATCTGTGTCGATTCTCCTGCTGAACGGGCCCACCCTGGCGGGAGATCATCCATCAGCAGGCATCCCCGCACGCAAGTACAGAACGGCTTAATAGGAAAAAACGGAGTCTTTTTGTTACTCCCTATTGTCGCCTACTAAAACATAAGTTGCTTGTTGATCTCATCGCACTGAGTTATGTTTTAGTGAAGTGTTGAAGAGACCCAGCCTGCACATATCCTTGAAGTTTTGAAATAATGGCTCAGTGAACAGATGTATACTTTCTCCCAGCAGCTCTTTGTGGAAATGAATTTTTATGAGGCCAAAATATCCTGGATATAGCCCTGATTAAAAGTCAGGTTAAAACTAAATGCCATAAGAAATTTTGACAGAAACTAGAAAGAAATTTTAAGAAGTTATTGACATAAGGACTCTTGAAACCACAAACAGTGGATTCACAATAAGCCTTTGCTTAATTAGCTAAATTAACAGTATAGGACAAAGGTAAAAAGCACAGGCTCTGGAGCCAGACTCTCTAGTTTCAAATCATTCACTTTTTAGCTCTGTAACGTTGAACTTCTCCACACTTCAGCCTTAAAAAAAAAATACTGGGTATGATATATAATAGCTATCTCATACAGTTGCTGTGAGGACAAAATAGATTAACACTTACCTCCCCATAGAACATCGGCTGACACATAGCAAGTGTACAATTGTTGCTAATTGTTATTTTTATATAGGCAGATGAGAAGCAGTTAGTGAATAGTTACATGCCAGTTACCACAAAATTAAAGCTAAATCCATACTCTATATCAGGGGTTGTTAACCTTTTTTTGTTCCACAGACCCTTTGGTCAGTCAGATGAAAACCTGGGACCCCTTTTCAGAATGTTGTGGCAGATAGTTTCATGACACATCCATACCAACACGTCCCCACAAGAGTAATGTTTTTTCAAATTTTCATTTCAAGCTCACAAATTCCCTGAAATCTTTCCACGGACCCCTTAGGTCTGTGGACCCCTGGTCAAGAGCCCCCACTCTATATCTTGTGATGAAAAAGTTTTCTGCTTATCGCTATTAACTGAAAAGAGCGAAGAAGTTCCCTATAATATTGAAAATATTACCCTAATGATTCTCTGGATGTTCACTAGGAATGTTTGTTACAGAAAACCTCATTTATTAGATGTTTGTTAGAGAACACTATGATTATTCATTGTAATTGTAAACCATTTACCACGGAGGCTGTTCTGACTCACCAACCTTATGATTAGTAAACAGCTAAATGTAGTTTTGCCGATTTAAGTCTAATTTATTCAATCATTATAAAAGGAATGTGCAGATTCTCCTAAAAAAAGGGAATATAGCTAAAGGCATTCCTCATTGTAAAAGTGAATTTAAAAAAATATAAAAAGATGCCTCTAACAGATTTATTTTAAAACACATTGCAAGATCTCTATTTGAAATGATAGCAATATATTCTCTCTGGCAGCATTCAATGTACTTTTAGATTTATTTAATATTTTCTCAACTTCAAAAGCCCTTGAAAATCTATAAAGGTGGAAAAATGTCTTTGTTCATTTTCAATAGTTATGTCAAGAATTCTTTTCCAAAGTCTTTTATATTTAGCATGCCTCCAAAAAGTAACTGTTAGAATACTCTGAGACCTGCTGTCATGATAGCCATGAGGAATTTAAAAATCAACATTGTTCCCTTCTCATCTTTAACTGTATGGAACAATCCAATGTATCCTTTCCCAAAACCGTCGCACTGCACCAAGAATGAGCAGATGTGGAGGAGGGGGCTGAGGGCTGAGGGATCAGGAGCTCCCAGGCCAGCTGGTTTCCTGTGGCCTGGAGTACAAGGCAGGGAGGCAAGCAAAGGGGGAGGGGGAGGAAGGGAGGCCAGGGCTGAGCACCAGGCCTTTGCTCACTGAGCAGGTGGGTAGTGCCTGCCCAGGTGGGCTCCTTCCCTCCTCACACACACTTGGCTAGGCTCTTGACTCCTGCCCAACCCTTACTAATAAATGTCCAGAAGAGCCCACAAGGAACAGAGTGAGCCACTGGGTACCCAGCAAGCTGTCCCCCGAGAGAAATCTGGGACTAAAGACTCGTGGATCCCTTCACAGGAATCCTGACCTTCCTCCCAGGTCTGGGGAATCTACAAGGGCATGAGAAACAAGCACCCTGAGATAGGTTCAGGTCACCGGCCAGAACCTGAGATTAAGACTAAGGTTCAGACAGCTGAATCCCTAAAAATCCCTAAATCTTATCTTGAGATATCCCCCTCCACTTTTTTTTCCTTGTGTTTTTTTCCTTTGTTTTTTTTTTTTCTATATATATATTTTTAAATGTTACAATCAAAAAAATATAAGAGGTCCCCATATAACCCCCAACCCCCTCACCCCACTCCTCCCACATCAACGACCTCTTTCGTCATCATGCGACAGTCATTGCATTTGGAGAATGCATTTTGGAGTACAGCAGCACCACATGGATGATGGTTTACATTGTAGTTTACACTCTTCCCCAGTCCACCCAGTGGGCCATGGCAGGACATACAATGTCCAGCATCTGTCCCTGAAGTACCACCCAGCACAACTCCAAGTCCTGAAAATGCCCCCATATCATATCGCTTCTTCCCTCTGCCTACCCTCAGCACCTACTGTAATAGGAAATGGCTTCATGAACTTCACACCAAAAGCATGAGCAGCAAAAGAACAAACAAATAAATGAGACTTCCTCAAAATTAAAACCTTTTGCACCCCCTCCACTTTTAATCCTGTGCCCATCCGTAAAGGATGGTCTATTCTAAGCCCCATCTATTGGTGGGTGAATCCCAATCTTTTGGCACACGGCCTCCTTTTTAAAGTAAAACATTTTCTAGATAATAATACATTTTCAAGATCCCATTGGTTGAAAAATAGTACTATGAATATAGTACCACTTTTTTAATAAATTTGGCTTTTTTATACTGATCACATCACATCCATGTATATTTTTAAACTGGAAGAACAAATGTGTATAAAATAAATTTATCTCAGTGCCTGACAGTCTAAGCACTTAAACATTAGCTATAATTACTGCTACTGTTGATGGGTTTTTTCAATCCATTTTTTTTTTTAATTTATTTAGTTATTTATTTCTCTCCCCTTCCCCCCACCCCGGTTGTCTGTTCTCTGTGTCTATTTGTTGTGTGCGTGTTCTTTGTCCGCTTCTGTTGTTGTCAGCATCATGGGAATCTGTGTCTCTTTTTGTTTAGTCATCTTATCTTGTTGTGTCAGTTCTCCATGTGTGCAGCACCATTCCTGGGCAAGCTGCACTTTCTTTCATGCTGAGCGGCTTTCCTTATGGGGTGCACTCCTTGTGTGTGGGGCTCCCCTACATGGGGGACATCCCTGTGTGGCAGGGCACTCCTTGCTCACATCAGCACTGCACGTGGACCAGCTCCACACGGGTCAAGGAGGCCCGGGATTTGAACCGCAGACCTCCCATGTGGTAGGCAGAAGCCCTAACCACTGGGCCAAGTTCGCCGCCTCAATCCATATTTAATGCCTATTGCACATGCGGATTCTCAGAGACCTTATAGTACTCAGCAACACGTAAGGTATATTAGACTCTAAATTCTCAGTGGCAGAAAGTTCATTTGATTCATATTCCCTACCCCCAGCAGCACCTGCCACAGTGTTTGGCTTATAGTAGGTTCTTGACAAATTAACTACATTGAATCTACTTTAAGACTAGGAAAAACAGCCAGTTGAGCCCAGCCTAAACTGCTGACCCACAGAATCATGAATTAATAAGGCTTCATTGTTTTAAGTCACAAAGTTTGGAAAGATTTGTTACCCAGCAATAACAACTAATTTACAATATAGTGGTTATTATGGAACCATTAGGAAGAATGTATTAGATCTATGCACATTGGCCTGGAAGGATGCCTATGATATATTGTAGAAGGATAGTTGAAAAATATTGCTTAGAGTAGGATTTAATTTTCTACTGGAGCAACACAAAATAAGACCAATTTAATCAATGCCTCTCTCTGTGCAAGGCATGTATGGACATGCACCACTGGCTAACTTAGGATGGGATTGGTAGAAGAGGGAGGAGGTTTGTGGGGGTGAAGCTGAGGAAGAGAGGAGATCATTAATTTTTCCTTTTATATAATGACAACAGCTAACATGAATCACTTATATAATTTAGAGATTTAGTTTTTAAGGAAAGGTTATAAAAGCCAATGCCTAAGTGAAGAACTAAGAAGTGTTTTGAGGGAAGTAGATGTAGGTCAGTGGTTGAGCACCTCTTTCCCATGTATAAGGTCCTGGGTTCAATTCCCAGTACCTCCTAAATAAAGAAAAAAGTGTTTTGAAGCACCCTGTCAATGAGAGAGAAAGAGTGAGAGAATTCAAGAGCTTTTCCCATTAATTCTATTCCTAATTTAATTCATAAGAAATAATCAGAAATATGCATAGTTATGTAGAATTATTTCATTGTATGTTTTTTATTATATAAAAAAATGAGGCAAAAAATAACCAGTAAAATGATTAAATAAATCACAGTAATTACAAATACAGTCATGAAAACCATACTTGATGTGAAAATACTCTTGCTGCTAAAGGGATAAATATGATAAATAAAACTGTATGTAACACATTTTATAAATGTCCTTATATAAAGCTAACACACCACATTGTTAGCAAAGCTTATCTCTGTGTTTAATTTAAAAGGAGTTTTCTAATTTTCTTCTTCATATTTTGTTTTCCTCTTATATATAATAAATATGCATTCCTTTGAAACTAAAATAAAAATACCCTGTAATTATTTCTAAAAAGTCCTGGGAGATGAACAAGAGCAACAGAGCAAAGAAATTGGTGAGAAAATACAAGAAAACCCACATGACATGTCTGTTCTACTCATTCTTCCCCAGGGACATGGAATCAAGACCTGTCAGACAAGAGATATTTCACCAGAGAACAAGACGCTGCAGATGATAACAGAGTACACACTGACTGGAATGATGCCAGCAGAGGGCCAGCCATCGATGATGTAGAGGAGAGAGCCCAGCTTTATGAAGTCCTTGAGTTGGCAAAGGTGACAAGGTCCAGAATATAAAGATTGGCCTTTACATGGACAGGGACAGTTCATTGACGGAAGGGAAGGAAAGGCAAAGAACATGAGTATAGGTACAGCAGGATTGACATATTTGGAGCAAAATGAACTTATGTTGATTGCTTCTATTTTCTTAGTAAATGAGAAGTGAGGTTACCAGCAGAGAATGAGGAAAAGAGAGAAAAAGGTATGAAACAGTCCAAATGCTACCTGGTTTTCCTACATCCCACCTCCACTTGCAATACTTTGAAAAATTCATACTTAAATATTTTCTGAACTCTCTTTAATGGATATTACTTTCAAAAAAAAGAAGTTGTGGAGAAATAAGGTTATTGAACAAGTTTCCTGGCCATACTTATATTTTAGTTGGAGAAATAAAACACTTATGAATGATAAGGAAATAATTTCAGCCAATAAGAAAATAGTTTGCAATCAAAAGTCTTACTAAATAAAAGGTGCACCATTTATGATACCAATAAGTACTGTTTTAAGGTAAAAGAAATATCTCTTTCATTTATAGTTATTCTTCTGAAAGCCTTCATGGGAGAGCAAGTAAATGGCCTCAAAGGGAAAGGGTTTATGTAGGTAAAGAATCAAGTTAAAGATGGCGTCTGAGTGAGTGCACCTCATAATCTCTCCTGCAAAGAAGCAGCTGGGTAGCGTCAGAGTCCTGCTGGACCCGGCTATTTCAGATGTTTGCAGGACAGGCGGTGTCTGGATGTCGATTTGGTGGGACGGTGACAGAGGAGATTCTTGTAAGAGGTAGAATTTTGGGTCTGTTGCACAGAGGTCGGAGGTTGTGGGCAGGACCCTTCCCCCTGGGGCCGCTGGCCTGGTTGCGGAGATTCCTGAAGGCTTTGTTGTGCTGGGGTGTTCCCAAGCCCTGAATGGGCTGTTTCGGGAACTTGCAAGGTGGGAGGTGTCTGGAAGTCGATTTGGTGAGACAGTGATGGAGGAGATTCTCGCGGAGAGGTAAGACATGGAGTTTCTGACATGGAGGTCAGAGGTTGTAGGTGGAACCCCTTCCCCTAGGGCTGTGGCCCGGTCCCTGCGGTCCCTGAAGGCGTTGTTGTGCTGCAGTGTTCCCAGGCCCAGTATTAACCAGATGCATGGTTCCTAGTTCTGTGGCCCCTAAACTCTGGTGCCCCATGCTCCAGAGACTCACACACCTTGAGTCTGCAATATCATGGACATCCCATTCCCAAATCCACCGCACCCTGAAGTCTGTCTGAGGTCCTTGATTACCCTAGACCTCCATGTTTTGTGTTGTTCTTGTTGTTGCTTTTTCTCTCTCTCTCCTCGACCTTGAAGGAGTGTACCAGTTGACTTGGGGAGAGTCTGGGAAGAAAGGAGAGGTGAATCTGCTGAGAAAGCCCAATTTACCTAAACATCCTGGGATAGGAAACTTGGTCTGGGAGAAGGTGGAGTCAGAAAATCAATTAGACCTCCCCTAGCACACCTAAGGGGGAGGGACTGTAGGACGTACTATCCAAGCTTCCAATAGCATATTTGGGGTTTCTGGTGAGGTGTAGATGCTCTTACGCTGGAAATAAAGAGTCATAGTCTTCTGTGTTAAGTTGGTTCAACAAGGACCTACTTGAATCTCCTACCAGACCTCTCAGGCAGCTTTCCTGCTGCCCTGGGAGAGAGAGAAGTGAGGAAGGGAGAAAGGGGGAAGATAAGAACCCTAAGCATATTATTTAACTGCAAAGAGGACTCCTAGCTTGAAACGTTGGTTCTTTTTTGTTTGTTTGTTTGTTTTTGTTTTTGTTTTTGTTTTCTTTTTTGTCATGGTTCCTAATATTGCATTGTCCCCAGATCTTTTCTCCCATTTTATCCCCCAAGATCCTTTTTCATTTATTTAGGTTTTTTTCTCTTTTTCTTTTTCTTGTTTATTTCCCTCCCCCCTTTCTCTTTGCCCCCCTTTTTCTCTTATCCTTTTTTTTCTTTTCTCTCTTTTTCTTTTTTATTTTCTTTTCTTTATATAATATGTGCTGCAGGGAGCACTTCTTTGCTGTGTTTCCTCATCCTCCATTTCCTCTTTTCTGTGTGTATTGATTTTGGCCACCTATGCTATCCCCTTTCCCCTACATCTTTCTATCCTCCATCATCTACTGTATTTCTTACATTCCACCTCCCTTTCTTTGGCCCCCAAATTGTCTGACATTTTATTTCTAATACCTTTGTTCTCTTTTCTCTCTTTTATCCATTTTGATATTATTGTCTTTCTTTTCTCTTTCCCTCTCTCATGAAAACACTGGCCTTTTAATTCATACTATATTTGTCCCCAAATTCAGTTGACTGTCTCATTATAGGTACTCTACTTACTGCTATAACTCTACACAACTTACATGAGTCTAGTATCCATTCTCCTAGATCTCACATTGTTGCTCTGTTAACATTTATTATCAATAATACTTTATACATTTTCTTTTCTTACTCATTTTGCTTTCCCTGTCCTTAATATTTTCCTTCAAAATGAACTTAGCCAGCAACAAGAAAATAGAGTAATAAGAACAAAGTGACAAAGAAAAGACATAACACTTACACATGCACAACAACTAATTAATCCCCAAGACTAGACAAAGACGCTAAGGAAATGATTAAATCTGTCAAGATAAAATGATAACCAGACAGCTAAAAAAAACTACAAATGAAACCAATAATCAGGAAAACAAGGCCAAATCCAATGAAAAAAATTAAAAACCAGGAAGAGGAGCAGAACATCACACAAGTAATTAAAGATCTCAAAATATATGTTAGAGACCAACTTAATGAAGTAAAGGAAGAGATTAACAATATGAAGAAAACAATTGGAGAGGAAATTGCAGACATACTCAAAAAGATAACTGATATGATGGTGATGAACACCACAGTTCAAGAAATCAAAAATACACTCTCAGCATCTAGCAGCAGATTAGAAGAGGCAGAGGAGAGAATTAGCAATGTGGAAGACAGTACATTGGAAATCAAATAGATAGTAGAACTGATAGATAAAAAGATAGAAAAAACCCAGCTGGGACTTAGGGACCTGCATGACAAGGCAAAATGCACAAATATATGTATTATAGGCATTCCAGAAGGACAAGAGAAGGGAATGGGGACAGAAGGGGTATTTGAGGAAATAATGGCTGAAAACTTCCCAAATCTACTGAGAGAGATGGATGTACATGTCTAGGAAGCACAGTGCACCCCAAACAACATAAACCCGAACAGGGCCACACCAAGACATATACTTGTCAAATTATCCAATGCTCAAGACAAAGCAGCAAGAGAAAAGAGAACCATCACATACAAGGGAAGCTCCATAAGATTAAGTGCTGATTTCTCATCTGAATCCATGGAGGCAAGAAGGCAGTGGTATGATATAGTCAAGGTACTAAAGGAAAAAAATTTCCAACCAAGAATACTCTACCCAGCTAAACTAGCATTTGAAAATGATGGAGAGTTCAAAATATTCACAGATAAACAGAAAATGAAAGAGTATGCCAACAAGAAACCTCCCCTTCAAGAAATTCTAAAGGGAGTTCTGCAAGAAGAAAGGAAAAAACAGGACAGGCAGAGTTGGAGGAGAGTGTAAGAGTAACAAAGAAGACAAAAAGAGAAGGGGGAAAAAACCAAACAAACAAAATATGACAAACACAAGTCCAATCAAAATATGGCTAACATAAATAATTCCTTGAAAGTAATAACACTGAATGTCAATGGATTAAACTCACCTATCAAAAGATTCAGACTGGGACATTGCATAAGGAAATATGATCCATCTATATGCTGTCTACAAGAGACACATCTTAGACCCAGAGACTCTTGGAGGCTGAAAGTAAATGGTTGGAAAACAATCTTACAAGCAAACAATAATGAAAAAAAGGCAGGAGTAGCTATATTAATATCAGACAAAATAGACTTTAAATGCGATTCAATTGTGAGAGACAAAGAAGGATACTACATATTAGTGAAAGGGACAACTTGTCAAGAAGAATGAAAAATCATAAATATTTATGCTCCTAACAAGGGCACCTCCAAATGCATGAGGCAAATGCTGGAAAAACTAAGTGAAAGAATAGATGCATCTACAATTATAGTGGGGGATTTTAATACACCACTATCAACTCTGGACAGAATTTCTCAAAAGAGAATCACTAAAGAAACAAAGTATTTGAAAAGTATATTAGAGGAGCTGGATCTAATAGACACATACAGATCATTACAGCCGAATACAGCAGGATATACATTGTTCTCAAGTGCATATGGATCATTCTCCAAGATAGACCATATGCTAGGCCACAAAGAAAGGCTCAATGAATTCAGAAAGATCAAAATCATGCAAAATAATATCTCTGACCACAGTGGAGTAAAGCTGGAAATCTGCAAGGGCCAAAGGCCCAGATTTCACACCAAGATATGGAAATTAAACAGCATACTCTTAGAAAAACAGAGCACCAAAGAGGAAATCTCAAAAGAAATTAATAACTACCTTGAAACTAAGGAGAATGATAACACAACATACCAAAACTTATGAGATGCAGCAAAAGAGGATGAGAGGGAAATTTATAGCCATAAATTCATACATCAAAAAAGAAGAAAGTGCAAAAGTTGAAGAACTAATTGCACATTTGGAGGAATTAGTGAAAAAGCAACAAAGTAACCCCAAGGGAAGAAGAAAGAAAGAAATAACAAATATAAGAGCAGAACTAAATGAAATAGAATATAAGGAAGCACTTGAAAAGATAAACAAGACCAAGACCTGGTTCTTTGAGAAGATCAATAAAATTGACAAACCCTTAATGAGACTAACAAAGAAAAAAGAGAGAAGATGCAAATACACAAAATAAGAAATGAGAAAGGAAATATCACCACTGACACCACAGAAATAAAGACTATCATAAGAGGATATTTGAAAAAGTATATTCCAACAAAAATGACAATTGAGAGGAAATGGGCAAATTCCTAGAAACACATACAGCCTATATTGATGAAAGAAGAAATTGATGATCTCAACAAACCAATTACAAGACAAAGTTAAAATCAGTCATTAAAAACCTCCCAACTAAGAAGAGCCCAGGGCCAGACGGCTTCACAGGTGAATTCTACAAAACATTCTGGAAAGAACTAACACCAATCCTGCTAAAAGTCTTCCAAAACATCAAAACAGAAGGAACATTACATACCTCATTCTATGATGCCAACATTACCCTAGTACCAAAGGGAAACAAAGACATCACAAGAAAGGAAAATTACAGACCAATTTCTCAAATGAACCTAGATGCAAAAATACTCAACAAAATACTTGCTAACCATATTCAACAACACATTAAATGAATTATACACCGACCAAGTGGGATTCATTCCGGGTATGCAAGGATGGTTCAACATAAGAAAATCAATCAATGTAATACACCATATAAAGAGATTGAAGGAAAAAAATCACATGATTATATCTATAGATGCAGAAAAAGCATTTGAAAAAATACAGCACAGTTTCTATATAAAAACACTCCAAAAGATTGGAATACAAGGAAATTTTCTGAACATGGTAAAGAGTATATATGAAAAACCCACAGTCAACATGGTTTACAATGGTGAAATCCTAAATTGTTACCTCTGAGATCAGAAACAAGACAAGGATGCCCACTCTCTTCCCTTCTATTTAACATTGTCTTAGAAGTACTTGCTCGAGCACTGAGGGAAGAACCAGATATAAAAGGCATTCAAATTGGAAAGGAAGAAGTCAAAATTTCATTATTTGCAGATGACATGATCCTATACATAGAAAACCCTGAGAGGTCTACAACAAAGCTTCTAGAACTCATAAATGAGTTTAGTAAAGTCACAGGTTATAAGATCAATGCACAAAAATCAGTAGCATTTCTGTACACCAATAATGAGGAGCTCAGGAGGAAATCAAGAAACAAATACCATTTACAATCATACATAAAAAACTCAAATATCTAGGAATAAATTTAAAGATGTAAAAAACTTATACACAGAGAACTACACAACAGTGTTCAAGGAAATCAAAGAAAACCTAAATAAATGGAAGAATATTCCCTGTTCATGGATAGGAAGACTAAATATTATTAAGATGTCTATCCTACCAAAACTGATCTACACATTCAATGCAATCCCAATAAAAATCAACACAGCCTTCTTTAAGGAACTAGAAAAACTAGCTGTGAAATTTATTTGGAAAGGAAAGAGGCCCCAAATAGGCAAAGACATATTGAAAAAGAAAAATAAAATTGGAGGAATCACACTACCTGATTTCAAAATGTACTACAAAGCTACAGTAGTGAAAACAGCATGGTATTGGCACAAGGAGAGACACAGAGGCCAATGGAACCAAATTGAGAGTTCTGATATAGATCTTCATATATATAGTCCTATAATATTCAATAAAGCCACCAAACCCTCTCAACTGGGAGAGAATGGCCTATTCAACAAATGGTGCCTGGAGAACTGGATATCCATATGTAAAAGAATGAAAGAGGAACCAACTTGCACCTTATACAAAAATCAACTCAGGATGGATCAAAGACCTAAATTTAAGAGCCAAGACCATAAAGACTTTGGAAAGCAGTGTAGGGAAGCATCTACAGGACCTTGTAATAGGAAATGGCTTCATGAACTTCACACCAAAAGCACGAGCAGCCAAAGAGCAAATAGATAAATGGGACCTCCTCAAAATTAAAGCCTTCTGCCCCTCAAAAGAATTTGTCAAGAAAGTGAAAAGGGAGCCTGCACAATGGGAGAAAATATTTGGTAACCATATATTGGATAGGAGACTTATAACCTGCATATATAAAGAACTCCTATATCTCGAAAATAAAAAGACAAAAACCCATTTAAAAATGGGGAAAAAAATTTAAACAGACACTTCTCCAAAGAAGAAATACAAATGGCTAAAAAGCACATGAAAAAATGCTCCAAATCTCTAGCTATCAGGGAAGTGCAATTCAAAACTACAATGAGATACCATCTTACTCCCATAAGATTGGCAGCTATGAAAAAAAAACAAAAGAATACAAATGCTGGATAGGATGTGGAGGAATGGGAACACCCCACTGCTGGTGGGAATGCAGAAGGATCCAGCCATTCTGGAGGACAGTTTGGCAGTTTTTCAAAAAACTAGCTATAGATTTGCCATATGACCCAGCAATTCCACAGCTGGGTATATACCCAGTAGAACTGAAAACAAGGACACAAACCAATACATGCACACCAATGTTCATAGCAGCATTGTTCACTGTCGCCAAAAGTTGGAATCAACCCAAATGCCCATCAACATATGAATGGATAAATAAAATGTGGTATATACATACAATGGAATTCTACTCAGCTTTACGAATGAATACACTACAAACACACATGATAACATGGATGAATCTTAAGAATGTTATGTTGAGTGAAGCAACCCAGGCATTGAAGGATAAATATGACCTGACCTCAATGATATGAAATAAGTAAACCAAACTGTCTCAGAAAGCTAGAGACTAGATGATAGGCTTAAAGGAAATTGGGGGGTAGAGGAAGGATGTAAGCTGACACCTACATGGGTGAAATCTGTGATAAGCTGGAGGTAAGTATTTGTACAAGGAAGGGATAAAATAGGGGCATAGGGTTACCTTTGGGTGGGGCTTTGTGGGCTTGAGGGGAGCTGGGGATGGGAGGATGGGTAATATCACCCAAGAAATTGGGGGGAGGGTGGGGCAACATGTGAACATAGGAGATTGTCAGGTATTTGGTTGAGAGTATAATGCTGAGAAAACCTTTTCAAAAATATAATAAAGAAAGTTACCTGTTTAAGATGCTTAAAGGGGATAATCTGCTGCAGGACAGGCTCCTAGGGAATATGTGAATGCTCATTTTGCCATAGTGGGTTATATCATTGGATAGAGACCCATAAAATGAGAGTGAAGGTATGCCCACATCCTGGGGAGGACTGTGTTGCGATGCCATCCAGCGGCTCCGCTCCCGAAGAGGTAAGGATGAACAGAGCAAGACAACACACAGTAACTGCTCTGGAGACGCAGACTGGTGGCGCAGGTCTGATTTATTGAGGAAGTGTAGTAGCTTTTATAGACCATGAGGCAACTTGCAAGCAGCTTACTGGCTATGCTAATTTAGTGAGGCTGATTGGTTCATCCGCTCTAAATGCTGGGGGGAAGGCAGATTTCTGAGGGACATGCCTCGGCGCCATCTTTTGGGTGGAACCCCAAAGTCCTTATAGTTAGAGAGGTTTTCCTACGTCTAACAAGGTGTCGGTGGCTTGCCCACAATTCCCCCTTTTTTCTTTTATTAGAGGCAAGGCAAAGCGCTGGTGTTGTTTTGTGCCAAGGTGACTGTTCCTGTCTTAGGTTATCCTCCTCTGAGGATCTTACCCACCATTGGCTACCAGCCAAGCTCTCTGGCATGGTGTTTATCTCTCCATTTTTTGCAGGACTGTGAGGCCGAAGATATTTGTGGCTTGAGAAATGGCTTCTGCAGTGCCTTCTTCTGCTTCTAGAGCACTGACCATAGCCTGCTGGACAAGTACTAAAGTTTTAACATCTTTGCGGAGGCTTTGCACTTTGCGCAGCACATATCTTAAACAGAGTATACACATTAGAAGAACAGATCCAATGATAACAAATGCTATGAGATTAGAGGGAGTGAAAAGGGATTGAAGGTTAGCTAGAATATTGGTGATCAGTGTGGTGTCTATGGTAGTTGCTCAGGTGCTGTTAAGGGTCAGAATTTGATGGGTGAGCTGAGTGGTTAAATTTAAGAAGTCGTTGTTCCAGTGTCCAAGTAGGGTTTGTTTTAACATTGCTCTGGCTGCGGTAAAATTTACCATGCCATCAGTGGCACTGATGGGGGTAACACAAATGTGTGGATAATTAATGTCACAGGGCAGTCTTGTCAGTTGCATTATCATTTGTACTTCTTCTTCTAGTAAATGTATTTGTTGTTGTACATTAAGTAGGCCGCCATGAATATGATTATTGAGCAGGTTTTGTGTTTGCAAGGGGGTGGCCATTTTTTCTACTAAATTGTTTATTGTGTTAGCATTGGAATTGGATTGGACTATAGAAGTGATACTAGTGGCAGTGGCTGCTAGGCTAGCTATAATAGCTGCGATGAGAGCTACAACTACACCAACTGCTCTTTTTTGCCCAAAATGTAAGTGCATAATTAATTCAGGAGGGCCAGTCCACTAAATAGCATTAACAGGAACCCATATTAAGGAGGGAATTCTAACAATAATAGCATAGGGATGCTTGGTATGGTTCCAGCAATTGGAAAGGATGCAATGAGTGATGTTACAGTCAAAGGATTGGTTGCTTGAGTCTATAAAAAGAAAGGGAAGAGTTATGCAGGGTAAGGCACGCACAGAGAGGATGGCATTTGCACTCTTATTGAGGCTGGCTGCCCAGTCTGAGTCATTCATGTGTGAAGAAACCCAAGTTCCATTAGTGAGCATGGCATTCATCATTATGAATGGATGAAGATCTAAGCAGGCATTTTCTCTGCAGAGCTATCCATTTTCCAAAGACTGTCCTTACAGCATAGCCTTGATTTGGATGTCCCATGGCTGGAAGGGCAGGGCTCGAGGTCCAGAGGAATGGAGTGATCCAAAGGAGTGTGCCTGAAGCAGTGTGAGCAATTATTAAGAGAAGGATACACCTGATGAATAACGGTGGTCCTGGTGCCTGTAATTGATGCAAGAGTCCAGAATCATTCTTTCTCCTCAGTATTTTGGTGCTGTGTATCGACTTCATCTCTGTTGGCCGGTCAAATGAGCCAGCTTGGGACCCAGGTTGGTTGTTGTGCATTCTCTGGAAAGACACAAGCATACCCTCATCCCTGGGTTAATAGGGGATGGGGCCCTTGCCATGCATTTGTAAGGGGGTCTTTCCATCTAACTAATGGCATGGGGGTTGGAGTATTTCTAAGTCCTCCCCAGTGTCTGACTGCTGGGGTACAGCATTCATTGTCAAATTTGAGAAAATTCATAGTGATTAAAGTCTTATTTAGAATATCCCTGGGGGTATCTCAGGGATATTGCACCTTCATTTTTTTTATTTGGTTTTTAAGCATGAGGTGGGTGCGTTCTATGATAGCTTGGCCCTGGGGATTGTATGGGATACCAGTTTTGTGTGTGATGCGCCATGAGGCACAGAAATTTTGGAAGGATTTGGAAGCATAGCAAGGTCCATTATCAGTCTTTATGGTCCATGGTATGCCCATTTGGTTGAAGGCTTGAAGGCAAGCAGTAATGACATGTCTTAAAATTTCTCCTGCGAGAGCAGTGGCAAAGATGTATTTGGAAAAGATGTATTTGGAAAAGATGTCTACTATGACATGTAGAAACTTAGTTTTTCCAAAACTAGGTATGTGTGCAACATCCATTTGCCAAATGGCATTCGGACGGAGGCCACGAGGATTTATTCCCTGAGATTGAAGAGGGCCTAATGGAAGGAGAGGGCCACATTGTTTACATACACGAGTGAGGTGTTTGCATTGCTGCTGTGTTAAGGAGGAGAAGAAATGATGGAGAGAAAGAGCAGACATGTGAAACTTTGCATGAAGGAGTCTTGCCTGGTCTAGGTCTGTGGTTAATCATTTTACCACGAGTGAGGAATCGGCTAAGACATTGCCGCTGGCAAGAGGTCCTGGGAGTCCGGTGTGGGAATGAATATGTTGGATGTGAAACTTTGCATGAAGGAGTCTTGCCTGGTCTAGGTCTGTGGTTAATCATTTTACCACGAGTGAGGAATCGGCTAAGACATTGCCGCTGGCAAGAGGTCCTGGGAGTCCGGTGTGGGAATGAATATGTTGGATGAACCAGGGATGTTTGCGATTTTCAAGGAGGGCTTTCAAAAAAAGCAACATACTATCTTGAATGGTCATTTTGTTTTTAAGGACTTCATGTGGCAGTGCATGGATAGTATTAGCCGCATAAGGACTGTCAGTGAAGATATTGAAAGGGATGGATTGGTGATGTAGGAAAACTTGGAGGAGAGCACGTAGTTCTCCTTGTTGAACAGAGCCGGTATGTTGCTCTACATGGATGGACTCTGAGGCACCGAGGGATTTTACTACTATAGAAAAGTGAGTTTTGTTAGCATCAGTAAAGATTGTAGCAGTGTGAGGGATAGGAGAAGTTGTAGGAAAGGAGTGAGAGGAGAGAACAAATGGAAGAAAAATCATGGCAGTGATGAGTTTGTCTTTTGGCAAATGGTTATCAAGTTGACCTGTGAATCCTGATAGGAGAGTTTACATGTTCAAATCAGTTTGGGAAAGATGTTTTATTTGTTCTTGAGTGAATGGTAGAACTAAGGTGTTGGATTCCACGCCATACAAGAGAACAGCTGTTTTTCTGAGTTTTCTCCCAAGGATACATATGGCATTACAATAAGAGGTAATTTTACCTAAATGACTAAAAGATAAGTGTACCCAAAAGAGGGGGGAATCCTGTTATAGAAGACCCGTGGGTGTCCCAGGGGAGTTGATGACAAGAGCGGAAAGAGGGAGTTTTGGTTGAAAGCGGGCTAGGTGAAGATTTTTAATTCTGTCATTTGTGAGGCTCAGGCAGGTTCATTTGGTGCTGCCCACCAAATGACAGCTGGAGGGGTCAGGGTCACCCTCCAGGGGGTCAAAAAGAGGTTTTAGCTCATGAGTGGTTACACTCAGATGAGGATGCAACCAATTGATATCACCACAGAGGCGCTGAAGAACATTAAGAATACATTTACAGGGCAAAACAATAGTGGGGACGGCAGGACTGATAAAGCTCATGATGGTATAGCCTAAGAAGGTGCAAGGTGGGTAGTTTTATACTTTTTCAGGTGACATGGTGAGGCCCAGTTGCATAAGGCTATGTAGAAGAGATTTCAAGCAGAATTGTAGGTGAATGGGTCTGGGTGAGCAATGAGGATGTCGTCCATATAATGAATGATTTGACAAAACTGAGAAAGGGGACAAGTGGCTTCACTAATGAATATTTGGCACATAGCTGGACTGTTTTTCATTCCTTGTGGGAGTACCTTCCACTGATAACTTTTTAGGGGGACTGAATTATTTGTGACGGGTATGGAAAAGGCAAAGTATTGACGGTCGTCCTCATGGAGAGGAATGGAAAAGAAACAATCTTTGAGGTCTATTGCAATATGTGGTAATTGCATGGGATGGCTGAAGGATGAGGATGGCCTGGTTGTGGGGAGCCAATCTTTGTCATATGAGCATTAATATTTCTGAGGTCATGTAGTAGCCTCCATTTACCGGATTTTTTTGAATCACAAGATAGGAGAATTATGAGAACTAGTAGAGGGTTCTATGTGCTGCAAGTTCAATTGTTCTTGCACAAGGAGCTTTAGTTGTTCTAATTTTACTCGAGGCAGTGGCTACTGGTTCATCCAAATAGTTTTGCATTTTCCATGTTAATCTTATAGGTTTTGGTTTGGATAAAGTAAATAAAGGTGGACGGCCAGTGGCCTTTATGCTTGGGGGTAATTTGTAGGATTAGTAGTGAGGACGGCTCCCACTTTGGGGAGAACGTCACGCCCCCAAAGGGTATGAGTAAGGTTGGGTAACACAAGGGGGTGGAAGGTGCCTGTTCTGCCATCCGGGTCTGTCCAAGTCAATGTTGATGTAAGCTGGTGTGAGGGTCTTAGGCCTCCCACACCTTGAACTAGGGGACCTAGTTTTAGGGGCCATGAAGGGTCTGTGTCAGAAGAGCGGAGGACAGATAAGTCAGCTCCGGTGTCTATTTGCCCAGTTATGGACTTGCCCTGCACTATGAGAGTGAGAAATGCTTTACCTTGGGTAATGGGGATAATCCAAAAAATGTCGAGTGGGGGGTCCTCTCTTAGTTGCAGGGCTGAGAGGTGCCCCTGATCTCGTTTAAGGCAGAAGAGGATTGCCCTGAAGGTCAGTTTTTGAGTGACAATCTCTCTTTCAATGAAGTCCTTTCCTACATCTTGGGCAGACCAAGGGGGGAACATTTTGTGGCTTAGGAGTAACCACGAGAGGGCGCTCCATGGTGAAATGACCAGGCTTGCAGCACCTGTAGCAGGTTTTGTGAGGTGGCTGGATGCACAAATGATCAGCTAAGGCAGCGGCTAGGACAGAAGCGGTATTAGTTGCAACTGCCATAGCAGAAGCGGAATGAGACCCAATGTCTCTGCAAGCAAGGACCCAGTTGTTGGGGCTTTTATTTTGAATAGGTGTAATTGTTTGTCAACACTCGGTATTGGCGCCTTCCCAAAGAAGGTCTTTTAATAAAGCATCAGCGGCAGCAGAATGGGAAACTTTTCTATCAACGACCTCCTTCACTTCACTATAATAGTTGGAAAAGGGCTCGTTGGGACCCTGCAGAAGTTTGGAGAGGTGAATAGGTTTTCCCTGAGGATTGAGTTTTGAAAAGCAATTTTAGCAATGGTGAGGCACTGATCAAAGTAGGATGCTGGACATGCAGCTTGGACTGTTGGAAGAGCCCATTGCCCCTCCCCTTTTAAAGCATCACGGGGGAGGGCCGTTATGCCGTTGGTAAGGTTGTGTGTGCCTGTTTTCTCTGCTTCATCATTGTACAAAGCTTTCCAGGTGATATAATCACCAGGAGTCAGAATGGCACACACAAGGTTCTTCCAATCAGTAGTGCAATTGTGTTCAAGGGACAGATTATCCATTAACATCTGGGCATATGGACTATTAAGGCCATCTTCCTGAATGGCTTTGCGAAGGTTAGAAATAGTTTTATGATCCCAAGGGTACCAATTGTAGGGGGTGTGGTCGGTAGGATTGAAGTTCACCGGGTAAAGGTGTGCAGGGTAAGGGGTGGGAGGAGGGACAGTGACGGATGGGTTAGCCAAGATGGCTGCCAAACCAGAAGAGGAAGTAGAAGGGGAAGAGAAAATGGCGGGTGCAAGGGAAGGGGGTGGAACGGTTCTAGGGTCAGAAAGAAAAGGGCAAAGGCTGCAGGGTGGAGCTCTAGAGGAGGCAGAGGAGGGGGGTGGGGGTTGTATAGGAAGGGAAAGGGGAGGTGTTGAAGAAGAGGAGCGGTTGGTCACTGCTGAAGCAAAGGTGATTACGTCCTTCTCCTTTGTGGAAGGGGGGCGACGCTCTTGTGGCCAGCTGCTTCCGCTGGAGCCTGTGGAGCAATGGCTTCCTGTGGAGGGCCGTTAGTAGGGTTTTTTGGTTGAGAAAAGTTGGCAGCAGGTGTTGGGATGAGCAGAGGGGAAGTTTCAGAGGGGGAGCAGTTGGGGCTTTGGGATATATCTTTGAGCGATGGGTATAAGGGATCGTGGTCAGGTGGTACGTAAGGAGGCACAGGGGTAGAAGGAGTTGCGGGCATGATGGAAAGTGGGATTGGGAAAGGTACATCTAGTGGAGCACCCGTAAGGCAAGCATGAATGGCTAAGAGAGCGGGAATGAGGCCTAGAGGAAAGGTTTCTCCCTCATGGACTTCAGCAAAGTGCACGCGGTTAAGCAGCTTCACCCATGTGGCAGGATCCCATAGGGCAGTTGTGGAGAGCCAGGGGTTAAAACGAACAACAAGGCCCCAATATTGATTAAGTTCCTTTACAGAAATTTTGATGCACCTACTTGCCAAAAGGGCGTGTAGGGTGCATGCTTGTGGAGCCTTCTCAGAGGAGGAAAGATTACCCATTCCGAGGGTCACTTACCAACTGCAACGCTGAGCTGCACTTGATAGCTCACTGATATTGTCTCTGGGGTTTTCAGGTCCCTGTTCAGGCGCCAGATGTTGCAGTGCTGTCCAGCGGCTCCACTCCCGAAGAGGTAAGGACAAACAGAGCAAGACAACACACAGTAACCGCTCTGGAGATGCAGGCTGGTGGTGCAGGTCTGATTTATTGAGGAAGTGTAGTAGCTTTTATAGACCATGAGGCAACATGCAAGCCGCTTACTGGCTATGCTAATTTAGTGAGGCTGATTGGTTCATGCGCTCTAGTTGCTGGGGGGGAGGCAGATTTCCCCCATGCCCGGGCATGTCCGCCGTATGCTTCGGCGCCATCTTTTGGGTGGAACCCCAAAGTCCTTATAGTTAGAGAGGTTTTCCTACATCTAACAAGGCATCGGCAGCTTGCCCACAGGACTGATGTTCTCAAATAGAGGGAATTGTATCTCTCGAGAGAAATGGTGGCTTCCAATGCATTAGGGCAGTTGAGCATGTCAAGTCCTCAACACTGTTGCAAGTATCTCTGAACATGGTCCTTCTAACAATGAAGATTGACTGTCACTGTGGACACTAAGGGGAAGGGGAAAGAGATATTGAATAGATGGAATCAGTGTAATTGTGTGGGCAATAGAAGTGTTCCACAAGATTACGCAAGGATGGATATAAGACATGTTAAATTACACCAAAAATGTATAGGGGCTGATAGGCTAAAATGTAAATCATAACATAAAACATAAGATAATTAAAAATTTAGAAAATTGTATAGTCTAAAATATAAACCACCATAGAAACCCAATTGTTACCTTGTTTGAAAGCTTTTGTCTCAATATCTGTACATCAGTTTCAGTAAATATAATATGAACATTAAAAAGATTATTGCTGTGGAAGGAAAAAGGGTTTTATGTTGGATATTTGGGAGTACTGTATATTGTATATATGAAATACTGTGATGTAAAACTTTTGTGAAGATAAGCTTTATAATTAGGGGAAAAAAAGAAAGGACGTAGACACTGAGGAAAAGATGGAAGAAGCTGTCTTGCCAATTTGCATACAGGGCAACACTTATTGCAGTGATGGAAGGCAAAACATCAAAACAAAGTTTTTGCATTTTTTAATTTTTTGATACCCCAATTTATTTTTACCTTAATTTTTCTAAATTAATATGTATTCTATATCTAACCTTTGAACTCATCACTATATTCCATTTTACTATTAATGGAACCTGGCAATATATTGGGCTTTATTTTTCAAGAAGTTTTGGATCACAGAGAGGTTCAACAGTGGCAGGGGAGAAATACTGGGGTGGAATGTTATTGGCAAGGGTCACATGGTTGGCTGGGAGTTCTCCAGGGCATTTATCTAGGGCCCATAAAATGTTTGGATATTTTCATAGTGGTTACAATTAAAAACAACAACTGAGGGAGTGCTGAGTTCCTAGCCAGGGGAGCTCTATCACAGTCCCTAAAGGAAGAGCAACAATCCCCCAAGTGCAATGACAAAGACCGAAAAAGAAGGAAGGTCCAACAATGAGCCCTTGATACTAATGACTATGCTTGTAAGCCTGTGCACCTGAAATAAGAACAAGGCCTAGAGCTGCAGGGTGCCTAAGAGTTACCTCCTGAGAGCCTCTGTGTTGCTCAAATGTGGCCAGTCTTGAAGTGAAACTCAGCATGTAAATGTGTTGCCTTCCCCCCAGCATGGGACATGACTCCTGGGGATTAGCCTCCCTGGCGCCAAGAGATTACTACCAAGTACCAGCTGATGATATAACTAGAAAATGACCTTGAATAAAAGGGTCAACTCAGAGCAGTGGAATATCTCAGTCTACATATAATACCAGGAGTTAAAAATGCTTTTTGACCTGAATAAAAGGGGGAAATGGAAAGGACAAATGAGTTTCTATGGCAATGAGTCTCCAAAAAGAGCTGGGAGGTTATCAGAGGGGTTGCCCTTATGCACACCTCAGCAGAGCCCCAGAGACACATAAAGTAGATACAACCCCAGGTATTGGTTCTTCTGAGGGCTACAGAGACCCACAGGTTCTATGGTCATGGCAGATGGAGTTCAGCTCCATGTCAGTTGGCCCCACTTTGGAGTTTGTGTTTCTGTGTAATGGAGCTGGACTCAGATGTGATCTTTGCCCACAAGCCTCTCCTGTTACTTTTACCAGAACTGTAGTTGGTGCTGGGGTTTAATGTATACCAGGGGACCTGACTCTCTGGACCAACCATGTGATAGCCAGGCCCTGAGCCTCAACAGACTTCAGCTCCTACACTCTGGTTTATTGGACTTACCCCACTCAGCTAACATGGAGGTGAAGAAGGCCAACCACCACACCAGCGAGCCAAGAGTGCCTACAACTGAAAGCAGGAGGATTGCATCCAGCATCCATGTGGAATCTAAGACCCCTCTTGATAGAGATGTGGAGTGGACACAACCATTCCAAGGTCCACAGGATGGAGGAATAGAGTATGAATTAGAGTGGACTTACTGATATTCTATTCGTGAACTACTGTGATTAGTAATCAAAGAAAATGTGGCATTGGTGTGGAGAAAGTGGCCATGGTGGTTGCTGGGGGTAGGGAGTGGGAGGAAGAGATGTGATGTGGGGGCATTTTTGGGGGTTGGAGTTGTCCTGGGTGGTGCTGCAGGGACAGTTACTGGACATTGTATGTCCTCCCATGGCCCACTGGGTGGACTGTGGGAGAGTGTGGGCTATGGTGTGGACCATTGAGGTGCACACCAATGAGGTGCAGTGGTGCTCAGAGATGTATTCACCAAATGCAATGAATATCTCATGATGATGGAGGAGGTTGTTGTTATGGGGGAAGGAGTGGGGTGAGTGGGATGGAGGGTACAAGGGGACCTCATATTTTTTAAATGTTACATTAAAATAATAAAGACAAAAAAAAAAAAAAAAAGAATCAAGTTAAAGTGGTGCAAGTTCAGAGCCAGGGTACAGGGAGTTAAATGATAGCCTGTGGAATAAGGCCTGTGGCAGTTTAAGATTATTTTATGAATCCCAAAAAGACAAAGATCATGTTTGTAAACTAATCTATTCCCCTGGGTGTGATGCCCTTTGATTGCCGGCTGTGTCTGCCCCTAGTTTGGGGCCTTTCAGGGGGAAGCACAGGAAATTGCACCCCTGGTGCCCAAATCCTGGGAGCTCCTGCCCATCCCCTATCAGAAGACTGAAGTCCTCTTCTCTTTCTCATAGTTCTGGGAAAAGTGGGCTGTGGTGCCTACAACAGTATCTATGGCAGAGAGGGAAGCCGTGGCTCTAATCTGCTATTGATTAATATTTGAATGTTACAAACAGCCTCTCAGTGGGAGAAGATTTATCTTCTTCATCTGTAACCAAAATGATTATTTAGCAAATATATGCTATTCAGTGATCTTCCAGGAGGAAGCCAAATTCATCATCTTTTCATCTACTCTCAGTCACAGCGGGGGATGGTGTTCCCGTGCTCTCAGAAAGCAGAGAGCCATGACAGGGAAAGATCAACAAAAACACCCCATGCTGCAAAACCTGGAGGGACGCGCTGGGAGTGGCTGGGAACTAGGAGCCGTGAGTGGTCCTCTGGTGTCTGGAGAGGAAACCACTAATTATTTTAGGAAAACACTCCCACGGAAGAGGTCAGAGAATAGACAGTAATGGTGCCCAGGTCTCATTCCCAGAAGCATTCTCTTCCCGGAATCTAGTACCTGAGGTAACTGGGCAGCAGGCAAAAATGGCATTTGGCCAAAACAAAGCAAACTGTTTTAAAAATAGCCTGCTGTCTGGGATATGTCTCCCTGTGGAACTCACAAGTCCAGGGAGCAACTCCCGCCCGGCTCAGAACGTCCTGACAACATTCCCTCCCTGCTCCCATATCAGTCAGTAAGGAGGGTGAGCCAGGACAAGCAGCCAAGAGCCGTTCTCACTGCTGGTTTTAGTGCAATACCCTCCCTGTCAACAAACACACACACACACACACCTTTGGGCTCTGCCTGGCTACTCTAAACTAACCTGCCCAGTGTGGGCTAGACAGTCTCTCTCTTTCTCCTCAAACCATCCCAGGATTCTTCTTGAGACCGTTTGTTACAGCAGCACCCACCTCTGGGTAACAAAATAGTATTAGTTTTCTAGTGCTGCATAATAAATTACCACACACATTATCTCAGTTTCTAGACGGCTCCGGAGACTCCCACTGGGGGCCTGATGAAGTCAGCAGCCCCATGGAGAAAACCAACAAACCGAAGGATGTAAGCAACAAAATCCAGAATGTGGAAAAATCTACAGGACATAGGACCAATTTTCTTCAACAAATAAAATCCAAGGGAAAAAGACAAAGGTGGAAAAAGCTACAGATTACATGGGACATATCAACGAAACTTGTGTGTGGGTCTTGTAATCAGGAAATTTTAAACACTGTCATATCTTTGATGACATTAAGGAATTACTCTCAGGTTTATTTGTTGAAGTGTGAAAATGGTGTTGTGGTTATGTTCAATAAGACAAAGAGTCCTTATCTTTAGGATATATACTGAAATGTTTATAGATTGAGTGATAGGATGTGTGGGACTTGCTTCAACATAATCAGAGTTGGAGGAGGTATGTAGGGTGGAGTGGGGTGTGAATTAAATAAGACTGGCCATGAGTTGATAACAATGGAATTCGGGTGGTAGGGAGAGTTATACGAGATTACATTAAACTCTTCTTTCATCTTTTGTTGATGTTTGAAATTTCCCATAATAAAAAATAAACCTAAAGAGAAAGAAAATAACCCAGCCACCACATGAAGAAATTATCAGAACTGCAAAAAGCACATTTACAATGCCTGTTGACTTATGTAAAATAGCCAAAACAAGAAACAACATGTCAAACAATAACATTTAAATAAATTAAGCTACTCTTACAAAACAGAGTAGTATGAAGTTATAAAAATCACATTTTCAAATAAAATTAAATGACATTGATGGCATATTGGTATATATAATGTCAAACAAAAAAAGAATTTTCAGTATTATTCCAATTTCTTTAAAGTTTGCAGATGTGCATAGAAAAATACTGAAGGAAATACAACAAAGTATTACTGGTGTTTATCTGTAGTTGATGAACTTAGAATTGGAATTTTTGTCTCCATTGCCCTTTTGGTAATGTCTTCACTAAACATGTTTTCTTTCATAATTAAAAAAAAGCTACAGATTATATATTTATCTTTTTTTTTTAATGCTACATGTTATATATTAATCAAAGAAAAGTAGTGGGCCTGGAGGAAGAGGGGTGGGGGTTGGGGGTGGGGCAAACACAGTAGGTGATAAAACTGAGTAAGCTCTTACACGCAGAAACACCATTTCCAGCTCTGCAGCAGCAAGGCCACAGAGCCACGCAGCTCCAGTTACACTGCATGGGCCAGCGAGGTGGCAGGCAGAACCAGAGGCATTTTGCCAGTGGAGAGAGTCGCCACGATGCAGTCCAGGCTGCCTGCTCTCTTCTGCACTGCTGCAGCCCTCATCAGCCTTGGTAAGGAACCTGTAAACCCTGGGACCAGGGCAGGAGGAGGTTTGGGAAGAAATGGGAGTAAAATCACACTGTGCTTTTCTCCACCATATTTTCTGGGCTAAAACCTGGATATTTGTAACAGATTCCTTTTAAGTAATATCAGCAAAGTCCTATTTTTTCTTCTTTCATGCAGGTGCCAGTCAGATCCAGGTCCATCAATCAACAAACATGGTATATAAAAAAGAAGGGGAATTTGTGACCTTGGACTGCCGTTTCACAGTCAGTTATCAGTATTATTATATGTACTGGTATCGACAGTCTTCCAGTGGAGAGCTGAGTAATGTCATTTATTTGTATTCTGAAACTGCTAATTCAAGGAAGGGAAGATACTCTGTGGTGTTTCAGAAAACATCAAAATCCCTAAAGCTCACCATCTCAGCCTTGATGCTTGAAGACTCAGCTGTCTATTTCTGCGCTATCAGAGATTCCACAGTGTGAAGAGTGTCGAGGAGAGCCTTACAAAAACCCCCACCATGAGATGGCCCAGCATGAGACAGCCACCTGTTCAGGAGCCTGAGGGAGAAAGCCACATGGACAGGAAGAGGGCAGACACAAGAGTCTATGGGTGCCACTGGTGGGTCTAGACAGGAAGCTAATGAAGTCAGGAACAGTCTCACCATATCTGGTATCAAAGAAAGACAGAGTCACAGTAACAAGGCCCCAGCCTCGAGAGCATTTTCCTCCCTGAGTCTGGTGCCCGAGGTTGATAGCATAGCAGATCGAGGGGGGCATGTATAGTTGTTTCTGCCTGCCCAGCATCCATCCCTTTACTCAGGACAGCACCTTGATTTTCCATGAATAAACCAAGCATCCCCTCCTCTTAACCCATGTGGTTTGGAAGCAGTTGAGCCCACTTGGATTCCCTAGCCAATTAACCTCGTTCATCTCTCTGACCACAATGATTGGTTCAAAGCATGTATGAGACTGTTGGGAATGCTGCTGCAAGGCGTGACTGGTTAGTGTGGACCTAGAATTCCCAGTGCCCCTCTTCCCACCACCAACGAAGAGCATGAACCTGAACAGAGCAAGTGGAACTGAGTTCTGATGACATGGTTGGAGACGCTGGCCCTGCTATGGCTAGAACACATCTACCTGGAACTTTGTGGTTGCACAAGCCAGCTGCCTTAGCTTGGGTTTCCTAGAAGCAGAGAAGAATTAAAGTGCAAATGGTTTAGTTGGGAAGTGATCCCAGGAAGCATGGTAGAGAAATAGGGAAGGGAGACAGGAAGGGAAGTCAGTCAATAATGGGTATGTTATCAAGCCAGCTACCACTGTGGGCAAGTGGAGCTTGATCTTACTGCAGAAATTCTGGGAACTAGTGTGAAACTCCTGCTGCACGTTATCTCATCAGAGGGCCAAAGGAGCTAGGGTATTGATACTCCAAATCCCGTATGTAGTTAGCCGAGGCAGCTTTTCAGGCTGGATATATTAATTCTCCTGCACATAAGATCTGCCAAGCAGACTTGTGACAAGAAGAGAATGTCCTCAGGCAAAGAAACTCAAGCCCCAGTAGGTGGAAGTCTAAGTGCCAAGAGATATAGGTGGGACACCAAGGAGGCAACACAATTATTTTCTTTTCTTTTCCTTAAGTCATTTTCAGTTAAGTTCCTATTAGTTACAATCAAAGGAGACGTAACTAAAAATACTAATAATGATAACATTGGTAAAATGAACCAACCAAACAAATTATTATTATTATATTATTATTATTTTTGCTTATGGCAGTTCAAAAAGGAAGGAATTCAAACTGTTCAGATTAGATAGGTTGTTCATCTCTTTCTTCTACATCACCAGTGTGGTAAGGAGGAGGGCCAAATTTAACACCTATACACTGAGCATTTAACTGCTCTCTTCTCTTTTAGACTCTTCTTGCTCAGATTCATCTGGTGCTGTCAGATTCACCTCCCCAATGCACCCCTACAAATTACCTTGCTTGCTCAAAAACTTTCTTGGATTCCCCATGAAATTGTGATTTTCCCCAACTCCAAATTCTGATCCTGCTATTTGCTTTTTCTGCAATATATTCACTACCCATTTCTACATTTTGAAGCCAGTCATCCTTCAGACCTAGTTCACATCTCCTGTGATGCCTTTGGTATAATCCCCAGCTAAAAGTCATTCCTCTCTCCATTGAAGTGCAAGGGCCAGCTGGTACCTGCTGGATGCTGACTGTGTACATCTCTTTCCAACAGTGACATCGTGTCAGCAACTAGAAATCAGCCATGGCAGGAATGTTTATACCATGGAAATCAAAAAATACTACAGATCTACAAATCAGGTATACTCCTCTCCCTCCTGGGAAATCAGAATTACCAGCACACCATTGCCTCTCTCCCTCTGCAATCATGTAATTTTCATTTCTCACCAATTATTACTGTTATCAATGTGTTGCATTTCTATTTATACCTGTCTTCATTTCTCCTCTGGCTTGCAAGCCCCTTGAGAAGAGAGATCCTAGTTTCTTTGTTTTAGTTCCTCACACTACTTAGCAGAGTTTGTATACTATGGGTGTTTAATATCTACTGAATAATTTGGTTGCTTATTTGTTTTGTTTGTTTTGTTTGCTGTGTTGGTTAAAAGGTCAGGTTGGAAAATATTGTTATAAATAAACACAATGGGTAAAATATCCCAAATGAACAAAATGCTTTAGCATGACCTGCAATCGTAATAAGAATTCAGAGAGGAAACAATTCCTCTAGCTGTGGTACACTGAATATTTGATTTAGCCCGTTCTTCCCAGACCAAATTATGTAAAGGAGTAAGAAGGGTGGGAAAAGCTTCATAATGAAAAAAAAAAAAAAACCCTTCCATATAACCATCATCAGTGCTTCTTATAACCTAATGTCACTCCTTCAACAGTCCATAGTCTTCAGAGAAATGTTCTATCTGCACAGAGACTCAACTCTCTGCCCAATGAATCAACAAAATGAAGTGCTTTTTATTTTGTTACTTGTGAAACATAATTTTAAAGGTTATCTGGTAGAATAAATGAGACACGTAGTCAATAAAAATGGAAATACTTGCCAGAGCAGATATTAAAATATATTCCAAAACTATGTTATTTAAAGGAATGAGGTACCAGTATAAAGATAGATAGACCAATAGAATCTAAAGTTATAAGTACAAGACTCATATAAGAATTTTACATATGTTAAAGTTAGTATCTCAAACCATAAGAGAAATGATGGCCAGTCAATAAATTGTTGGGAGACATATAGATAACCACTTCGAAATTAATAAAATTAGATTCTTAACAAATTCCAGATGAAAAACGTTTATAATTTTTTTAAACTATAAAAGTACTAGAATATATTTTATATATATATTCATATATATTTATATAGTTTTGGAAAAGTAGAAGTATTTGGTAAAATGACAAAGAAATTATAAAGGATAAAACTGAGATTTGACTAAATAAAATTTTAAACATCTGACTATTAAAAATGTTGTAAACAAATTAAATGACTATTAATAGAGTAGAAAAATATTTACAATTCTTATAAAACAGAAGTTACATATATATATATATATATCACTTCTATATAAAAATATCTCCAAATCAGTAAAAACAAAATGAACACAAATAAAACAAAATGTTAGGGGAAGTTAACAGGCATTTAGCAAAAGAAGAACATAAATGACTGATAAAATGTGAAAATATCCAACATCAATATATAGTCCAAGTAATTTTGAAACCAATCAGGTACTTTTTTTTGCCAATCAGATTGGCAAAGAGCATGCCATGTGCTGGCAAAAATGAGAGTAACCTAAAGAAACATAACTAAATGTAATGTGATATTCTGAATGGGATCCTGGAATAGAAAAAGGACATTAGGTTAAAAAAATAGAATTTAATTTAAAAAATGAGGCAATTTGAATAAACTATGGACTTTATAACAATGTATCAATATTGGTTCATTAATTGTGGCAAATTTACCACACTGATGTAAGAAGGTAAGCTGGATATGGGTATATGGGAACTCTGTACACTCTGCCCCACTTTTCTATAAGTCTAAAACTACTCTATCATTAAAAGTTTATTCAAAAGTAATTGTATCATATAGACATCTGCACACCGATATTCATAGCAGCATTATTCATGATTTCCAAAAGTTGGAAACAACCCCGGTGTCCATCAACTGATTAATGGATAAACAAATTGTGGAGTATTTTACACAATGGAATATTATGCAGCAGTAAGGAGAAATGAAGGCGTGAAACGTGTGACATCATGAATGAACCTGGAGGACATTATGTTGACTGAAGCAAGCCAGAGACAAAGAGACAAATACTGTATGATTGCCGATTATGAACTGGATATATTATGTGAAATATAAATGTATTATGTGAAATATGAATATGTGTAAAATTGCATATGTAAGACCATTTTTCTTTGAAGCTGAATGAATATAGGTTAGTACTACAAAATGTCAATATCAGACCAAAAAAACACATTATACTAAGTGAAGGAGACCAAACACATACTACTACATATCGTATGATCCCATTTATATAAAATGTAAATATAAATCAATTTATAAAGATGATATTAGATTACTAGCTATATAGGGCTGAGGGAGGAATGCTAAGGTATGTATAGTCCTTCTTTTTGGACTAATGAAATTGTTCTTAAATTTTTGAGATGGTGAATATATAACATTGTGATTATTCTAAAAGCCATTGATTATATAGATCATATGGTATGTGACTATATCTCAATAAAACTGCTTAATAAACAAATAAATAATTGTGCACAAATAATCAGAAATAGCTATGTACACCAGGGGAAACAGGTGAGGAATTTTCTTATTTGTTTATTTGTCTGGTTTTTTATTATTATTATTGAAGTAATGAAAATGCTTTAATAATGATTGAAGTGATGAATGCACAATTATGCGATTATACCAAGTAGCATTGATTGTACACTTTGGATAAATTGTATGCTTTATTAATATATATCAATGAAATTGATCTGTTTTTTAAAAAAGCAATTATAAAACTGTAGTTTTCATATGATCCAGGTTTTGTGAAGGAAGAATTGTAATTTTATGTAGAGTTATGCAGTTATATATACATCAGAAAGAGTCTAGAACTGTGCTGTCCAATCTATAGCCATTCATTTATGTATAAACTATTTTAACACTTGAGTTGTGGCTCCTGTACTGTAAGTATAAAAACACATCAGATTTCAAAAGACCTAGTATGAAGAAAAGAATGTAAACAATCTCTTAACATTTTTTATATTGACTACATGTTGGGATGATAATGCTTGTTTGGGTTAAATAAAATGTATTATTAAAATTAATTTAATATATTGATTTATAATTTATTTCAAGGTTGTTTCTGAAAAATTAAAAATTGCATACAGGGTTCACACTTATTTCTATTAATAGCACAAAGGATAGACCCAAAAATGTTAACATGGTTATTATTGGTAATGGGTTAAGGGTAATATTGTAGCTTTCCTTTTTTTTCTAACTTTTTTTCAATTAATATGTGTTCCTTATATAATAAAAAAAAAAGTATTAAAAATAAAGAGACAAGAATCACTGCTGTGAAATGTCACACTAACTGATGGAATCACCAAGCAGAAATGTCAAACCATAGAGACCTTTCATTAATTAATTACATTCCTTCATTCAAGTATACATATATTACAGGTCTGCAATGTGCAAGGCACTGAGTTAGGTGCTAGGCATATAAACATACACAAAGAATGAGCTGAAATCACTTCCCTCAAGAGGTTACAATACACAACCGACTACTTTCTGGTCAGATGACCCTCAGACTACCCAAACTGTACATGCCTAAACTCATGATCTCTTCGCCTCCCCTACTCTAAACTCTTCTACTTCTGAATTCTTAGCTTAGTGAATGACACCACTGCTGAACCAGTTGCCTCATGGCTACATCTAAAATGGATATTTAGTTATGTTACTTCACTTTTCAAAATTCTCCAGAGTTAACAAGGCACAAACCCATATATCATGTACCCAAATCACCAGTCCAACCTCATCTGTTATCAGCATTGACACTATCACAATACCAAAGTACCAAACTCAGAAAGCATGATTATCATCCCTTTTGCCTTCATCTTCCTTCTGCTTGGAGTGTCCAACCTCATCACCACCCCGTTCTCATGTCCACTGACATCTCTCTGAAGACTTCCTTCATCTTCCAGGAAAATTTAGACTCTCCCTCCTCTGGCTCTCTTTGAATTTCAAAAACATCTCCAACACAGCAATCACCCTTAAATTATGCCTATTTCTTCCAATACTACATTCCTTGAAGGCAGGGATTATGTCTTATTCACCTTGGTGTCCCAAGCATCACATAGAATATGACATATAGAAGACTCACAAGTGCACTGAATTTTCCCAACATTTCTTCACCTTTTTCACCATATAGTGGCCACACTTCCCATCCACCCCCACCCCAGAATAGTCTAGATGTTCTTTGAATGTTCCAAGCAGGTTCCCACCTCTGGATCTTTGTGCTGAAATATTCTCACCCCAGATGGCTCCCTCCATCATATCATTCAGGTCACTGCCCAAATGTCATCTCTGGAGAGAACTTAACTTCAGTCCCATATAACCCAACCTATGCCTCTATCCCCTGACCCTGTGTTATTGTTTTCACAATGATCATCATCATTACCAGACATTACATAATATATTTGTGTATATATTGTCTGTCTATCCACAAGAATATAAGCATCAAGAAACCCAGGTCTTTTAATTGCTCAACAAATGATATAAAGAGCTAATGAGGTGGCATTGGATTGGGAAAAGTGGACATAATGGACAAAGGGTATGGGGAAAGGCAGGAAGAGATGAGAGGTGGAGGCGTCTTAGGGACATGGAGCTGCCCTGGATGGTGCTTCAGAGGTAATCACCGGACATTGTAAATCCTCACAGGGCCTACATGATGGAATAGAGGAGAGTATGGGCCATGATGTGAACCAATGTATATGAGGTGCAGAGGTGCCCAAAGATGTACTTACCAAATCCAATGGATGTGTCATGATGATGGGAACGAGTGTTGTTGGGGGGGGGGGGGGGAGAGGGGGGGTGGGGGGGTGGGGTTGAATGGGACCTCACATATATATTTTTAATGTAATATTATTACAAATTCAATAAAAAATAAAAAAATTAAAAAAAAAATTACATTGCATTAGAACTGTAAAAGAAAAAAAAAAAAAAAAAAAAGAGCTAATGATATACAAATAAATGATGTCATTTATCTCCTAGACATGACACTGCCTCCCTGAACTTTATTTCCCCTTCATTTGCATTCTTCTTCTCATCAAGCCACAAATCTGGGCCAACAGAATTACACACGAAACTCCAAAAATTGGCAAGTATACTCAGGCTGAAGGCGCAATAATATTATAACTTGAGAAAGAGCAAACTAAACAGTTCAGCTAACTATATATTGAATTTATTTCAAGACTTTCATTTTCTAATTCATTTATTCAACAAATATTTACATCACACTTACCATGAGTTCTTTTTGTAATGGTAATAACTGTCTCTCATGTTTTTATCATGGTTTATAGTTTACATTGTACTTTCTGACACTTATTTCAGTGTATCCTCATAAACAATTCTTTGAGGTAAGCAGATCTTATGAGCGATGAATTGGTTGCCAGAATAAGATCATTGGGTTGTGAAATTTTTGAGCTAGGAAAGTATTTCATCATTTTATTGCTGAGATAACTATGTACAGAAGCCTGTTATCAATCTATTTATTTCACTTCAGAAAGCTATAATATACACTTTGTCCATCAGTACCAGTACATTAATTCTCACTTCTGGGATTGCCAGCCTCTCTTAGCTTCAGCGTTAACATGAATATTTCAAGGGAAAGTATACAAACTTTGAGGGTAAACACAATGCCTCTGTGTGTTTTCTGTTTGCATTCAGATGCTGCACATACCATGGGTTCTCCATAAAAATTAATTGGTAACAAGAACAATTATTAATATAAGGATCTCTTTTTTAGGGAATATTCAAGTTAACTATGCCAGCTAATCTCCACAAACGACCCTCCAATGAACCATGGCTCTCATTATATAGACTTTTGTGTAGTCCCCTTCCCTTGAATCTGGATCAGCTCTGTGACTTGACTGAATCCAACAGAATGTGGTAGAAATGACATTATGTGATTTCTGAGGCTTGGTTAGAAAGAATGTATTAGTGACTCAAAGGGGTGCTGATGCAAAATACCAGAAATCTGTTGAACTTTATAAAGGGTATTTATTTGGGGTAGAAACTTACAGTTACCAGGCCATAAAGCATCAGTTACTTCCCTCACCAAAGTCTATTGCCACATGTTGGAGCAAGATGGCTGCTGACATCTGTTAAGGCTCCAAGGTCTCAGCTTTTTCCAATATCAACTGTAGGCTGGGATGAGTCTCATCTCTCTCCCTGGTTCGTTTCTTTCTGGACTCAGCTGCTCAGCTCTTTCTACAAGGCCAGCTGTAAACTATCAGGCAAATGGCTCATCTCTCTTCCCAGGGCCTCTGCTGTATCTGTGGAGCTGTCTCTATTTCTCTGTGTTCTTCTCCTGTGTGTTTACTTCCCAGGGCTCCAGCTCAAATCTCCAACTAACTTGTTCTCTGTCATGTCATTTTTTCTTTGAGTCCCCACCCACCAAGGTGGCAGGGACTTGACATCCCACTGACATGGCCCAATTAAATCCCTTTTCATAATTTAATCAAGGAAAATAAAACCTCTGAATTCAATACAATCTAAGGGTATCATTAGCCCAGAGGAACAGATCAGTTTACAAATGTAATATCTCTTTTTGGAATTCATAAATAAATATCAAACTGCCACAGTGGGCCAAGCAACACTCATACCCATGGTTGGCATTTCAGAACACATGGTAACTTAGTCAAATATCTCATCTCTACTAAAATCCAGTAGAGAGCAAAGATCTGTTTCCCAAAAGGAGAAGACTTACGTGCAAAGGATGGCATTGAGTTGCTACAAAATTCTAAAAGTCTGCTCTCTGATTCAACTAAGAGGCCTGCTTGCCAAAATTTCAATAGATACTTTAAGCATCATTGATTTGGCCATGTCATATCACCAACGTGACAAAAAAGTTAACGTGGCCAGCCTGAAACTATTGCAGAGCCTTCTCTTTCTCTAGGCCCTACTGAAAACCACAAGCCTTTCAGATTACTCAGTAAATAGGTCTAGACTAGAAAAACACATCCAATAAGGTATATGTTGCCTTCAGAAACCAGTGAGACACACTGCCTGTGGTAGATTAAATCATGTCTCCCACAAAGATATGTTCAAGTCCTAACTCCCAGCCCTGTGGGTCTGAACTCATTTGTAAGTAGAATCTTTGAAGACCCTATGAGATAAAGCCAAACTGAACCAGAGTGAGCCTTAATCCAATATGACTAGAGTCCTTATAAGCAAAGGAAATTTGAACACAGAAGTAGAAGTTAAATGAGGAGACAGAAAAAGATTGCCATGTGATAGAGGCTGAGATTGCCAGCAAGCCACTGCTAGAACGTTACAGACTTTGTAGAAAGCATGGCTTGCCAAAACTTGATTTTGGCCTTGTAGCCTACAAAACTGTGAGATAATAAATTCCTATTGTTTAAGCCAATCAGTCTGTGATATTTATCACAGCAGCCCTGGCAAACTAGCAGGAGTGTCCTTTTTAATGGTAGAAGAACCAGATGTAGCAACTTGACCTTCACCTTGGAAGAGGAATCACCACTTGCTCTGGGCCATGAAATTCCAAGAAATTTCATTTAGGTAGCAAGCTCCTAAATTTTTCTGGGCCTTATTTCTCACCCTCTGGCATGCATGTGTGTTATTAAGGTGTCTAAAGTAGTTGCTATTTCAAACTCCCCTGGTTCAATCAATGTTCCCCCAGTCCAGCAATGTAGTGGATCAGTGTGATGTCTTGTGGACTGAAGAAGCAATCAATGCTCTGCAGAACAGATTAAGACAGGGTTGGAGAGTTAATATAGCCATCTCTCAGGTGGAACAATGAAGGTGTATTGCTGGCCCTTCCAGGTGAATGAAATGCTCTGATAGGAGAGATCCAAGATGGCAAAGTAGGGAACAGCAGACTGCATTCCTCCTCCAGAAACTGCAGGAAGGTAGACTGCAGTCTCCTGTGGCAGAAAGGAAGCCACAGGAATGTGGGGGCAATCACCGAGAGCAGCTAGAGAGGGAGGTCCCATTTGGTTGGGAGAGAAAGAAGCCATGGGAGACAGGGCAGGCAAGCCAGAGCTGACTTGGCTCAGAGGGAGAAGGAAGCCAGGGAAGTGATTTGGTTGAAAGACCAGCACTCAACCAGCTCCAAATATGAGGAAAGCCAGCAGGTGACCAGGGCATGTCCCGGTACCTAGCAGGCTCTTAAGGTGGAAGAACTGTGGGGAAAACAGGTGTGGGGACTGGCATCCAGCCCATTCAGGCAGAAGAGAAGAGGATGGGAGAACAGGATATAGGGCGGGGAGACTAAATCTCAGCTGGTTCTGGGAAAAGGAGAGACACCAGCCGGTGCTGAAGTGGCTCCAAGGAGAGAAGAGAAGGGAGTTGATCAGGTGGGTTATCACAACTACCCACTCTTGGAGAGAGAGGGACTAGGTCAGTGAGGGGTGGGCTGACAGGTGCCCAACAGCCCAGGTGGGAGGGGAAACCAGGAGAGGCAGCTAGTGAGGTGTTAGACACCCAACCAAATGGAGGGAAGGGGGCTGGGGAGGGGCAGCCAGCAAGCTGTCAGGTGCTCAACTGGCTGGAAGAGAAAGGAGCCAGAGAATGAGCCAATGGGTTGTCAGACACCCAGCTGGCTCCCTGAAGAAGGAGGAGCTGCAGGACAAGCAGCCTTGCAACAGGGAACTTTGAGATTTTCTTATTCTTCATTTTTTATTTACATCTAGGTATGTTACCTGAGGAGGGTGGAATGCAGAGTGATTGATTGGTGAGCATTGGCAGTCTGAGATGGTAACTAGTGACCTGAGAGGAAGGCTTGTTTGTCCTTTTTTATTATTATTATTCTTTATCTCTCTTTTTTCTCCATATTTTCTTTATTTCTTTTCTTTTTTCATTTTTCTCTCTTTCTTTGCTCTTCTTTCATTCCACCTTTTCTCATTTGGTCTTCATTTCTTTCTTTCCTTCTCAACATTCCAGTCTTTTATTTTATTTTACTTTATTACTATTTCTTTTTCTTCCACCTTTTTTATTCTTATTCCTTTGCATTTTTTATAATTTTCCCTCTTATTACATAGTTTTTCTAAGCTCTTCTCCTTTTCCATCATTTTTTTAATTCTTTTTCTCTTTTTCTCTTCTTTCTTTCCTTTTTTATTGTGTAATATTTTTTCAGGGAAACATGAACAACTACAAGGATATAGAATAAGTGGAACCAAATGTCAAAAAAGGCCCTTAATACAAAACAAAACTAAATAAAGCCCTTGAGTAGAAAAAGAAGCTAACCTACTAAATAAGCTATCAAGATAAACAGATGCCTAGACAACAGCAAAAAATTACAAGCCATGCCAAGAAACAGGAAGACACGGACCAGTCTAATAAACAAACTAAAAAGCAGGAGGAGTTGCAGAATGTGGAACAACTAATCAAGGACATCCAAATAAATATCATGAATCAACATAATGAGGTGAAGGAAGAGATAAATGATATTAAGCAGACAATGAAGTGGAGAGCAGGTGTGGCTTAAGCAGATGAGTGTCTGCTTCCCACATGGAAGGTACCTGGTTCAGTTCCTGGTGCCTCTAAAAAAAAAATCAAAGAACAAGCAAACAAATGTAAAAACCAACTCAGGAGAGGCAATGTGACTCAATAGTTGAGTGATGGCTTCCCACAAATGAGGTCCCGGTTTCGATCCCTGGCTCCAGTACAAAAAAAAAAGACCCTGGGGGAACATAAAGAAAAAATCATAAACAAACATAAAAAGATAACAGATCTGATGGTAATGAAAGGCACAATGCAAGCAATATGTTACCCCATAACAGTACATTTGAACAAGCAATGAAAGAACTAGTGACATTGAAACAGAGCATTTGAAATCACATAGCTAGTAGAAAGGGTAAATTTTAAAAATAGAAAAAATTCTGCAAGGACTCTGGGAATTGAATGACAACATGAAATGCACAAATATATGCATAACAGGAATCCCAGAGTGAGAAGAGAAGGAAAAGGGAGCATAATGAATATTGGAGGAAATAATGACCAAAAATTTCTCAGCTTTTATGAAGGACATGGATGTATGTGTCCAAGAAGCAAAGCACACTTCAAACAGTATAAAACCTAACAGGCTTACACACAGACATATACTTATCAGATTGTCAAATGCTCAAGACAAGGAAAGAATTCTGAAAGCAGCAAGAGAAAAGAGATCCATCACATATAAGGGAAGCTTGATAAGATTAAGGGGTGCTTTCATATCTGAAACCATGAAAGTGAGAAGGCAGTGGTATGACATAGTTAAGACCCTAAAAGAAAAAAATACTGCCAGTCAATAATTCTGTACCCAGCAAAGCTGGCATTCAAAACTGAGGGAGAGTTCAAAATATTCACAGATAAACAGAAATTTAGAGTTTATCAACAAAAGCCCTGCCTTTCAAGAAATACTAAAGGGAGTTCTGCAGGTTGAAAAGAAAAAAGAGGAGAGGGAAGGTTGGAGAAGATTGGAGAAGGGAAGATGATTAGTAAGAACAATTAAAAGGATAAAAAGAAAAAGAAAATAAGACATATATAAACCTAAATAAAAAATGGCTAATGTAAGTACTGCCTTGACAGTAATAACATTGAATGTTGATGGATTAAACTACCCAATCAAAAGACACAGATTGGCAGAATGGATAAGGAAATATGACCTATCTATATGCTGTCAACAAGACACTCACCTTAGACCAGGGATGCAAGAAGATTGCAAGTGAAAGTTTAGAAAATGATTTTACACACAAACAATTACCAAAAAAGGGCAGGAGTAGCTATACTTATATTGGACAAAATACACTTTAAATGCAAAACTATTTTAAGAGACAAAGGGCACTATATATTAATAAAAGGGGCAATCTATCAAAAAGAAAGAACAATCATAAACGTTTATGCACCTAACCAGAGTGCCACAAAATACATGAGATAAACAATGGCAAAACTAATAAGAGAAATAGATGTCCCTACAATCATAATGGGGAACTTTAATACACCATTATTACCATTAGACAGAGCACCTTGACAGGGGGTTAATAAAGAAACAGACCTTGAATAATATGTTAGAGGAACTAGACCTAGCAGACATATACAGAACATTACACCCAAACAAAGCAGGATATGCATTCTTCTCAATTGCACATGGATCATTTTCCAGGCTAGACCACATGCTAGGTCACAGAACAAATCTCAACAAATTTAGAAAGAATGGAATTACTCAAAATAATTTCTCTGGCCACAAGGAAATGAAGCTGGAAATTAATAAGCATCAGAGAACCAGAAGAGGCACAAATATATGGAAGTAAAAAAAAACCGTCTTAAAAAATCAGTGGATCAAGAAGGAAATTGTGAAAGAAATCAGTAACTACATTGAAACAAATGAAAATGAGAACACAACATATCAAGATTTATGGGATGTGGCTAAAGTAGTGACGAGAGGGAAACTTACAGCCATAAATGTCTATATTAAAAAAGAAGAAAGAGTTAAAATCAAAGACCTAAATTCTCACACAGAGGAACTTAAAAAAAAGAAAAACAACTAATCTCAAAGCAAGTAGGAAGAAAAAAAATAACAAAGATTAGAGCAGAACTAAATGAAATTGAGTATTAAAAAAACACTTGAAAAATTGAACAAAACAAAGAGAGAAGAGGCACATAAGTAAAATAAATGAGAGAGGATATCACCACTTATTCCACAGAAATAAAGTTTATCTAAGAGGATACTTTGAAAAATTATATACCATCAAAATGGATAACTTAAATGAAATGGACACATTTCTAGAAATACACAAGCAATTTACATTGATGAGAGAAGAAATAGAAGAACTCAACAGGTCAATAGCAAGTAGTGAGGTTGAATTAGTCATCAAAAACCTCCCAACCAAGAAAAGCCCAGCATCCTTTCTTGATAAAAAACACTTCAAAAGATAGGAATTAAAGGAAACTTCCTCAACATGACAAAGGGTATATACAAAAAACCCAGAGCTAACATCATACTAAGTGGTGAAATGCTAAAGGTTTCCCCTCTAAGATCTAACACAAAACAAGGATGCCCACTGTCACCGATCTTATTTAATATTGTATTAGAAGTACTTGCTCAAGTACTTAGGCAAGAAAAAGAAATAAAAGGAATCTAAATTTGAAAGGAGAATGTAAAACTTCCACTATTTGCAGGTGACATAACCCTATAGGTAGAAAGCCCTGAAAAATCTACAACAAAATTTCTAGAGCTGATAAATGAGATTAAGTAAAGGGGCAGGATATAAGATCAACATGCAAAAATCAGTAGCATTTCTGTACACTAATAATAAGCAATCTGAGGAGGAAATCAAGAAAAAATTCTATTTACTGTAGCTAATAAAAAATCAAATATCTAGGAATAAACTTAACTAAGGATGCAAAGGACTTGTATACAGATAACTATACAACATTATTAAAGGAAATCAAAGAAGACCTAAATAAATGGAAGAATATTCCATGTTCATGGATTGGAAAACTAAATATCATTAAAATGTCTATCCAACATAAATTGATTTACAGATTTAATGCATTTCCTACAAAAATTACAACAGCATTCTTTACTGAACTGGAAATGCCAATTATAAAGTTTATTTGGATGGGCAAGGAGCCCCAAATAGACAAAAATGCATTAAAAAAGAAAATAAAAATTGGTAGAATCATGCTACCTGACTTTAAAGCATGCTACAAAGCTACAGCTGTCAAAACTGCATGGTATTAGAAGAAGGATAGCCCATATTGATCAATGAAACTGAATTGAGAGTTCTTATATAGACCTGTGCATATATGGCCAACTGAAGATTGACAAGGCCACCAATCCCACTCACTTTGGACAGAACAGCCTCTTCAACAAAAGGTGCTGGGAAAACTGGATATCCATATTCAAAAGAATGAGAGAAGATCACCAACTCATGTCCTATACAAAAATTAACCCAAGATGGATCAAAGATCTAAAATAACAGTCAAGACCATAAAGCTCCTAGAAGATAATATAAGGAAGCTTCTATGAGATCTTGTAGTAAGAAACATCTTCATAAACTTTACACCCAAAGCACAATCAATGAAAGAAAAAATAAGTAAATGGGATCTTCTCAAAATTAAAAACTTTTGCATTTCAAAGCAGTTCGTCAAGAAAGTAAAAAGGCAGCATATTCAATAGAAGAAAATATTTTGGGAACCACTTATCCAATAAGGGCCTAATATTCAGTGTATATAAAGAAATCCTACATCTCCAAAATAAAAAGACAAACCTATTAAAAATGAGCAAGAGATTTGAATAGACAATTCTCCAAAAAGAAAATACAAATGGCCAAAAAGCACATAAAAAGATGCACATCATCAACTAGCTATTAGGGAAATGCAAATCAAAACTACAGTGAAATATCATCTTACCCCTATTAGACTGGCTGCTATTAAAAAGAACAGAAAACTACAAGTGTTGGAGAGCATGTGGAGGGATGGGAATGTAGAATGGTGCAACCATTATGGAAGAGGGATGGACAATTCCTCAAGAAGTTAACTATAGAATTGCCATATGATCCAGCAATCCCACCACTAGGCATATACCCAGAAGAATTGAAAGCAAGGACATGAACAGGTATATGCACACCAATGTTCACAGCAGCATTATTCACTATTGCCAAAGGCTGGAAGCAACGCAAGTGTCCATTACAGATGAATGAGTAAGCAAAATGTAGTATGCACATACAGTGGAATATTACTCAACTGTAAGAAGGAATGAAGTTTTGACACATGCGACAACATGGACAAATCTTGATGACTTTATGTTGAGTGAAGTAAGTCAGTCACTAAAGCACAAATTTTGCATGACCTCACTAATATGACCTAAGAATATTGAGCAGATTCACAGAGATAGAGACTGAAAAATAAGTTACCAGGAGACAGAAAGGGAGTAGAGACTGTTGAGTCAATATTCAATCAGGACAGAACCTATGATAAGGCGGAAGGGGGTGGTTTGACAGTTGATGGGGGTGATGGTGCTGTAGGGATGTGAGTGGGGTCAGTGGTGCTGGAGTGTAAGTGTGAGCATGAGCAGGGTTGGGTTAGACTATCCATGAAACTGGAGAAAGGACAGGGGGAGAGAACAGGTGAAATCTGAGAATGTGAAGACCTATGGTAAAATCAATTGTGGCAATGTTCTTTTGGAAAATATGGCAGGGGAGGGTCACTGGTGCAGGGTGTCGGTGGTGGGGGGAAATGTGGGAAAATGTGCACCTGGGGCATGCTTCTATGAAATATGAATGTAGTCTTCTTAGGGTGCTATCTCAGTGAGTGGAGACCCATGCAATAAACAACAAAATATTAATCTCCCATTCAGAGGAGTCTTGCTACATTCTCAGATAGAGGGGCAAGAATTTCTTGAGTACATAGGCAGTATTTAATAAAAGAAAACAGACCAGTATGTCAAGTCCTCAATATTAATGTATGCAGGAAGCAGATCTGGCTCAACTGATAGAGAGTCCATCTATCATATGGAGGGTCCAGGGTTCAATCCTCAGGGCCTCCTGGCCTGTGTGGTGAGCTGGCCCACTCACAGTGCTGCCACACTCAAGGTGTGCCGTACCACACAGGGATGTCTCTGTGTAGGGGCGCCCCAAGTGCAAGGAGCATGCCCAGAAAGAAGAGCCATCCCGCATGAAAAAAGAAAGCTCAGTCTGCCCAGGAGTGGCACGGCACATACAGAGAGCTGATGCAGCAAGATGATGCAACAAAAAAGAGACACAGTTTCCCAGTGCCACCAGATAATGCAAGTGGCATTCAGAGAGCCACTTCAGTGTCTATTCAGAGAGCAGACAATGGAGGGGTGGGGGGGGGAGAGAAATAAATAAAATAAATCTTTAAAAAAATATTAATGCATGTAATTAAAAACCCTATTCTTGTAAAATTGAAACTTAGCCTAATAATAACTATTGCCTATGTGTTACCTCCTGAAAACCTCCTTGTTACTCAAATGTGGCCTCTCTCTAAACCAAACTCAGCAAATAAATGCATTACCTTCCCCCGGGCATGGGACATGACTCCCAGGGATGAAACTCCCTGGCACCAAATGATTAGTATCAAGCACTAACCAACAATGCATTTGGAAAAAGACCTTGACCAAAAGGGAAGAACCTCAAATACAAAAGAGTTTTTATGGCTAAGAGATTGCAAAATGAGTCAGGAGGTCATTCCAGAGGTTACACATACGCATGTCTCAGGCAGATTTCACTAACTGCTACTGTGAACAAAGCTTCAAACAGAGGTTCTCCTGTGGACTCCAGAGCTATCTGGACACTATAGGCAAGGCAAGGCACACAATCCCTTGAAATCGGCACCTTGTTGGTGGACCTCACCTTGAAATATATGACATCCCATTTACCCAATGTAATAGAATTAGATTCATGTATTTTTTTAATATTATCCCTTTTTTTTAGATTTTATTTATTTTTTATTTCTCTCCCCTTCCCACCCCACCCCCCAGTTGTCTACTCTCTGTGTCCATTCACTGTGTGTTTTGTGTCTGCTTGTATTCTTGTCAGCAGCACCCAAAATCTGTGTATCTTTGTTGTTGTTGTTGCATCATTGTGCTGCGTCAGCTCTCTGTGTGTGTGGCGCCACTCCTGAGCAGGCTGCACTTTTTTCGCACAGGGCGACTCTCCTTACAGGGAGCACTCCTTGCTCGTGGGGTTCCCCTATGCAGGGGACACCCCTGCGTGGCACGGCACTCCTTGAACGCATCAGCACTGCATGTGGGCCAGCTCACCACATGGGTCAGGAGGCCCTGGGTTTGAACACTGGACCTCCCACGTGGTAGGCAGATGCCCTATCCAATGGGCCAAATCCACTTCCCAAGACTCATGCATAATTTTCCTATACATGACTCTTCCGCCCCTTTTATTTGTGCCTGTAATTAGCACAATACCCATTAAATATGTGTCTCAGAGACTTAAATCTCCAGCCTGTTCATATGCCAGTTAAGCCCTGAATCTCAAAAGAGTTGAGGCCAACACCTACTTTCAGATATTTGGACTCACCCAGGACAACTAACAAAATGACGATGATGGATAACCCCCATCCCAAAGAAACAGAGAGTATCTACAATTGCAAATAAAACAGTTCCTCTCATCTGCTCCATACCTCCTCTCAATCTGAGGTAGAGCAGGCATTACATCCCAAAATCCTCGAAGTTGAGGAATGAACAAACAAAAGGGAGGAAAGCAACCATGGAAAATATAAACTTATTAGTGTGTAGTAATGGATGTACATGTAACATACATATAAAGATAGTAGTTACCAGAGGTTCTGAGGGGAGTGGGAGAGAATATTAAGTGGAATATCACCATTTTTAAAGCACTGGAATTAAGTGTAAACCACAATGTAAACTATACACCTTGACTAGTAGCAATGCTTTAATATTTATTCATCAATTGTAACAAATGTACCAAACAATTGTAAGATGTTATTAATAGGGAGAAATGTGGGAGGAGGAAGGATGGGGTATTCAGGAATCCCTTGTACTTTTGATGTAACTTCTCTCTAATCTAAAACCTCTTTAAAAATAAAGTTTATTATGCTTAAAAAATGCTTCTGGTAGTCTCTACTAGTAGGAATATAGAGGGAAAAACAATTTACTATATCAATAGCTACATACCAGGTGTCCACGGATGTGTTGATTTACTCCGGCAATGAAACTATATCTGGAACAGCAGCTGCTTAGTGTACCAATATGAATCCATTTGAACCATTTCAACATTACATTTCTTCCACCTTGATAAAACACCCTACATTTCCATTCCAATACATGTTCCTAGATGTCTGTTGACAGAAATTAGAAAACTTTGCAATTATTTTGGCATATATGGTACCTTCTCATTTTGTCTTGCCCTGATGGAATCTATCAGGACTTGAGTCTGGTTAATAACCTTTTTTGTTCCACAATTCCCTTTGCTAGTTAGGTGATAACCACAGACCCCTTACTAAGTCCACACTACACTGTGTATTATTCAATAAATATATTACATCTGCACCAACATGTCACCACACAAATAATGTTACTTTGAATTTCAATTCAAGTTCACAGACACCTTGTTAAGAACCCCTGTTCTAGAATCAATGACAGTTGTTGGTGATGAGTCTTGAGGGGATTCAGCATTCTCCCACATGACAGTTATTACAGGCGGCGGACTTGGCCCAGTAGTTAGGGCGTCTGTCTACCACATGGGAGGTCCACAGTTCAAACCCTGGGCCTCCTTGACCCGTGTGGAGCCAGCCCATGCACAGTGTTGATGTGCACAAGGAGTGCCCTGCCACGCAGGGGTGTCCCCCGCATAGGGGAGGACCACATGCAAGGAGTACGCCCCGTAAGGAGAGCCACCCACCACGAAAGAAAGTGCACCCTGTCCAGGAATGGCGCCACCCACATGGAGAGCTGACACAAGATGATGCAACAAAAAGAAACACAGATTCCCATGCCACCGACAACAACAGAAGCAGACAAAGAAGAAGATGCAGCAAATAGACACAGAGAACAGACAACCAGGGTGGGGGGGGGGATGGGAAGAGAAACAAATAAATCTTTTTAAAAAAAGTTATTACAGGTTCTTCAAGCAATGCAGAACTAAACTCCTCAGACATGGGAAGAAAGGTGACTTCTGCTGGCAAAGGAGACTTAGGAGCTTCAAGGTCCTCTGTTTCATCTGCCCACACACAGACCTCTCAATTTTCAGGGTTCCCACTCCATCCCAATCAATGCTCTAATCTTAACCATAAGAGAACTTGAATAAAATTGGTGATGTTATCCAGTTAACCATAGGATTAGACTCTTGCTTTCTTCTCAGAAATATCGGTCCCTAGAACTATAAGATATAAGGGTTTCTTTCAGGGCAGTTACAGAAACTTTCTTATTCCTTGCCTGGAACTTGAGCTGGGAGTGTACTTACTGTTTTCTTTTTCCAAGTTCTTCATAGCACTTTGAAGCAAGCAATAAATCCCGGTCCTAACAGCATTTACTTCCACTAAGTTGTTCTATGGCAGCAGCCCCATGGTAACCCAGCAGCTTACCTTCCACATCAGATCAAGTATCTGCTTTGTCACTGCAGGCCAAGGACTACCATGTACTGTTGGGAGTCAACAATGCCTTTAAATCCAATCAAATCAGAAAATCAATACTAATTTCAATTCTTGAGGCTCTGTTCCTCTAAAATCAATAGGACCAATAATTCTATCAGTTAGGGATCAGTCAAGGAGCAGAATCACTGTGAATGATATGGGATAAGGAATTCATTATATGAATTAGGCATTACAAGTGTGGGAGGAAAGGGTGGGAGGGTCAGGAAAAGGGTCATAAACTTGTCTGTCTGAAGAACTAACAGATTGACAAGTGGGACTGTGAAGGGGAGCTCATGGGGTCGTATATGGGAAATTGTTGCCTCTATGTACCTATCACTTCTCTGGGTCCACAGCCAAGCATCTGTGATGGGCCTGGGATCACTGCTGGTCAGCAGCACCAAGAGTCAGAAAGATTAGCTGGACCTAAAATGGAGAACAACGGGAAGGCGGGACCTGCCAAGTACCTCTGCATCTGTCTATCACTGTATCTGACCACAATGACCTTCTGAGAGTATTGTTACTGCTTTGCTTCTGCTTCCATATCTTGTGCAATTCTCTCTTTTGGTCAACTCTAATGCAAAACTACACCTGGAAGGGGATTTCTGGGAAACACGGTGCTCTGCTTAACCTCGTTGACCAACATAGGCCAACACAACTCCTAATGCTCTTGTCCATGTCCCAGATCTGAGAAGGCAATGAATGTGGGCAGAAAGAAAAGTAGAGAAGTTCCTGGCAGCGTATTGATGACCTTGTGACTTTAGCTGAGCTGTAATGTGGGAGATTCCTGGAGATGGCAATAGTAGCATACAGGGAAGTTTCCTCTCTAGGACGAGAATGCCAATCTGGATTTGCTGAGAGTCCTTTTGAGGCCATTAAAGGTAAAAGGAAATGCCCCTACTTCATATCTCTTCTTCCCTCTCCCCACCCTCAGCAGCTACTGTGGCCATATTCTCCACATCAATGCTACAATTTCTTCTATTACTAATCACAATAGTTCCGTAGTACAATATCGGTAAGTCCACTCTAATCCATACTCTATTCCTCCCTCTTGTGGACCCTGAGATGGTTATGTCCACTCCACCTCTATTTTGAGAGGGGCTTAGATTCTACATGGATGATGAATGCAATTCTGCTTGCAGTTGTTGGCACTCTTGGCTCCCTGGTTGACCTTCTTCACCTCCCTGTTAGCTGAGCGGGGTAAGTCCAATAAACCAGAGGGTAGGAGTTGCAAGTCTGCTGAGGTTCAGGGCCTGGCTGTCACATAGACAGTCCAGAGATTCAGGTCTCCTGAATATATACCAACCCCAGCACCAACCACAGGTCCAGTAAAAGTGACAGAAGAGGCATGTGTAGAAAGGTCACATCTGAGTCCAACTCCATCACACTCAGGAACACAAACTCCAAAGTAGGGCCAACTGACATGGCACTGAACTCCAGTGCCATCTGCCATGACCATAGACCCTGTGGGTTTCTGTAGCCCTCAGGTGAACCCGTACCTGGGGTTATATGGACTTGGAGTTGTCCTGGGTGGTGCTGCAGGGACAGATGCTGAACATTGTATGTCCTGCCATGGCCCACTGGGTGGGCTGGGGAGAGAGTGTAAACTACAGTGTAAACCATTAACCATGTGATGCAGCAGTGCTCCAAACTGTATTCACCAAATGCAATGAATGTGCCATGATGATGCGGTTGTTGACGTGGGAGGAGTAGGGTGAGGGGGTGTGGGGAGTATATGGGGACCTCCTGTTTTTTGAATGTAACATTTTTTTAAAAATAGAGAAAAAATTAAAAAAAAAAAAAAAAACAAGTAAAAGGATCATTATAAGGTATGATGAACCTAAGACAAAAATCCTATATCGGGCTCCATCTTTCTGAACAGGAATGAACAGCAGAAAGAGACTGAGCAAAGTCCTCAGGCCCTAAATCCTAAAATGTAAAGAACTTCGTTTCAAATTGTTTTACACGGACAGTGTTGCCAGAGCCTTTCAGCAATTCAGGGAAGATCTTGCCAAACGTGAGGGAGAGTGAAAAATCGAGTGGCAGATCCATACCCAGCTCAGTAAAGATGCAAATCTCTTCTTTCGCATCATGATTCCCCAGCTTGACATCCCTGCCACCTACCACTGCTCCTCTCCTCGTTAATTCACAATAGTTACACTGTGCCTTTAAGGCACCAGGTTCGTTTACCTAAATTCTGTACTTTGGGCACCTACCACATTCCCTGGCAGCAATGGCAGAGTCAGAGAGCAGAGGGAGAAAACCAGGGAAAGGGAAGCTCAGAATTTCCAGGACCACCTGGCAATGTTTCTCAACTTGAGTCAGATACAACTCCTTTAAAGGACAGATAATCTTCACAGGCCCCAGTATTAAGTAGATTACTTTTAACATAATTTTAACATCTGCTATTTAAACATGTAGAAACATAAAATGATAGATAAATTGTTCTTATACAACTACAAAACAAAAAAATACAGAGTAAACATGCTTAACACTTCAAAACCAAGAAAATTCAAATTAATGACTTCGATTTAATGTAATAAATGATGTTTCACTGAAACTAAATCTCCACATTTAAGTGTAAGAGATGTGGCTTGGGATTTTTCTCATCAACTCGATTCTTCTAGTTTTGTGCATGGTTTTCATCATTGTTATTCTTTCTTTGTTCAAAATTGAAATCATGTTGAACTGTTAATCCATTTGTTTGATGGAACTAATCAATTTACTATGCACCAATAATATAATACTGAAAGAAATTTTAAAATGTTAATGAAGCATTCTTTACTGCATAATTATTATCATACCTGTTACTAATCATCTGTAGTCAATGGCTTTATGTAAAATGAGCAGTATAATGTATAGCCATGTGAATGGAGAATAGAATGCTGATCAAACATTGGGTTCCATGTGCCTATAGTATCTAATCTGTGATCATTCCATTTTCCCACAATTGTTGTCTATTCAAATTACCTGACATTACTTAACCTTCACTTGTACTAATGTTTCCTAAAGGAAGGCTCTGAAATCTTGTGGCAGTATTTGCTTATAAGATAATCATTCAGGGGAAGCAGACTTGAACCAATGGATAGGGCGTCCGCCTACCACTTGGGAGGTCCGTGGTTCAAACCCCGGGCCTCCTTGACCCGTGTGGAGCTGGCCCATGTGCAGTGCTGATGCGCGCAAGGAGTGCCGTGCCACGCAGGGGTGTTCTCCACGTAGGGGAGCCCCACGTGCAAGGAGTGTGCCCCATAAGGAGAGCCACCCAGCACAAAAGAAAGTGCGGCCTGCCCAAGAATGGCACCACACACACACACAGAGCTGACAGAAGATGACGCAACAAAAAGAAACACAGATTCCCAGTGTTGATGAAAATAGACATGGTCACAGAAGAACATACAGGGAATGGACACAGAGAGCAGACAACTGGGGTTGGGGGAGGAGAGAGAAATAAATAAAAAATAAATCCTTTAAAAAAAAAAAGGTAATTCAGATAAACCCCAAAATAAGTCCATTGCATTTTATGGAGAAATATATTCCTTAAGACCTTGCATAATTCAGGACTTTTTCTCATGGAAAAAAAAATTAAAAATAAGGAATAAGTTTACAAATCCCATATACCTACAACTTTGTATCATATTTTTGTTTTGATGCTGCTTTTTTATTTTCTTGGCATCATCTATACTATTTAACAGCTTCTCTTTTCTAAATAAATGGCAAAGCATATTGAAGCAGTTGTTTGGCTTTTTTTGTGTCACTGTATTATACACAACATCTGTTTTAAAGTTATGTATTTGGGTACACATTTTTCAGCATGAGCTTTGATACCAACTCTAATGCTAACATAAAAGACATTTAAAACACTTGAAATTGTTTTAAGTGATAAAATAGCATAAATGCAACCAACATCTCTTACAAAATACTCATAAAGCACAAAATAGAGCACTATACAAAAGATGGCCTGTAAACTCCATTATAAGCTAAAGTGGTGCCACCATGTGGCAGGAGTAAAAACAAAATTTACAGTTTACTTTGGCTTTAAAATTATGCAAATCTTAATTTGTTTTAAATTTGCTGAGAATCACAATATTATAAATTTTGCTTATAAAGATAGGGGTCATTAATTTTTATAACACTACTTTAATTTCACATAATTTATACTAGCCAGCTGTATGTTTTAGATTATCATACTATTAAAACCATAATTTTAATTTTTGTGAAAACATGAAGATCTCTAAAAAATCAAGGAATTCACATGTTCCAAATATGAGAAACATGAAGTATAAATAATTGTTAAGTCCTGTTTTAAAATATTCTGTCACTATTATAATTTCCATGAATGTCTTAAAAATGTCTTAAAAGAATGACTTTTATCTCTAAAAACAATATTATTTAAAAAAGGAAAAAAAAACTTAATTAAATTAGGAAAACTGTCTTTATCACCAACATATAAAATGCAGAAATTCCAAACAAGTTCTTTGCTTTCTAAATCCTCCAATCAGAAATCCAAATAATCTAAGTTCTTGATATATGTAAGCCTTAATTTAATTACCTTGTTAATTTCAAAACAGCATATTGGTAAGCTGTTTGTTAAAATTAGTTGTTACCAAATTATAAATGTTTTAATTCCCACCTAGGAAACTATCTCAGTGTTGAATATTGAATATCTTAGCCCTTAGAAACAGGGCAATTTCTTGTTGTCCTTCTACTTTTCTGTACTTTCCAAGTTTTCAGTAATAAGCATGTATTGATTTAATGATGAAATGAAACTCATAAAAGAATAGATTTTCACATTAGAAGAAAAATAACAAAGCTAGCTATCTGGAATATAGCATACAATAAAAGCAAACTAACGTAGCATTTTAATTTGGTAGTGAGGAAAATAGAAGAAGCTGAGATATCTTTCCTACTTCAACATAAAAGTATTTATTAGTAGGAAAGTGGACTTGGCCCAATGGATAAGGCGGCCACCTACCACATGGGAGGTCCACAGTTCAAACCCTGGGCCTCCCTGACCCGTGTGGAGCTGGCTCGTGCACAGTGCTGATACATGCAAGGAGTGCCATGCCACGCGGGGGTGTTCCCTGCATAGGGGAGCCCCACATGCAAGGAGTGTGCCCCATAAGGAGAGCCGCACTGTGTGAAAGAAAGTGCAGCCTGACCAAGAATGGCACTGCACGCATGGAGAGCTGACACAAGATGATGCAACAAAAAGAAACACAGATTCCCAGTGCTGCTGATAGAAGCAGTCACAGAAGAACACACAGCAAATGGACACAGAGAGCAGACAAAGACAACAGGGCAGGGGGGTTGGGGGGAAAGGGGAGAGAAATTAATTTTTTTAAAAAAGAATTTTTAAAAAGTACATATTAGTAAATGTAAAAATTGGAAATTAGTGTATCCTATGACCCAGCAATTTCACATCTTAACATTGCCTTTATGGTAAGAAATTATGTACGAGGAATTCATCAAGTAATTTGATGTTATAAAAAGCTGGAAACCTCCTTGTTGCTCAAATGTGGCATCTCTCTGAGCCAAATCCAGCATATAAATGCACTGCCTTTCCCTCAGCATGGGACATGACTCCCAGGAATGAGCTTCCCTGGCACTGAGAGATTATTACCAAACACCAACTAACAATATATCTGGAACAAGGTCTTAAACAAAAGGGGGAAATGTTAAAAATAAAAGAGTTCTTATGGCTAAGAGATTTCAAAGTGAGTCGGGAGGTCATTCCAGAGGTTACACTTATGCATGTCTCAGCATGATCTCACTGACTGCCACAGAAAACAATGCCTCAAACAGTGGGACTCCTGGGGGCTCTGGAGACATTTGGACACTATAAACAGGGCACACAAGTCCAGGAATTTGGCACCCTGTCAGTGGACCTAATTTTGGAATTTATGCTTCCCAGTGTAACAGAGAGATTCATTTATAGTTTCCCTACACGTGGCTCTTCTGCCCCTTTTATTTGATCCTATAATTAGCATAATACTTGTAAAATATATGTCCCAGAGACTTAAATATTTGGTAAGTTCCTGTGCCAGTTGAGCCCTGAATCTCAGCAGAGATGCAATACCTTCTCTCCAATTCATTGGACTCATCCAAGACAACTAACAATGGGATGATGATGGACAATGTTCAAACCAAAGAACAGAGAGTGTCTGCAACTACAAGCAATATAGTTCCATCCATCTGCCCCCTGGGACCTAAGTCCCCTCTTAATTAGAAACAGAGTGGGCATCACCATCCCATAATCTGCAAGATTGGGGAATGAACTAAAGTACACTTATTAATATTCTATTATACAATTCTTATTATTCTAGGAATGGAAAAGTTTTATCATTATATAAAGGCAGTGGCCACCAGACGTCCTGAGAGGGAGAGGAAAGAATAGGTATAATATGGGGGCATTTTCCAGACATTGAAATTGTCCTGCATGACATTGCAATGATGGATACAAGCCTTTATATATTTTGTCATAACCTACAAAATTGTGTGGAACAGAGTATAAACTATAAAGTCCATGGCTTCAATATGTATTCATCAATTTTAACTAAAGTACCACACTAATGAACTAATGAAGGATATTGTTACCATGGTAAAGTGTGGGGGGGGCATATGGGAATCCCCTATATTTTTAATGTAACATTTATGTAATATAAACCTTCTTTAAGAAGAAAAGCTGGAAACATAAAATACATACAACAAAAAAATGGCTTAATAAATTGTAGTATGTCCATATACCATAAAAATAAATTGTAGTGTGTCCATATCCATTATTTTTATTAAAAATTATAACTGTATCTATACATAATAACATAAAATAATCTCCAAAATACATTATTCAGTGAAAAAGACAAGTTGCAGAATAATATAGAGGATATGATGCTGTTTATGTTAATAAAAATACTTGCACAATATAAACCCTGAATATTGCACACTAAAAGCTCTGTAAGTACATTGACAATGTCTATATTAGTAAGTTACCTCTGGAACAGAGAATTACATGGTGAGCAGGGGAGGACAGTAAATGAGGATTTTAGTTTTAAGGGCAATGCTTTCATTTTTATAATAAGGATGTACGGTATATTACTTGAGCAATTAAACTTCCATTTTAAAATGTTTAAGTTTCCTCCTCTACCTCTATATGCTTGCATTCATGCACATACACAAATAGCAAAATCCACCTTTACTGAGGACTTACAAAATGACTGGCACTTTTCTAAGCACTTTATATGCATTATCTCCTTTAAACCTATGAGGTTAATATATTATCCCCATTTTACAGATGATGAAACCAAGCCTCAGAAAGATTAAGCACATTGCTCAAATTTATTGAACTAGTAAGAGTTAGCACCAAAATTTAAATTCAGGTAATTGGCTCAGAGCCCACAATCTGTCCAACCTCTCCTATAGCTGATTCTGTAGAGTGCAAGGATCATTGTTATCTTCCCTCTATAACATTCCACAGTCCATAGTGAAGCCAGCTAGTAAGATACGGAATCAACAGATGGATCTGGAACTTGGCAGAGAGTCCACATGGACATCAATAACCCCCAAGATGGCTGCTGGAAGACCCCCACCCCCAAGATTCTGCTACTCAGAACAAAGATTCTTCTGGAAGCCAGGAGAAGCCCTGGATATTCCCCAAGGGCTTTATCACTGGGCCTTCATGTAAGATTGATAGGTGGGATAATCAATCAAAACAGCAACAGTTATAACCCCTCCTATGCCATTAGCAAAGGGGTGGGATAATCAACAATTCAAAAAGGTAGACACAGGGCCTAAATCTCTCTCTCTTGTGCACTCTATAATGTGCTCTCTCGCCTGTGAAATTGTACCTACCCTCAGCGTACCACTCTTGCCGTTTTTCCTCTGCCATGTGGCCACATAAGTAAAACTTGGGCATTTGTAACTTATAATAGAGAATTGTAGTCTGTAAATCAGCCCTCTTTATCACTTTCAACCCCTTCCTCTCTACCTGGGACCCCTGATCTATTATTTTTTCCCATTTCTCTTCCCTCCCTACCTGGCCTAACTCACCTGATGGGCCCTTGAAATTCATTTCTGCAGCACAGTCAAGAACCCTAAAAAATCTGGTAACAATAGAAACATCTTGTTCATAGGATGAGTTGAGATGATAAGCTTTCAACATTAATTGTTTTTTTTTTTGTTTTGTTTTTCCTCATCACACCTCTCCCTTTAAAAGTTCACAAGGCGGGGAAGCAGATTTGGATAGAGCATCCACCTACCACATGGGAGGTCCAGGGTTCAAACCCAGGGCCTCCTGACCCATATGGTGAGCTGGCCCGCAAGGAGTGCCATGCTATGCAGGGGTGTCCCCTGTGTAGAGGAGCCCGACATGCAAGGAGTGTGCCCCACAAGGAGGGCTGCCTCGTGTGAAAAAAGCACAGCCTGCCAAGGAGTGGTGCCACACACAGAGAGAGCCAATGCAGCAAGATAATGCAACAGAGACACAGATTCCCGGTGCCGCTGACAAGAATACAAACAGACACAGAAGAACACATAGCAAATGGACACAGAGAGCAGACAACTGGAGAGAGGGGGAATAGGGAGAGAATAAAATAATAACAATAATAATAATAAATCTTTTTTTTTTAAAGTTCACAAGGCGGCATCCAACTCCACTTCTTCCCTGAGTACTCCACTTGTTGGCTTTATTAGGTTCAGTGAATTCTACTTGGTCTTTTCCCAACTCATAAATACCACTAACCTTCACCTCTGGCAGTATCTCTGGAATACGTGGACCACAGTTTATAAGATTCAGAAAGTGGGCATTTTCAGTAATCCCAGAGGTCATCTGCCCATCAGTGGCAGACGTATGCTACCTAAATTGAAATGAGATTCAGGCTTAAACCCAAATGCTGATGTGTTTATTAATTTTTCAGTCCCTGTCTAAGGCACCTCTTCCCCTGTCTAACATTACAATACTTTGAAAGTCACATTATTGAAATAAATTTGCTGTCTGAGAACATGTGATGTAAAAGGGTTTAGCAAAGAAGGGTGTCATGTTTCACCGAAGCTCTAAGAAAGCTCCATGATGAATCACTACCTTCCAACATAAACATCTCTCTGGTGACACACCTTTCCATGAATTCATAGTTTTAACATCTCTCCCTTCTGGGGAGTACTGGCCACTGTCCTGCTGTATATATTAGTTCTTTAGAGATACATGCTGCAATGAAGTTGGAACACAAATTATTTTTCTTGTGGAGGTGAGAGGCATTGTGTCTCATCCTTCATGCATTAGTTTGTACAAACTTGCAGTCTCTCACTATCAGCCAACACTCTCTCTACCTTCTCAACCTGATAAGCCTTGTCACATTGAGAAAATTATTACCATATATTGACACCATGTACCCAGAGAGAATTCTTGAAACATGCTAGCAGTGAGGAGATAGGCTAGCTATGAAAGCAGCTGATACAATCAACCCTTAACCAGTCAAGTCCCAACCTAATATTTCCTCAGTAATAAACTATTCCCCTTAAACCTAATGTTTCCCTTCCTCCTGCAACATAATAGAAAAATAATTTTTATGTATAAAAGTAGTAACAAAATTACTAAAGATATATAGATTTACATACATTGGAGCACATAAGTGTTAAAAGATTTTTGAATGTCGAAAGTTTGAATTAAAAAATAAATAACAAATAAATAAAAAACAAAAGTATGTGAACCATTAGGAATCAAAAAGAGTTTATATAAATGGATAAGAAACAACTAACTAGCCTGATGGATAAATGGACAAAGATGAGATGTATAAATATATGCAAATTGCCATGAATTTTTTTTTTTTAATTCAAGGACACTGAAATTCAAAAAAATGTAAGTGAAAACAACTACCATTCATATCAAATTAGCACAGATTTCTTAAACAATCATAACTCAATCATAACTTCAATGTGGACACATTAAAGCCATTTATATTTAATGCTGCTATTTTTATAAATTGATATAGTATAACAGTCGATTATTTGATATTAGGTACCAAAAGCTTAAAATGGTCAACCGTCTTGGTCCAATAACTAGCTGGTCACCTATTTTTAAAAGGGTCATCTGATCAGGATTTTTATAAACAAAGATGTTCATTAGATGTTCATAATTTCAAATAATTGGAAATAATCTAAATATCCACCACTAGAGGAAATTAAGCAAAGCTAAGACACATCCTTCTAGTGGCATACTATGTTGTCATTAAAATTAGATTTTGAAGAGTTTTAAGTCACATGGGGAAAATTACATCACTCTCATACAAGAGGAAATAAGATTAACAGAAAATTGAATATACAATATGGATCCAAGAATCAAGGAAAATATACTTAATATGAAAGACTAGAAGAAAATATACCAAAATGATATAATTGTTGTCTCTCAATAATGGGATCATAGATGATAACCTTCTCCTTTATTATTATTATATGTAACTCACAATGTTTTCCTTCAATGAGCATACTTTTATAATGAGAAAATCATCCAATAAAAGCATCTTGTAAGTATTAGTGTGATATGGGACAGTTCTGGCATGGCCTACAGCCTTTCCCTTGTACTAACAAATGCATCCTTTGCTCAGGACCAGGTTTTATCAGCCTGGCGGGATAAAACACAAACCCCTGGTAGATAAGGAAACCGCTAAATACATTTCTTCCCCTACTGTCCCAAGCATATGTAACATACACTGGAGGACAGTCTGACTCTGGGGACATGTTTGTTGACGTCCACCTCACAGCTGGGTGGTATATCTGTCCCTGGCGGGGAGGGAGTGGGGTTTCTCCACTGAGGCAGCACATGAACACAAGAGAGGGGTACTGCATGAAGAACATCTCCCTCAGTCAGCCATGGATTGAGACCCACTAGCGATGAGGAACTGACGCCACCTAGTGAAGCTGACCTTGCTCTGTCTCTTCTCTATGTGAATAAAACATTTTTCCATCCAGTGTTGTATGAATCACACTCACCGGAGTTTATGATATCTTCCATTTTGTTCTCAGCAGAGTATTTCAATGCTCCACTTGAACCATTTCTACATAAAAACAATAACAGACATATTTTTCACCGAGTAACACTCAACTTTCCTGTGTTCAACTGGAAACGCACTAAATCTCTCTAGAATGGGTTCAAATCTTTGGGTAATATTCGCTCATAACTTGATATCTATAACTTAGCTATTATGACATGACACTAACACAACTTATGTCATATGATGAGGAGATAAGACAGGAAAGAAAACAAAGATATTTGCTTTATGTACATACAAAACTACTCTTAACAAAATAAAAAAGAAATATTCATAACCATTACAGTCTTCATTTCTATAACTGGCCATATGGTAATAGTTCGTATTTTTCACAACCTTCTTCCACTACCCATTCCATGTCCCCTTTACCTTCAGTAAGCACCTCGCCTGGCTGTGGTTCTTTGTCTGGTGGGGTGACCCAAACCTTCACTCCTGAAGTTTCTGGGCCATTGGTAGTGCTGCCTGGATTGGGTTGTTGCAGTTTTTCTTTTTTTTTTTTTTTTAAGATCTATTTTATTTATTTCTCTCTTTTTTTGTTGCGTCATCTTGCTACATCAGCTCTCCGTGTGTGTGGCACCATTCTTGGGCAGGCTGAACTTTCTTTCATGCTGGGCGGCTCTCCTTACAGGGCGCACTCCTTGCACCTGGGGCTCCCGTATGCAGGGACACCCCTGCGTGGCAGGGCACTCCTTTCCCGCCTCAGCACTGCACATGGGCCAGCTGCACATGGGTCACGGAGGCCCGGGGTTTGAACCGTGGACCTCCCATGTGGTAGACGGATGCCCTATCCATTGGGCCAAGTCCACTTCCCTGCAGTTTTTCTTTGACTTTAATCTCAGGGCATGGTAGTACTAAGAAATGCCCCCAGGGGGTTCCCTGTATTTACCAGGCAAATTCTTCACCTCCACTTTATAGTTTTATCCCTATTTCTCCTTGATAGTCAGGATCAGTTACCACAGCCAGTACAGTAATTCCCTTCTTTGCCTGTTGATTCAGAGGCATAAGGAGCCCAAAGTGGCCAGGGGTCAGTCTTAACTTCCAGTTCAATGGAATCATTGTTGTGCCTTCTGGTGGAAGTACTCCTCCTTTTGAAAATAAGACCTGTAGACTAACAGAGCTTAAGGCTGCAGGGATAGAAAGCAAAAATTTTTCTAATGGATTATTAGAGGTAATAGTGAGTGCCACTTCCACTTCCACCCCTTGATTCCTGGACCTGTGAATTCTGGCTATGAGAGAAACAGTACCATAAAGCAGATGCTGATTTAGAGCATACCCAGCCTTCTGGAAAACATTGTCCCAGCCCTGCAAGGTATTCCACCTAGTTGGCATGGTAATTGAGTCTTCAAAAAGCCATTCCACAGTCTTATCAATCCAGCTGCTTCAGGATGGTGGAGAACATGGTAAAACCAGTGAATTCCACAAGCATGTGCCAATTCTTGCACATCATTTGCTGTGAAGTGGATTCCTTGATCAGAAGCAATGCTGTGTGGAATACCATGATAGTGGATAAGGTTTTCTATAAGTGCACAAACAGTAGTTACGGCAGGAGCATTGCATGCATGGAAGGCAAACCCATATCTGGATTGTGTGTCTATTCCAGTTAGAACAAATCACTGTCCCTTCCATGATGGAAATAGTCCAATGTAATCAACCTACCATCAGATAGAAGGTTGATCATCTCAGGGAATGGTGCCATATTGGGGACCGAGCATGGGTGTCTGCTGGTGGATTGGGAACTCAGCAGTGGCTGCAGCCATGTTAATCATGATGTGGGTAAGTCTATGTTGCCCAACCCATGCATAACCTCCATCCTTACCACTATGGCCACTTTGTTTATGAGCCCCTTGGGCAATGATAAGAGAGGCTGGGGAAGGAGGCTGACTGGTATTCATAGAACAGGTCATCCTTTTCACATGATTATTAAAATCTTCCTCTGCTGAAGTCACCCTCTCGTGAACATTCACATGGGACACAAATTTCTTCAAGATTTTTCCTACTCAGAAAGGTCTATTCACATACCTTCTCCTCAGAAAAGGTCACCCTTTTTTTCCAGTCATGTTCCTTCCAAGTCCCCGACCTCCAGTCTGCCCTGAGGAAAAAGCTTCCTGATCCTCCAGTCTAACCAAAGGAGTCTTTCATCCAACCTCCACCTGAAGAGATTAAACCTGTTTCACCAGATGAAACAGCAACACGTTGCTATTCTAGTTAAAACTTTTCTCTAAAACTCAAAACTCAGAAACAGAGCATGATTTGTATTTTAAATTTTCCAGAATTCCTCATTTTAGGTCAGGTGTGGCCTTACCCACAGGTAATCCATTTATGTGTTAAGACTTGACACACAAAAAATATTCCTCCACAAAAAAAGTCCTATCTCAACCATCATGCCATGGTGTCTGAAATTGCAACATTAGTCACCCCTTGGATGTCAGTCATTGAAGGTTCAGGTTAAAATCCAATTAATCCTTTATCAACTATTAAAACACCCCATGTCAGACTATGGTATGTCAGACTATGAAGTTTGGGTTAAATTCAACATAGTAATAAAGGGAAGACTTACTTTATAACCAAGCATATTTAATTTATTAAATTAGTGATGCTAAGATGTAGTACAAAAATATAATTAGATTCAAGACACTTTGGATAAATTAATGCTTGACAGATGTTTGCCATATTATTGATGGGCATGACTTTGGGGAACACAGTTTAGCCATTGAGATTGTGACAAGAAGGAGTACTATGTCCTTTGCAAGTTCTCTGGTGCCTGTATCAGAAGCAGAACATTAGGATGGAGTCATCAGAATCTGATTCAGTTTGCAATTTGATGTAAGGATCCAGTTTGACTCTGTCTCCACTATTTACAAGTTGCACGACTCTGAACAAGCTACCCAAGCAACACGAGCCTCAGTTTTCTCTTCTATAAAACTGTGATATGAAAAAGGAAACTGTTTTAGTTTGCCAAATGTCTGCCAATGCAAAGCACCAGAAATGTGTTGGTTTTTATAAAGGGTATTTATTTGGGGTGAATGCTTACAGTTCCAAGGCCATGAAAAGTACAACTCAAGGCACTGTAAGAGGAGCTTTCTAACCCAAGTCAGCTGCCACGTGTTGAAGCAAGATGGTGGGCCTTCAGGAGGGCAGAATTCCTTTCCATTTAATGAGTGGAAGATGGCACCCAACAGCGAGCCACATTCAAATGGAAGCCAAATTAATATGATTGTTATGCCATAGATGTTAAAGGAGATTTCTTATAAAGGAGAAACTTCCCTCTCCTGCTGAATCACTAACTCTTATAATCTATAAAATCAAAAGCACCACCACCACCATAGGACCTGGGAGTGCTGGCCAAGTGAGTAAATTCAGATCAGCTAGGGTGATCCCAGATGCATTCGGGGCCTGGGAGGAAACCTCGCTGTAAGTCCTCCCAAACGGAAAATCAGATTAGGCTAAGCCTTTGTACCAGCTTCCAGAAACTTCCAATTTGCCAAAGGGTAACATGCTGCTTATGGAAACTGCAGAAAAAGAGGGAGTGGCAGTCCCTCATAGAGGGATCTTTGCCTTGAAGCACCTGGGGTAGATGTCCTGTTGATCATATAGTTTAACCCTTTTATTTTCTAGACAAAGAAACAGCAGCCCAGAGATGTCTTGCCAAAGATCCAAGAATAGAAGGGGCAAAATTGGGGTTGAGGACTTGCTTATGCAAGACTCAGACCACAAAGATTTTCTTTCAGTGGAAACAGGAAAGCTCATATGACCCTCTCTAATCTGTAAGTCCTCCAGTTATGTGCCAGTAGATAGTGAGCCAAAGACTGCCAGGTTTACTAGAAAGCCTATCGGAAAGCCTCCCCACACTCAACAAGCCAAGACTATCTTAAGGAAAATGTCCTCCTTTTACTTTCCTTTCAAAACCCTTGAGTATCTGCCGGTGGTGACAGTGGCTGACTCGCTTACTATCGTAAGCTCTTTGATTAGCTCTAGAAGTGGTCTTCATCTTTTTGACAGAGTTTAAATCTGTTCTCACCAGAAGTCTACGGCACTTACTGCATGAGGTTGTTTCACCCTTGCCCCAGCTTTTTCCTGATGATGCCTTAGTCAGTGGCTTGAGTTCTATGACCTGGGTTTGCCTCACAACTACTCATAATCAGTGCTTCTGACTTTGTTCCAAAACCGAACAGAGCCTATAATTAGTAGACCAGCAGCCCATGCTGAGCCCTGGAGCCTATTAGCTCAGGCTAAGGAATCTGGGAGTCTCATCTAAACTTATCGCCTTATCCTACTACAAGGAGGTGGAAAGTCCCAACTTTTCAGGGTACACTGTGATCTGGGAAATTCCCAGGGAAGCATGTACCAACTTCAGAGGAGCTCATGAAAGGCTGAAACAGAGCAAGCCTGGACTGCCCTGCCCCCCTGTGGGGAAGTGAAGAGAGGAAGGGGCAGGGGTCACCCCTGCATTGATCTTCCTCATTCAGACACTGACTATCAGAGAGTCAGGCTCAGCAGCGGGTCTGGGTATCTGGTTCTTCCCCTTTCCTGGGAGGTTGGTGGTCCCTGGAAGGGAGACTCAGTTAAGGAACTGCTGTGGTACTGGCTGGTTCTGGTCCCAACGACACTCAGAGTGGTGGTCAGCCCTCAAGGACTGTGCTGCTCCCCAGGGACTGCCCTGCCGAGGGGGACTCGCCTCCTAGATCCCAATTCCTGCTGAAATTCAAAGATGATGACCAGAGTGATTGGGTTCCCAACACTTGGCAGCATGGGACATGGGGTCTTAGGAGTGGGGCACTATGGTCACTTCCTCAGCCCTTTAACCAACGTAGGGGCAGAGGGCAGGGATGAAGTGGCCTGCTCATTTCTCTTCACTGTATATGGTCACCCAAATTGCCAGGACTTGGGACCTCGATACCAATTCTGTCTCTGGCACTCTACCATTATAAAATTAAGGGAAGTTATTTAACATCTCAGGACCTCATCCATAAAATGGAAATATAACATGTACAATGGTCAGTTGTGAAAATTAAATGAGTCAGTATTGTAGTAAGTTGCAGGCACACGGTAGATGCTCAGTGAAAATTAAAATGCCTTCCTCATGTCCTGTCTTGTGGGTTTTGGGTTAAGCTCATTTAACCCCAGAGAAGTCATATCAGGGGATAAAGCAGGAGGTAGAAAGCTCAGGGACTGTGGTTTCCACTAATCCATACTAAGTGACACCATATACCCAGAAAATTTGGCAGAACTCTCCTTTTCTGTGACATTTTCAGAAAAGAAGAGAGAGGGAACCGAGGTATGGAGACTCTGATCTTTAGGACCACTTTGACTCCAAGACCAGGAGCTAATGGGGTTTGGAGGGTTGTTGGTCCATCCAGGCAACGTCGGTAATGCCAACGTCGCCCAGCCCATCTCCAGGACACAGCTGAGTTCAAAGAGCAACAGAGCCCTCCATCCCAGAATCGATGGAAATACATAAATTATCTGGTCCCAATTATCTGGTACTTTGGCAGTCTGGGACTCCAAAATATAAACTTCCAATAGGGCTGACAAAAAAACTGGGCCCTGGAGTGCATCTACTAGAGCCCTTTATTTTGTATGGTCTGCTAAGAGAAAAACTAGGACCAGTGAGGAGAAGGGGTACAAAAGCAGAAGAACAGTGTGTCCAAAGTTTTTCTGACTGACAGGAAAAACAATGAGAGAGAGAGAGAGAGAGACCACTTAAAACAATAAAAAGTTTATGAATTTATTTACAACTCAAGTAAACAAATCATATTTCCCATACAAGCATTGTGAGGATTAAATGAACAACACAATACTTTTTGAGCTCTTCATTTTCAGTTGCTTTGCTCTTTTTTTTAGGGTTTTTTTTATTTTTATTTATTTATTTATTTTTATTCTTTTTTTAAAAAATATTACATACAAAAAATATGAAGTCCCATTCAACCCCACCGCCTCCACCCCCCACTCCCCCCACAGCAACACTCTCTCCCATCATCATGACACATCCATTGCACCTGGTAAGTACATCTCTGGGCATCGCTGCACCTCATGGTCAATGGTCCACATCATAGCCCACACTCTCTCACGTTCCATCCAGTGGGCCCTGGGGGGATCTATAATGTCCCGTAATTGTCCATGAAGCACCACCCAGGACAACTCCAAGTCCCGAAAACGCCTCCCCATCTCATCTCTTCCTCCCGTTCCCCGCACCCAGCAGCCACCATGGCCACCCTTCCCACACCAATGCCACATTTTCTCTGTGGACCTTGGATTGGTTGTGTCCATTGCACATCTATGTCAAGAGGGGTCTTAGATTCCACATGGATGCTGGATGCAATCCTCCTGCTTTCAGATGTAGGCACTCTAGGCTCCATGGTGTGGTGGTTGACATTCTTCAACTCCATGTTAGCTGAGTGGGGTAAGTCCAATAAATCAGAGTGTAGGAGTTGAAATCTGTTGAGGTTCAGGGCCTGGCTATCATATTGTCAGTCCAGAGATTCAAATCCCCTAAATATATCTTAAACCCCAACACCAACGACAATTCCAGTAAAGTAGTTGCTTTGCTCTTAAAGGTTCTATTCCTGGGGAGTTTATATCAAAGCTTCTTCTTCCTTGTCAGTAAACATAAGAAGCCAAACCTATGTGAGTTTACGTTCATAAAACCTTTCCCCCAACTGTTTGGTCATGGAATGTAAATATCTTTATCCTAGCCTCACAGACTATTAAATTTTGACATGCTAGGATTTCTTCCTCATAAGCCTATCAAGCACCTTTGTGACCTAAAGTCTATGCTCCTTTTAACAAAGACTGAATCAAAGGGTTTTGTCCCTTTTTTTGTTTGTTTTTAGGCTCCTTATTTCCACATGATTGATGAAGTTTCCTCTCTGACAAACCCTGCTGACTGGAAGCCCAGCCACCTAAACCTGTCCAGTCACCATAGAAACAAGTGAGAAGGGTTGTGAGAAAAGGCAAAGGGACGTTTGGGGGTGCATCTCTGTCTGAAGTGTTTTGGGGGAGCAGGGAGAAGGTGGGAGGACCACATGATATCTAAAAGCAGCAAAGAACCAACAGGCACTCAGTAAATGAAGGAATCCAAGATGGAGAACAAAAGGAGACAATGATTCATCTTGTCTCTGTTCTATGAAGTTCCAGTTCAGTGTCAAGCTGGTGTAAAAACTTAGGAAATTTTTTGGATTTATGTCTCTGTAACCCCAACACTAACACAATGCATTTTTTTTCTCTCTCTTTGAAACCATTTTGTTCTGAGGCTGCTGTGCTCTGCACACCTGAAAATTCAGCCTATTTTTTTTGTTTTTTTTTAAATATTACAGAAGTTGTAGGTTTCCAGAAAAAAATCATGCAGAAAATACAGAGTTCCTGTATACACACACACCATTTCCCTATTATTAACACTTTGCATTAGTGCACTAACTTTGCTAGAGTTGGTGAACGTATATTATTATAAATGAACTATTAGCTTAACCCTTAGTTTACGTTAGAGTTCACTATTTGTGTTGTACATGTCTATATTGTTTTTTTTTTATTTTTCTATTAGCATTCTTTTAATGTGGTGTATTACATTAATTGATTTTCTTATGTTGATCCACCTTTTCATTTCATACCTGGGATAAATTCTACTCGATCATGATGTATTATTCTTTTAATGTGCTGTTGGATCTGATTTGCTAATATTTTGTTAGGATTTTAGAATCTATGTTTATAAGGAATATCTGTCTGTAATTTTACTTTCTTGAGGTGTCTTTATCCAACTTCAATGTTAGAGGGAAGGCCTTATAAAATGAGATCAGAAGTGTTCCTTTCTCTTAAGTTTTTTGAAAAAGTTTGAGCAGAATTTGTGTTTATTCTTCTTGGGATGTTTGGTAAAATTGCCCAATGAAGGCATCTGGTCTTGGAGTTTTCTTTGTTGGGAGGTTTTTGATCACTGATTCAATCTCTTTGTTTTTGTCTGTTGAGATCTTCTATTTCTTTTTGAACCAGCATTGGTGGTTTGTGTGTTTCTATGAATAGCATTTGTCTATTTCATCTAGGTTATCTAATTTATGGTGTTCAGTTGTTCATAGTATTCTTTAATCCTTTTTATTGCTGTGGGGTCAGTAGTAATGTACCTCCTTCTATTTCTGATTTTAGTTTTTGCATCCTCTCTTTTTTCTTTTTCAGTACAGTTAAATTTTTGTCAATTTTACTGATCTTTTCAAATAAACAACTTCTGGTTTTATTGATTCCCTCTATTTTTTCTCTGACTTTTTTTGTTTGTTGCATATCTGTTTTTTATCTCCATTCTAATCTTTCTTACCCGCCTTCTGCATGCTTTTGGTTAGTTGTTCTTTTTCTTGATCCTCCAGCTGTAAGTTTAGGTCTCTTATTTGAGATCTTTCTTCTTTTTTAATATAAGTGTTTAGAGCTATAAATTTTCCTCTCTGCACTGTCTTTGCTGCATCCCTAAAGCTTTGGTATATTGTGTTTTATTTTCATTTGCTTCAAGATATTTCCAAATTTTGTTGTCAGTTGTTTACTCTCAGCACTTGAGATATTTCATTCCACAGCTTTCTTGCCTCCATGGTTTCTGATGAGAAATCAGCACTTAATCTTACTGTGACTCCCTTGTATATATGGTGTTTTTCTCTTTCAGCTTTCAGAACTCCTTGGCCTTCCACAGTTTCACTACTGTGTGTCTGGGCATGTTGTCTTTGAATTTGTATTATTTGGGATTCATCAAGCTTCTTGAATATGCATATTCATGTCTTTCATTAAATTTGGAAGTTTTCTGCCATTATTTCTTTAAATAGTCCTTCTGCCCCTTTTTTTCTTTCTTCTCCTTTCGGGACTTCCAAAATACATTATATTGGTGCACTGGCTGGTGTCCCACAGGTTTTTTAGGCTCTGTTCACTTTTTTGTTTTTATTCATTTTTCTTTCTGCTCTTCAGCCTGAGTCATTTCGATTTTCTTGTCTTCAAGATCACTGATTCATTCTTCTGCCAGTTCCAATCTGTTATTGAAACCCCCTAGGAAATTTTCATTTCAATTACTGTGATCTCCAATTCCAGTATTTCTTCTTGGTTCCTTTTTAAAATTTCTACTTCTTTATTGAGACCCTTATATTGTTGATTCATTGTTTTCCTGATATAGTTTAGTTCTTTCTGCATTTCCTTTTATTTCTTGAGCATATTGAGGATCATCTCTTTTAAATCTTTGTCTGATATGTCCAAAGCCTGGTCTTCTTCATGATGGTTTTTGGATTTTGGCTGGGCTATAATTTCCTGTTTCTTTGTTTGTCTTAAAATCTTCAGTTACGGGCAATAGACTTTCTTCCTTTCCCATGTGCTCTATGATGTAACTTAAGGCAGGAAATCCTTTGCCCCAGGCTGCTTTGACTGAATTACTTTTTACTGCTTTAGCAGTGCACATAGTGTATCTGTTGTAGGGTAAGTTCTGGGAGAGCAAGCCTGAGATGAGTTTCCTGGTGCAGGCTTTCAAGCTCAACATGATAGGTTGGCACTGACATACAGGCACTCCAGAATGGACATATGGATTACTCTGCTCCCTCTGGAATAGGGCCAGAGTCTCACAATGGGAGTGCAGTCTAGCTATACCCCACCCTGGGACAGTGATAGAAAATGGGCCAGAAGCTTCTACCATTTTTAAAGCTGGGTTTTCTTAATTGCATGCTCACCCAGTATAGCAGTTTGGCATTGTTTGTGAATTCCAAAAATGGATATTGGGTTATGTTTGTAAACTGGTCTGTTCCTCTGGGCATGATTAAATTATGATTAGGGCTTTGATTGAGCCACGTCAGTAGGACATTGTGTCCCCCACCCTTGGTGGGCAGGGACTCACAGAGAAAACCATGCAAAAGAGAAGAGAGTTGGAGTTTTTCGTTGTAGCCCAGGAAGTGAACAGACAGAGAAGAATACAGAGAAATAGGAATGATTCCTTATACATGGCAGAAGCCCCAGGGAGAGAGACGCAGCCATTTGACTGATAGTCTACAGCTGGCCTTGTGAAGAGAGCACAGCAGCTAAGCCCAGAGAAAAGTGGAGCCCTGGAAAGAGAGGAGCCCAAGAAGCCTTTAACTGTTTTCTAAAACATCTTTAAGGAAGTTGGTTCTGCCAGTTTTTACAAGTTGTTCAAAGATTCTGTGGCAGAACAACACCCTGGAACATCTTACATCGCCATCTTGACCCCAGCCTATGCCAATGTGCATTTGTAAAGTGAATAAATGAAAGAACAAAAATATTGAGGAGAATAAATCTACTACAGCTCATGAACGGGGCTGTGAGAGATACCCATCTGTCTCCCTTTATCTTCTAGCCAAGGGAGAGTGACAGACAACTGGAGTAGAGTTCCTAGGGAATGCACCCTACACAGTTGCACATCCCAGAGAGAATTTCACCATTAATTGCAATTACTTGGACATTTTGAATCATTCACTTCCATGACACACTCTCCAGCCATTGTAACCTCTAGTGCTTTAGCGATTCATCCCTTCATGCTATCCCTATTTCATATGTTAGCTGCTTTAATCATTTGGAGAATTAATCACTACTTTCTTGACTATTATGTTTCTTTCTTACCTCCTTGATTAGATAGTAAGATCCTTAAGGGTTGAGACTGTGTGTGGTATACTGCTTTTGGTGTCTTCTTCACTGCATATCCTACAGCTAAGTACATATGGAAAAAAATCAATAAATAAAATTAATGAGCACATGCCAAGATTTACAGAGGACATTTACAGCCTGGTTTAATGACAAAAAGCAGCACCACTCTTTGTGTTTCAGCCCCAGACTAGGGGTAGGTCTCCTTCCTCCTGTGTCAGGAGCCCACAGTGATCTTTAGGCACCTGCAGCCCATGCTTAAACCCAGCAAGCAGTTGGGGTGAGCTCCGTCTGCTCCTCATTCACCAAGTTTGTGAGTTGCAACGAAACGTTCAACCCTTCAGGTTGCATTGTGTCTTCCATTCCAGGAGTATTTCACAGATACACAAACACACACATCCAGGCATACCTCCCTGAACTCCAAGCTGATGAGTAAGGGCTAAAAACACAATCTAATGGTATCACAGATAATGGAGTAAATGTCAAATAAGATCAGCCTAGGGAAAGAGGCTCCTAAATTGAGACAGTGGATCTGGGAGCAAGCTTCCACTTACAAGTACTTTGTATGGAAATAGCTGGTGGGCAGCTGGAAGACTCCAGTGGAATTTCCCTTCTGCTCTGGGCCTTCCGTCTCCCAAAACCACTGGCGGTTCCTCAAGAAGGTAGGGGAGATTTCAGCAGGGAATGTGGAACTCTGTGTCTGCCCTCAGGTAACAAGAGTCACCTTGGCTTTGGGCAAGACCTGCCCAAGGAGCCAAGTTTTCATGATTTGCAATTATAGTCTGGGAAATGGAAGATTTATGAGAAAGTCAACAGAGGCTATTTCTACGTGAGGAAACGGCCCTCTCAAGCTCTGAGAGGCAGTCCCAGGGTCATTTAGATGGAGGATCAAGAGATGGTACCGACCCTCACATGGAACCAAGAATTTAAGAAGATCATGATTTTGTTGTTTATGTAACTGTTTCACTCCTGTTTCCCAGGGATCAAGACTTAAGCCCCACTATGAAAATGACAATGCAGAAAAGAGACAAGTGGTCACTAGATGGCAGCAGATAGCAAGAAAAGTCAGCTGTGGGTCGGCTCAGGGAGAGTTAGTCTTGAAATCCCTCCATTTTGCTTTACATCTTTAATGAGATATGTGAAGAAAATGAGTCCCTTACATACCAGACACAGATGCCACAGCATATGGAGAGTTGCCGCACAGCAATTTTTCTCTGGTTATTAAACAGGAGGCACCAAACCAGTCATTCACTGCATCATCACATAGAATCATCCTTTGAGTCTCTGGATACTGTTGTTGACAAGGTAATAACAGGAGGAACTAGTTGAGAAGACTGAAGTAAGGACATGGGCCTCTGGGCTTGTGCAGCATCATGATGCTGGGGTGCTGGGAGGATTGCCAGGAAATGAGGAGCAGCCCAGCAGGGGCCACCTTGCCAAGAGACGCTGGGCTCCTGCTGTCAGGCTCAATGCAAGCACTGCGCCTGCTGCTCTCTGGTTTGCCTGGCAGTCCTTGAGGGCTATTTTATTCAGAACCCCGATTACCAACAGATAGCTTTGTGGTCCAACCTTTCTCCAAATGGGAAAGAGCAAGCTGGACATTTTAAAGATTGTCATGCTTGTTTTACTGGCAGAATTGATGAGAAAGAGTGTAGTAATCAAAATGCATTCAGGTGCACATAGATAAGGGGACACTGTCTCCATGCTGCCCCCAAAACAGTAGGGAGTCCAGTCCTTCTAACTTCAGGGAAGAGTTTCACTTGGAAGGCACAGGTTTTCTTGGGAGACTGTTATCAGGGCTGGAGTGGGCAGGGATCACTATTATTACTTTATTCTACCTACCGGTCCATTCCCCACGGTTATCTCAAACCTGACCATCTAGTTTACCCATTCCTTATTTAATTTTCCCCGTCTCCCAAAAAAATCCAGTGTCTTTTTAGGACCTCAGTGGTGGCTGAAAAACTAAGAATGCTACTCTGTCCAGGAAACCAGCACCCTTCTCCTGCCCAGTTAAGAGGCCATCCTCACATCAACCCCAAAGCCCAAAGTTCCCAGGACCTCTCAGAGTCACTCAGGCATCCCCAGCAAGCCTGGAATGATGGTAAATAATACAGCCAATTTCCATATATAGAAACTAAGTTGTGAAACAGAGACACTTCCAGCCCTCCTGGTCCCTATCCTTCTCCTATAGGTTTGCGCCTCAGAAACATCCTCCAGTACAAAAGTAATAGCAAGATTCATCCTCTCCCCTTTGAGAAATGGGCTCCATGTGCCTGAAATCCTTCTTATCTATATGATGTTAGACAAGTCACTTAACCTCTCTGTGCCTCATTTTCTCATCTGCAATTTGAAGGGCTAGAAGTGGATGATGACTAAGGCCCCTTCCAGCTCTACAATCCTGTGGCTTTAATTTCACAAGCCTTTGCCAGTCCTCAAAGATTGTCACACACAGTGCATTTTCCAACAATAGCCAAACTCAACAGGAGTGAGCAGAATTTCCTTCTCCAGTTGAGAAGAAATGTGGTCGTGGTTGGAGTCTTGTTGGCATCCTTTGTCCTCAGAGCGAGAGAAACAGTGAGGCTTCAGATGTTATTGACACTAACAGCAGGGCCGGGAGGTAGTCACGCTCTTGTGGAAGGACCACGCAGCGCCGTCCCTGTGGGCGGTGGAGATGCATAGCCAAGACTGGAGGTTGTTTTAATAACTGTTTCTCAATAAAACGACCCATTTTATTCGGCACGGGGGACTGGGGGCAAATCCAGTTCTCCCAGGAGGAAACTACTCTTGTCCATAACGGGGAAATGGTTCAGCTCAGCTGCTTTTACAAAGGGCTGAATACAGCATGCAGTGGTACCCGCAGCTTCTCACAGCTCCCTGCGAAAATGACTCACAGCAGTCACGAATATCAAACCGCCTTTGATGTGTTCCCAGACATGAGAAACCAGCCATGGGGGAGGAGGTGGACTCTGGACGCTAGCTCTGTGGGGTGCAGCAGAGAGCCCTGGGCACATCTGGTACTGCCCTGAAGCTCCAGAAGAAATCCAGAGTGGGCAATTACCCTAGGATTCCTAGGAATGCAGCGCTCCCTTTCATCCTTCGCCTCCCTCTCTACCCTCTCCCCTCTCCCCTCTCTCGCTCTCTCCTTCTGTCTCCGGCTACAGAAGAACTAGATTCTCCAAGAAATTACAACCTGTTTTTATACTTTCACCTTTCCCAGGGGGATAACAATTCATGTCCCTGAATAAAAGTGGTTTTATTGAGCACAAAATGAATGCACACCCCCTACCCTCCTCCACCCCCAACTCTGGCATCTGTGCCAATTGCTTTAAAGCCATAGACCTGGCCCCAGTCAGCCAAGCAGAAGGACTTTCCTCTGTAATGGCCATTTCTAGGCTCTCAGCCTTTCAAGTGGCTGCATGGCACCTTGTCCTCCTAATAGGCTCTCAATGATGATTGAATGCAAAGCCTTCAAGTCCCTCTTAAGTTGGCAGCTCCTGAGACTGGATCAATCAGGATCGTCCAGAGCAGAACACAGAGCAGGGGAGGGTACAGTGAGCATCCAGCTCTCAGCAGAAGGTGAAGGAGTGTCAGCCCTGGCTACCTCCTTTCTGTCCTCAACTGAAAGTGTATTTATTTGCAGGGGGGTTCTTTCTTTCTAGTCTGAGTTTAAGAGTATGTTCGTCTCAGAAAACTTGAGCAAATTCTGCACATCTACAGAAGGAAGTGGGAAAGGGCATAGAGGGAGAGAGTCTGTTTGACTCTCTGAGATGAAAGCTGTTTTTATTTGTAGTTAAGTTGGACTTTGACTTAAAAACTCCCATGTACCTGCAGAGCTCTGCACACATGCATATGGAAATAAAATAAACAGCTAGTATTTACTGAGCACTGCCTATGTCCCAGGCACCCTGCCCAGTGCTTCCCATGTATCACCTCCTCCTCCAATCCTCAGAAAAGTCCTAGGCATGGAGGAGCAAGGGTAGGTATTATCTCTATTTCACATATGAGGAACTTAAGCTCAGGAAGTCTAAGAAACCTTCTTAAAATTGAATGATTAAAGTAAAATAGCTGCACTTCTGGGTTGCCAGAACATCCTCTCTTAACCCTGTGCTATGGGTCAATATGCTCATTACCAAGTTCTCACTATATGCAAGGCACTAGGGTTATAATGGAGAGCAGGAAAGACACCATCCTTGACCTCATAAAGCTTCAGTTTATACACACTCCAGTGCATACAGAGCTATACACAGAGTTAGCATAACTTACAGTGTCCTCAAGTCTTCTGCAACTAAGTTATCTGGGCTCCATCCATCATCATTATCCCACATTCGAACCTCCTGTCTTTGAGTAACTGATTGAATATTGTTCCTACATTAAAGCCTGGGATCTTCTCCAGTAGGCTTCAGCTGCATGAATTTTATAGGCAACTCTGTGAGCAATTCAGTCATTGATGACTTACATGATAGTTATCCAGTGCCTGAAATGGTCACTGTTTGCTTTGCCTTGTTTTGTTTTTTAAAACTTGGACAGGAAGGGTCTCTATCTTTTCAGTGAAGCAGGGTGGGAGAGCAACAGGGGTAGGGGCAGGGAAGAATTCAAGCTTGTTAAAGGTTCGAAAAAGGCAATTAGAAGAAATAAGTAGGGGAAGATTCAGGATGGAGGTGAAATTCTATTGCCTCCATGACCTCTGAGGGTCAAGGACAATATATCTGCTAGTCACTGAGTGCTAAGGAGAAACACAAGGAAGAAAACAAATGCTGAACTAGGTGCAGATTGTGCCGTGAGCAGGCTGCCCAAGCTACTTCAGTATCCACATTTGAATTTGTGATCTGGGAGACAAGACAGTGTCCTGGTATGCTGGACACCTTCCAGTGACTCTGACCCAATCAGAAGGGAGGAAATGGGGAAAGACTCAATGTTAAAAGAAACTTCCTTCAAAGCCTAATCAAGGGACCATCTACATGTGTGGCATGGGGAGACTGAGAATACGTAAGTCCCAGGAGGATTACCAGTAGACGATTCACCTTCTTACAGATGGGAACCCTTTGTAAATCTAATGGAAAAAAAAAAGTTCATAAACACACAAAAGTTTGCATCCAGTTTCAGGGGATTTGGGCTGGTCCCTGGACTGCCTATGAATCCTAGGGTAGTAATTCTAGATCAATGTCTTCCAAAAAACTTGAAAAGCATAGACTGAGAGAACTGGGTGCACAACTCTAGGAAACCACCTTGTCTACCATGCTTTCTAATCCTCCCACACACCCAAGGCACTGTGGTCATCTTGTCAACCTATTTCTCCTGGCAGTATCCAAATTGTCTGTGAAATCGAAATGGTCTTTCTGTCTGGTTCTCACTACACAGACCTCCCTAGGTGCCCAGTCTTTGATGAATCTCAGTCCTCACTTCAATTTCTCACTTATGGCTTCCAACTCTTTTTTCCCCAGTTTCAATCTGGGGAAGTCATTCCTGAACCCCCTCATTACTCCACAAACACCCCGTCTTAGAACCTCACTTTAGGAATTCGATGTTCCCACATTCATGCATTTGACCACTGGAGGGCAATGCTGGTCCAGCCAAATCTTTCTGCTCTGCTCCATCTTCATTCCCACTTTGCACTATCATTTCAGGATGCAACTTCTGGTTGGAAGCCAAAAACCAAGGGCTGTTAGAGCACCCCTAGGCCAGTGGCAAAGCCAGGTCTGTGACAATGGCTCCTGCTGTTCCTGTGATCACAGGAATAAAAGGCAGTTCACTGGAAAGCAGATTTGGCTCCATGGGTGACACAATCCCATGGGAAAGGGACTGAAAGAACTTGCCTCATCATGTCATTAACCAGGAACAACCTGTCTCTCTAACTAGGGGACACAGAGTACTACTTGTCTTCACCTGTCTAGATGTAAGCTCTTTGAGGGCAGTTACTCAGTATCTCTCCATTTCTGGCAGCAAGCACAGTGCTTGCCAATAAATGTTTGCTGAGTGAATGAATGAATATATAATACATAAATACTATGCATAAATTGGAATTGGCCATTTTCAGATTTTTTTATGTTTTCCAGCTTTTATAACTCTCACTGTTTAAGTCATCCTCCAGATGCTGGCATCCACCAGATGCTGAGCTGTCTTAGTCTTGTAAACAGCTAACAATGGTCGGGTTGTTAATTAAACCAGTGGTTTATAAATGTTATTACAAACACCACTTTAAGAGTTTCAGGTCTCTTGCTCTCAGAAAGGTCTTCATTATGTCACCCATGTGTCCTCAGACCTCATCAGCTCATAGATTACAAAATACAGATCATTTTTCATTAATATCCAATTTACAAGGACCAACAGTCCCTATCATGCGGAATATGGTGTGTCCATTATGTCCTACAGATGATTTGCAGGAATTTCATGTCCCATGATGGGTCCAGGTTGGGCCCAACAACTCCACTGAACCAGAACTGTGCCAGAGTGCTTCTTCAGGCCACTTTGTGTCCTCTATGAGACTCTTCTCCAGACTGTTCTTCCCACACACCCCACCCTAACAGGTTCCTTGTCAGTGTGGACACAGCCTGCTCCCTTAATTATTCAAAGTGCAGCTACATGCTTGAACAGAGGAAGAAAGGCGTGTTTTGAGACCCAAAATCCACTTGAGACTCTCCCTTTCACCTAGCAGCCTTCCACACATCAGGGATCAGCTCAATGCCCTCAATAAAAATCTGCAGGTGTCTCTACATCTCCAAGTGCAGAGAATAGAGGTCTTCTCTTCTTAGTCCAAAGTTAGTTCTTTCCTGCCCTGGGATGATTGACAGTGGAAATAACCATTTCCTCCCAGGAAGCTCACCACCTACTTCTCCACCATCTCAGATAGACGCTAGCCTTTATGGCTCCAGTAAGGCAAACACGGTGTTCAACTGTGTTATTAGATCTTAAAGTACCATGTGTGAGACATTAATTGCCCTGGCTAAATTCATATTTTAGAAAACATGTGCCTCTAATTCTAACTAAAAAGACACCAATTTATTTTCCTTAACAGAAGACTTACCATGTCAGTTTTCAACATCTGCATTCAATTTTACTCCCAAAGAATGAGTGAATACTTGTTTTAGATGTGAATAAACTCATTTTCAACCTTATTCTAATTTTCTTGACACAGGAAAGGTGCACTAAAGTTAATTAAGAGCCTCTTTTCTACCTACAGAACACAAACACTTTAAGGAGCAGTTCTCCTGCTGCAGGAAGGAGGGAGGAAGGGATAAAGGGACGGAGGAAAAGAAGGTCTCTTTTATAAGACATCCCTATATTAGTATTTCTAACTTAATATCTCCTTACAGTTCAAACCTAGGTCCTCAGAGTACATGATTTTCATCTTTCTCATAAAAAAACCAAAGATACTTTTCTGAGAGCAAATAAATTGAAAAAAACTTAATCCTAAGATAACATTTGTCTATCACTGTCCATGGAAGATGAATTGACCATCTGCTAAGCGTGTCATATACTATGTTCTTTCTCCAGATGCCTTTAATGTAATTAAGGAACAGGCCTCTAGGGTAGTGCCCTTGTTCTATACTGAAAAAAGCAATGTACAGAAATTTCCATGGCAGAGATTGACCCAGTACATAAGACTCAGGAGGCAAGAAAAGTCTCCAGGGTTAGTTCACTGCATTCAAATACAGACCTGCCTCAGGGCTTTGTTTCCCAAGTCCTGATCTCTGGTGGGTGAACAAGACCTGAGGCCTTAATATCAGGTCTGATGTCCAGGTTTGACATTGATGGCAGACCCTCCTGTCTTATGATTTTGAGAGCCCAGAATTTTTTCCAAGTTTTCAACCCACTGACACTCACCTTGGCCTAAGTGAGACATGTCCAAAATTGTTTCTCTTGATACCATAGTTCATTCTTACAGCAACAAAGGCCAGCAGCCTTGGTCATTAACTGGTAGATTTTATTTTTATGCTGCTGTGGCAGTATAAAAAACCTTAGCCCCTGGGCAGGTGATGCCAAACTACTTTGTTGAACACCAAAGACCCTAGTAAGGCCTGTGGACTCCAAATATTGCTCAGTGTAGAGGCCAGATTATTTATTACATTCCCTAGGGATGATCCAACCAGAAAAGGTCCTCTTGCATTCTTTTCAGAGTCCAACAGTTGACCTCTCAGGGTTCAAGTTAGGCTGCTGCATTTAGACTGCACCTTGGGCAAGCATTTTGGCAAAATCTTGAAAATCAATTTCCTCAGAAACCTACATTTTCCTCACGCATGCAGACCTTCCAAGAAGCAGTTAGAGATGAGAGAGACATGTATTTTCCAGAGGGAAACATATACACACCCACATATCACCAATTTCTCATGTCAGGCATCTTGGACTGAGCGCAATGCCCAATTGACCAAAGGAGGGAGAGATTAGTTTGGCTCAGCAGGACTAGGAAAGATTCTGTAGTGGAAGTTCAAACTATGATTTCAACCAATGGAAGGACTGGGGAAGGACATGGCAGGCAGAGGGAGACCAGCTTGAACAAAGTCAAGGAGGTGTGTAGGACCATGTCTAGGGACCAGGCCACTCTTTGGGGATGGAGCCTGTAGGAGCTGGCAGAGGAGAGGTTCAAGTGGTAGATTTTGGCCTGCCTGAGAGAACTTGTGAACCAAGCTAAGGGATATGGATTCTATCTTATGGGAAATGGGTAGGAATCAGAACTACATAAAAGGGAAAGTACTTGGAAAATGTTTCAGAAAGATCACTCTGGATGGGAAGATGGATTCTGAGCCTAAAAGCAGTGAAAGCAGATATAAAGTTAAAGCAAAAACTGAGATGCACAATTGAGAAGAATCAGAAGTTCCTGAAAGAGAGTAAACAGATTCAAGAGACACCTCAAAGGTGGACAAATGATAAGTGGAAGTGAAGGAGAAGGGAGAGATGGTCTTTCCCTAGCATCCTGGTTTGGTACTAGAAGATAATGTGCCATGCCCTAGGGCCTTGCCCTCAGAAATTAATCCTTACTCATTTCTTAGTGTATGAAGACTAAAGGTACCAGTCCTCCCAGGAATATTTTTTGTTTCTATGACCCAAAGCATTCATCTCCAATGGCAGGATTTCAGGCACCATGATGGACCAATAAAGGAGATTTGGAGGCTGGGGTTTTCTCAGGCCCCTCAAAATTCACTACATAGTTGACTTCCCCCTTCCTTTATTTATAAAGTTAATTGTGTGAATAAGTACCCAACTGCTATGCATGTAACCATTTGATTCCTGTTTGTATGTGAAATCTTAGCTGAACATCTTCAACATTCTTTTTCTACTCTAAATTCTCTTTTCTCCTCTCTCTAGGTTGGGTCGAGGAGACCTAGATCCAGGGAAGGTCTATCACAAGTCATTGACCTTCCCATCCAGTCAGACCCCTTTCCCAGTGAAATCACTTTGGGTGTGACACTCCCCTCACAACCAGGGACAGCCTCCCAAAGGAATCTTTAGTGGGTTCCAGGGCCACCATGCAGCACTGCCTCTGGAGGACCCCACCTCCCCATGTCTATGTGTGTTTGTGTGGCCACAGCTGTCCCCTGTTCTCTTCTGTGTAACCCTCAGACCAGGGGTCCTGGGGTGAGTATCTTGATTTCTTTGTTCATTGTTCTTTTATACCTTCAACATTGAGTATATCTTTGCAGATAGATGAGTTATCTTGGAAGAGAGAGAGAGAAAGAAATAAGGTAAAAGAGAAGCAGAGGTGGAAGTGAAGCTAAAGGCTTTGTGAAGGGTGATAAAAGAGAAAGAATTCTTGACCTCCCTTAGCCCCCAGTCCCAAAATAAGATTGGCTATAAAGACAGCTCTATTATTTATCCTCAATTAAAATTTTCTGGCTCTGCAGTCCTTGTGTACAAAATGAAAAGGAAACCCTCACACAAAAGATGCAGTTGTCTTCACAGTGGGAACAATAACCAAGCAGATTCTGTTCCAAAAATAGAGGAACAGTGCTAAGTCAGGGACTCTCAAACTTTGTAGGGTCAACAAATGGAATGTTTTCTTGATGGGAAAAGGACTAAGAGAAAAGTAAGCAGAAAAGGGACCCTGTGATCCTTAGATGAGGCAGAGCTTGCCAGGGAAAATTCGGAGCTCCTGTATGAGGCACTTACAACCAACTAAGAGAAAGCCCTGTCTAGATAGATGCAGATTCCAGAAGTCCCTTCACCCACCCCTGCCCAGTTTCATATATATTATCTGATAGGCTGTACCTCTTTTTCATCATCAACAGACTTTAAACTCCATTATAGCAAAAATCTTGACAGCTTTTTGTTTTCATTGTATCCTCAACATCAGCCAAAAGCTAATATACAGGTAGCACTAAATAAATATTTGTTGGGTGGTTGATTGGTTGAGTAATGAGTTAAAAATGAACAAATTGCCTCCTCCTGCTTGTCTTCTGAAGAACAACTTCCAGAACCAGAAACTGCCCGATGGGCAAGAGAAGGAACAGTGTGTTCAGAAAAAAATGACTGTTCCTACCTTTCTCATCCTTCTGTGCACCTGAGATTCCAGAAACTCAGGAGCAAGGACCCAAGAGATAATGACCCACCAAATGTCTTTCAATAAAAGACTATCTCCCTGGTTGTTTCCTTTCAGAGAATAAGCCTCCTGGGTTTGATAAGGGAATGGGAGCAGATGCTGAAAACACAGGCCCCATGTGGCCGAGGGGCACCAGAGCCCTCTCTAAGAGACCTATTGGACTGCTGCCTTTGAACGAATCAGAATGCCTCTTTCTCTCAAGAGTGCGAGCTCCAACCACCCCCAAGGACCCTTTTCCTTTATTGCTGCAGCAATGAAGCAGCCACATGGCTGTTGCAGATAAGGTGGCCTGAGTGCCTTGTGCATGCAAAGCAGGCTACGTGGTAAACAGCGCTGAGAGGCACCAGAGGGGCCCATGTACCGGCTTCTCTGCATTGTGCTGCCCATGCTCTGTAAGTGGCCCGTAGGGAAATGGGTGAGCTTTCTCACCCACCACTTCTCGTTCCTCATTTCCTATCTGTTTTTCTTCCCCAGGTGGCTCCTGCAGGGCCAAAATCATGCAGTCATCCAGCATGACCACCATAATTGGGACAGATGTGACGCTCCTGTGCCAATATGACATTCTTGATGGTAATTATGACTCTGTGTACTGGTATCTGCAGAAAGCAAACCAAAGGCTTACCTATATCTACCATGCCACTCAAGACACCACGGAATCAGGACATTACCAGCTGTCTGTGAACAGAGAACTGTCCTCCAGTAACTTAACCATTAAACATGTGCAGCCAAAAGACAAAGCCATTTACTACTGTGCAGTACAAGCACCGCGATGTATGCTGGATGTCACACTGAACAAAAACTGTAAGCCTCCGGCAGGCATAAAACAGACTCAGGGCATTCAGTGTTACCTTGAACTTCCTCCACTCATTCTCAATTTATTTATTCAAAAGTAAGGGACCCTTATGGTTTGCAAATTGATATACATACTAAGAGCAGTGGGGGTGGGTACAAAGATATAAAATAAGCACTTCTCAAAATAAGATGTATTCAACAGGTAGAATCTTATCACTTTTATCTTGCTAAACCATGAGAAATAAAAATGTTACTTCTGTTCAATTACTTGATTACTTGACTATTCCATCTGACAAATAAAAGCACAATCCCTCATAACCAGAGTTACAAATGAATTGAACACATAAATAATCAAGACCAGCAATTAGTATTTTAATTACAGACACTTGAAAACCTACCAACACTTCTAAAAGCCTAAAAAGAAGTATGCATTTTTATATATATATATATAAATGTATGAATGCATTTATAAATACATGTATGTTGGGTATATATATATATAAGCCTATTAAATTATATTGATAGATTAGATAGATGATGCTATAGATAGAGATAATAGGTAGGTAGGTAGATAGATGGATAGATGATAGATAGATGGATAAATAGATAGATAAGGGATAAAGAGATAGAGGGATAGAGAGGTGATGGATGATTAGATTGATAGATGTAGAATAATACAGTGAAAGAACTCAATTACAGTCTCTGAAGCCAAACTAACTCACCAGCTATATACCCTTGGGCAAGTTACTTTGCATCTTACTTTCCTCATCTATAAAACAACAATGATAACAATAATACCTACCTCATAGGCTTGTTGCAAGAATTAAGTGAGCTCTTAAATGTAATGCACTCAGAGCAACACCTGGCATGTAGGAACACTCAGCATGGATCAGCTGCTCTTTTTGTTGATGACAATAATGATTACTACATTTTCACATCCCTATTATTGGTCTGGTTTGAGCCTTTAAAGAAATTGTTGAGAAAAAATAAGTCATCTCTTGGACAATTAACATTCTTTTCTACAATAATATTCCATCTAGTAGGAACTCTGTAAATTCAGAGAAATACAATTCAAGAGACCGTTAGGACCCTTTTCACTGGCGGATGATAAATTACTAAGAGCTTCCAACATTGGGAAAAAAAAAAAAAAAACAGAGGAAACTAATTTCTGCCTGACCCTCATAAAATAAGCAAATATAGACTTTGTAAAATATTAAAATACAATAGTAGGCCCACTCATTAAAAAGAAAGAATTAGGGAATCAAGTATAAATGTAGATCCAGAAATAAAAATAAAGGACTAAAGGAATTAGTCTATCAACATAACAGGTACGCTCTGCGACCTGAAGGAAATCCCACCTCCAAGATTACAAATTAGACATTCTAAGAAACTGTCAAATGAGGACCAGTCCAAAATTCTGGAAGTGGGTAGGTTCTCAAAGACACATCTACATCAGGCTCTGCTTAGTCAAGGGACCACCCAAGGCAAACCTTTAGTATGAAGGGCTAAGTACGATTGAGGGCTTTCCTGATTTCCTTATCTGAATGTACAAGGTCTCCTGCTGCTTTGGACCCTGTGTTTATTCATCACTGGACACCCTAATCCTCTGCTGTCTGGCTGATTTTCTCATTTGCAGCAAACATTTGCACTAATGCCCGCTCACCCACCCCCTCCCTTGTCCCAATAGCAGCCCTTCAAGAGCACAGGAGAACACAGAAAAGGAGATTTTTCCAGGAATAAAGAACTGGAAGACACTTTGCAAAACTTGTCTTTGGAGCCAGATTTTAAAATCTCCACCCTGATTGACCAGACAAAGACCCAGCGAATATTTGGTGCATACCTCTTCCTTCTGGTCTTTCTTTCACCAGAACACCTTGGGGTCGCTGGTGACACATCCCCTGAAAAGCTGTTAATGTGGAGTCTTAGGTCTCCTTAGGGATACCTGTAACTCTGGTAACCCCACTGCGCTCTGTGCCATAAGAAAACTATTCAGTAGTTCCTCCCCAAAGCCAAAGTTCAAAGACCAATTCCATGTCTCATGCAATAAGGGAAATAGGAGCTTCCAGTGACTGTCTCCCAGGTCTCTAATACTTCCATTTATTACTCTTTTCTAAGATTTAGTGAAGGAAATAATCTTTCTTCCTTTCAAAATCCCCTACCATAAAAGGTAAAGAAAGCTTGGGGTGGGAGTGGATGTGGCTCAAGCAGTTGAGTGCCTGTTTCCTACTTGGGAGGTCCCAGGTTCGGTTCCCAGGGCCTCCTAAAAACAAAAACAAACACAACAAGCTAACAAACAAAAAATCAACTCAGGGGAGCCTTTGCGCATCAGTGGCTGAGCAACACCTTCCCACTTATGAGGTCCTGGGTTCAATCTCTAGCCAAGGTACCTTAAAAAAAAAAAAGAAAGAAAGAAAGAAAGTTTGGGGTAAGAAGAACAAAGTCAATATTAGAGAGCTGTGCATTGACTGGAGAATACTACCCTAGGGTCAGCCTCCTCATAATGATTCATAAGAATTGAAAGGAAAAGTGTGTGGAGCTGATGGAATACCTGAGAATATCTATCCCAACCACCTCATCATCTACCTGTGACCCTTCCAATCTCCCTATGAGATCCTTGAAGGACAGTCACAGAAGCAAAGGAGAGCAAGAAAGTTAAACTAGTTAACAGGGGTTCACCAAGTATCTCTGCCATTCAAGGGCTTATTCTGTAGTAGGGCTCGCAACCTAATAGACGAACCAAGTCAGACACATGTGAAAGCAAGAGAAATCCTTATTGCAATAATTATGGGAGTGTTGCAGGAGGATAGATTGGAATTAGGATCTGTAGATTTCAGGATGAGTTGGATGAGAGAAGCCAGGAAAAGTTATAAAGGAATTAAACCCTGATCTGAGATTAAATATGGAAAAGGTAATATACACCCCCACGGTCCCAAGTCAGTAACAGAAACAGAATGACAATTCAAAAAAGCCCCAACTCCCCTCTATGCTGTTTTGCTCAGCAGCTGCTTCATTCAGTGCCACACAGCTGGGTAAGTGAGTTGCAGATGGAATATTGGCAGCCAAAATCTTTTTAGAGACAAACAACACTGTGATTTTCCTTGACACCCATTGAAATTTCTCATTAATTTCCAAAAATATCTCGTGTTTGCTTTAAAACAACCAGTGGGGCCAGACATTTCAGTAACACAAATCAGAGAAACCAAGTAATCCCAGGACTCTGAGCATTCCAAGCCCAAATCAGTCAGACTGAGGAGAAGAAACACTTGCTCCCACACAGAGGGCAGTCCTGGGATCCCCTCAGCCAGGTCCTGACTCGAACAGCGTCCTGCCCAAGGGCAAACACAAATGCGGTTTCTTCTCATTTCATTCATTCTGGTTCCTGTTGGTCTGTCTCATGTCCAACCAGCCTGTGCCAGAGAGCAAAGACGATGAAAAGACAGAAATTAGAAGCAGGGCAAACAGCTGATAACTGCCAAGGCTAAACAGAGATAAGTTGTGGGCACACATCAGAGTCTGACTTTGCCGTTACTCAGGCATTATGGGAGAAGTGCAAGAGTAATGACAAAGGGATAAAGGAAAGGATTTTTCTTCACTAATTTTTTCTTCACTCAAAAACTCAGAGGTGGTAGGAAGAGACTGGATTGTGTTCTCAAATCAAAGGCAAAGCAGGCCCTGAAGCTTACAGTAAGAAAGAAAATGAGAGGTCATGGCACCCCCTCCCACTAATATTTGAATGATCCTATGGGTAAATGTTTGATACCAAAGACCTGGAGTGGCAGAGGCCATGAGAGAGAATGACACTAGGCTGGGCACATAGTAGCCAGTATGGGTTGATTTGATTTGACTTTGTAGTCTTTTTTTCTTCTTAAAGTCCTCCTATTCTTTCTTCATTCATTCCAGATGGACAAAGACAACTAGGGCTCTAGCTTGTTTTTGGCCTCCATCCTTAGCTGCCAAAGACAGTGCTTTTCCCAAGGGCATAGAAGTTACTGACACAGCCCATCCATCTCTGACATGGCTCCATTCAGCTCATCCATTTTCCTGTTCAAAGTCCTACAGATAGCCTAAAGTTGCTCAGCCGACACCTCTTTCCCTCGGAGGAATTTTCTGTTCTGTGCCTGGCTTGAAATTACCAACACTGCATCCCCTCTACTGACTATAGCTTAGACAGGGAGCTAACACTTCCATAGCAAAGCAGATGAGATGAGGGGGGTGGGGAGGGGGTACAAAAAAACAGCATCTGCAGTGGATCTACAAATGTGTGTCAAGAGCAAGGACAAGTGCTTCATATGTAGTCTCTCATTTCAACCTCAAAACAACCCTGCAAAATAACTAGAATTTTCAGATGAGGAAACCAAGACTTAGAGAGGCAACTTGCCCAGTGATTGGTGAGGTAAAAAGCATGATTCAAACCCAGGATTATTAGACCTGCAAAAACAGTGCTCCTACTGCATGTGGATGGTATGTGAATAGTGATACCACCAGGTGAATTTAAGCCACAATCTATTACAAATGGTTTCTACCCAGGTAGGAACTACCATGCTGTTGTAGAGTGCCTGTCTCTCCCTACACCCAGAACAATTGGTGAAAGACCTGGAAAATCCCTTCCTGATCCTAGCCTTCACTAGATGAACATCACTCAAGGTTCCTTAAGGGTCAGGAGGCTCCAGACAGGAATCCTGCTAGAACTGGCAAATATCTGCTAAGTCTTTAATATTAGCTAGCTCTGTGCCAGGCACTGGGATGCAAATATAAATAAGATCCAGTCTCTGCCCTAAAGAATCTTTAAGTCCAATGCAAGAAGAAAACAAGTTAAAATAGAGATGTGCCATGATCCAACACATTCAGTGAGCCAGGAGGACAACTCCCCAGGTAGGGGTAAGGAAAGGAGGAGAAGGAAAACATGGTTTTTCCTAGAAAGGGGAGCAGCCAGTGCAAAAACTGGGCGTATGGGTTGGTACAGAACATCTTTGAAACTGCAAGTATTTTTGTGTGGTTGAAGTAGTCAGTGCAGACAGGGAAGTGTCCAAAAGTAACATGGGAGAAGGAAGCAGAGCAGGAGGTCATGTGACCATGACAGGGTCCACATACTCCCCTAAAGGCCAAGGGAGCCACTGCAGGAGTTTCAGCAGAGGTGTGGCTTGACCCCCTTTGGTCTGAAGCAAATGGATTTTATGGCTGCTTGGAGAATGGATAAGAAGGGGACAAGTGTGGAAGCAGGAAGACCTATGGAATAGTATAGCAATAATCCAGACCACAGAAGAATGCCTAGACTAGGGCAGGGTCAGAGAGGAGGGGATGTGCACCAGAAGATAGCTGGAGGCAGCATGACCATAACCTGCAGACTGGTTTGCTCTTTCATGCCTCCGCGCCTTCACCATGGGGTTTTCTCTCCTGGGAATGGCTTCACAAAGCCTGGGCTGACAAAGTCCTCCTCAACCTGGAGGGCTCAGGTCAGGGTTCTGAATATCCCATTAAGAGGCAGCTCTTTCCTTGATGCTTTAGGGGCACTTTGTACCCACCTCTTTTCTGGTGCTTAGACCTTTCTAATTCTTATATGTCTATCTCCCCCAAAAACTGAGTTCTTGGAAAGCAGGAACCATATCTTATTCACCTTTATGTCTCCCAAATAGTAGCTGGCCTACAATAGCTAGCACATGTTTGTTGAATATACAACCTAACCTGTGACCTTGCAGACCTGCCACATCCTATCTCTGAGGAAGTGACAAACACTAAACCACTGTTGTAACAGATAAGACTTCCCATAGGCAGACAGCTGCTGAGCTGGGCAGGGACAGCTGGGAGAGCACCAGTACACTCACCCTCCTCCCTCTCCAGGAGGCCATGCTGTGGATCCATCCCCTCTTCTACCTCACCATGTTCTATTCAGGTAAGGACAGGATTCTGGGCCTTTTAATTTTGGGGAAATGTGTCCCTGGTGCAATTCACTAAGAGTTCAAAGGGGAAACCATTGCTGTGGCAATGGCTCTAAGACTCCAACCCCTTGGAAAGGGAGGAGTCCTTCATAGCCTCTCTGATTTTGGGTTTTTCCTTCCAGATGTCTCATTGGATATAATTCTGGAACCAAGAGTCAAAACTCTGACAGTTGTAGCTGGGAACACGGCTGCCTTTCATTGCAACATCACAGGAGACTTGAACTATCGAATGAGCTGGTATAAGAAGAATGAAGATAACTCCCTCATTTTAGTATACAGACTAAGCAATACTTCTAATGATGATTCAAGGAATAATTTCAAAGGGAAAGTGGATACTTTAAAAAATCAATTCATACTTGAAATTCTGAAAGCAACAACAAAAGATGCTGGGAGTTACTACTGTGGGGCCGATATCCACGGTGGTACAATTCTGTCTCTAGTAGCCTCAGAAACCCAAGGGCCAGAACTGAGGTGGCAGCTTCAATTAGACCCTTTCTTTATCTAGCATGTTCACCACACCTGAGATGAGGCCACCTGATAACTTCAACAGTAACATCTGATAGGAGAGGCTAGGAGCTGAGGAGGAATAAGGGCCTTATCTTTGCAGTTGGTTTAGAGTTGAGGACCGCAGAAGAGGCGGTTTGTGTTAGAGTTTGTGTAGAGAGACCCAGGGGGCCCTGCACCTGTCTGTCACAAAGCCTCTAAGGAAAAGTTGGAAAAAAGTAATCTCAAATACTGAGAAGTCCCTCTCATTGTGGAGGGAGGCTGAGATGAACAGAATTTCTACTATCATGAATACTGTAGCTCATTCCAGAGACTTTATTGTGAAAGCACTTGTGTGCATAAACGAGATAAAGCAAAGATGGTTTTCTGTTACCATCCTATTCAAAATTTCCAAAGCTAATAGAGATAGTTTTAATTCCTCCTCTTTATGAAAAAGGATGAATAGAGTCATTTTCTGAAATGTTTCCATACCTGTGTCAAGTATTGAATACCTTATATCCTTCCCTGACTACAGAAGAGTCCTGGGGACCCATAGGGTGGGCAGAGAGAGATAATGCACTGACTTCCTTCATGCCAGTTGCTGAGAGAGATCTTGGAGGCAATACTGCAGTGATGTGGGATTTCTGAGTTGGTCATGCATCAACTGAACAAAAAAAATGGTTCTCAAGACCCAAGTTGAAAATGAGTGAGCCAGGAGCCATGGGACAGCAGGGAGCCAACAATATGGAACAGGGCACCTCAACCTGAAAGAATCTACTGAAAAGACTAGCAAGCAGGAGGGCGTACAGATACAAACATTGATAACCATCAAGGAAGAATTTTTATCTTGTTAACTCTAGTAGCCAACTCTTTTTCTTCACAGGTATCTGGAATCCTCTCTCCACACAAAGTTCATAATCAGGCATTAGGACACAGAGTAGAAATGGTGTGAGAACTAAAACTAAAAGCCTTCTGTTCAATTCTGATGCTTTTTATTCAATGCCCTTTCAATGCACCATTATCTTCAGCACACCTATATTTATAAGTTACTCATTATATTCATGGCACTAGAGAGCTCATGGGAATAGAAAGAATTATAAGGCACATCTATTTTTTATCAATGTGTTTACAATTTATTTTATAAGTTAGGGCTTTAGAAATTATAAAAAGAATATTACAAAAGAATACAGCACATACTATATATACAACAAGGACTGCTACTGACTTCATGTGCAAAGCTATATGAGTTCATAAAAGGACCAATAAACATGAAAAAAGTTTCTTGGAGCAGCCGAGGCTTGAAAGAGTGGGACTTGAATAAGTGGAAAGGAGGAGACAGGGTATTTCAAGCTGGGTGTACTAGTTATCTACTATTACAAATTATATCAAAATTTAGAAGCTTAAAATGCAACTTATTATCTCATAGGCTCTGTAAGTTAAGAATCCAGGTGTGGCTTACTGAGTCCTCTGGTTCAGAGTTTTCCATGAGGCTACAGTCAAGGTGTTGGCTGGAGCTGCAGTCATCTCTGGGCTCAATGGGTTAGGAGCTACTTTCAAGATCACTCAGGCACATGGTGGCCTGGAGACCTCACATGGCCTCTCCATAAGGTTATGCACAAGGCAGCTTGCTTCCTGCAGGCAAAGGCTCCAAGAGAGAAAGTGTGTCCACGATGGAAACCACAGTTGCTTTGTAACCTAATCTTAGACAGAATGTCACATAGCTTCTACTGCATGCTATTTGGGAGAAGCTACTCAGTAAATCCAGCCTACCCTCAAGGGGAGGAGATTACACAGAAAGGATTACCAGGAGATGGGATCACCTGGATCATTTTAGAACTACGTAAAACAAAGGATTAGCACAGTAAAGCAGGGAAAGAGAGCTGGAAAACTCTGGTTGTGAGCAACTTGTCTAAAGACACCCAACTACAAGGCTAGAGAGTTTTATTTTATCTTGTAATCCAGTATTTCTAAAGCCTGAATGTGCATACAAATCACCTTGAGAGATGGTTTACAATGCAGAAATCTTGAGCCCAAGCCAGAGAGATACAGATTCAGTCTATCTGGAGACAGGCTCAGGAATACACATTTATATAGCAAGCACCCCAGGTGTTTCTAATGCAGGTGATCCAAGGATATGCTTGGTGAAACTCTGCAGTAAGCAGAATAGGAGCTGTTGTTTTTTAATACAAGAAAGATGTGTCCAGGTGCCTCCTGCTCAGACTACAGAGAAATGGACATTAGATGTGGTCAAGGCATCTCTAGAGCAATGATTCTCAATTCCAACTGCATATTTGGATCACCTGAGGAAATTCTTTGAAGATGCCAGTGTCTGGGATATATCTCCATAGGTTTTCATTTCATTGGTATGGGCATAGAGCTCTGGGCTTGGTATTTTTTAGTGAACTCCCATTGTGGTTCAAGACCCATCTGCCCCAATCCACACCCCCACCCTAGATCTGAAGACCACTGGTCTAAGACCTTGCTAATCCAGGTGTGGTCCCCAGACCAAAACCATCAGCATCACCAGGGAGTTTGTTAGAAATTCACAATCTCATTCTCTGTCCTAGATCAAGTGAATTACAATTAGAATTTTAACAAGATTCTCTGGTGATTTGTATGCATATTAAAGCTTGAGAAGCACTGGTCTAGGGAATGTATCATGATTGAAAACTGTCATGGGGGTGGAGAAATATAAATTAGTTTTTCCCAAATGCCATCCAATAATCCATATTTATAAAAGGCACATCAGAAGGGATTCTGGTGTGCAGCCAGGTTTGAGACTCACTGATAAACAATTTTGGGATGCCCAAATCAGGTTACAGATTTTTTTGTGTGTTACTAATATAATAAATATTCTCAATGAGGTGATATTGTGCCCTTGTATGTTCCTTGGAAGAAGGTATTGCATAAATTCTAAACGTGACCATATCTCATTCATCCATAAGCAGATCAGGAAATGAATTAACATTGAGCCAGTGAACAGTCTGCCACACCATGTACCCTTATGAATTAGCCACTGCAACCCAGGACCATGTGCAATACACCTTCAACTCAAGATGGAGTCAGAAAAAAGAACATGGATGTTTAGGGCCTGATTAAGTCTGATGGGGAAGAAGAGGGACAGAAAGTGAGACTGTGAGTGTCTGGTGGGTCTTTTCTTCCACAGAATGGATGATGTGACAGTTTGAATTTGATTAATCCCAGAAAAGATTATGTTTTGTTTTGTTTTTTATGTTTTTGATCTAATCGGTTACTGTGGGTGTGAGACCCTTTGATTACATTAAGTTTTGTTAAGGGACTTTGATTAGCTCATTTGATTAGTACATCTAATGTTCCTTTCTTCTGATGATGTCTTGATTTGGAAATTTTTACAAGCTCAAAACTGTATGTAAATTTTCCATCATAAAAGTACCCATTTCTGGTACTTTGCATTGGAAAGTCTGTGGCAAACTAAGAGAGATGAGGACATGAGGTTCTAGCCCATATTGTAAGGCAATTCAGAACTTGAGAGGGATTTGGAGTGAGCATGAAAAACAGAATCTGGAGCCAAGGAAGGAGGATAACTTGGGGAAAAGCCCATTAAGCAGCCAGACTGCCCAGTAACAATCTGAGAGAGTTGGGGCACAAAACAATGAAGAAAGAAATCATCAAGACAAAAATGAAAGTTACACACTTGGAGAAATTTCCTGAGCTTACAGGCAGTTCATTGAGAATGCCTAAGTCTTAGGTTTAGGTGGAGAGAGGGCCACCAAAGCCCTAGCATAGTATGGACACTGATGAGGGGGTTTCTCTAGAGATCCCAAAGCCACATGAATGAAATGAACATCAGCTATTATTTTTGTAATGTCCGTGTTCTCTCCCCCCTCATTGTTAAAGGCACTTGGGAGTTAGTTAAATTAATATTATTGTAGTGCCCAAAGTTCTGCTTTCTGTAATTTTTATCCATTGTGGCAAAGGCTCATCTGGAAGAGCCCAGAGCAGTAGAAAGAAATTCCAGAGAATATCTTCCCATTCTTTAAACAGTCTTTGAGTTCAACTCTAGAGGTATGATTACAGACATGCCACTTGCATCAAGTTCCAAGGCAAAGGACTCCTTAGGTACCCTGTGTGGACAGAAAAGAAGGAGCAAATTGCCAAAAGACAGCAAGAAGGAGGTTACCCTGTCTCCAAAAAGTGACATTACAGGCTACACTTACCAACAGGCCTTCCAAAACTGTGGAAATGTGTTATCAAGCAAGAGGCAAGACCAAAGAAGGGAATCTGAAAACATGCAGTTACACCTGTTCCTCTGGATCAGAGAGGAGGTGACTGACTCAGCCAAGGGAGAGTGCTTATATCACACAACTCATTGTCCATTCTGAATGTGTCACAGATTTGAAGGAATTACTCATAACAGCAACCTGAAAATGCCCAGAGAGTGTAATGCCCAAAGGGAAATGGACTCAATGAAATCCAAGTTGTGACCTTCCTTTTCAAATGATTAGGATTTCAAGCAGAAACTTAGAATAATTAAATTTTAGAGCCCAAAGTGATCTTTAAGGTCACTCAGGAATCCCTCATTCAATTTACCTATTCATTAAAGATTGAATAAATGATCATCTAGTCTTCATTCAAATATTTTCAATGACAGTTCTTATTTTCAAAAATCATTTCCTATGTCAAATCAAAATCTGCCCCCATAGCTTCATATTTTGGTATCTGTTATATCTTCTGGAGCAACATAGATTAAATTCTTCTTTCACATATTAAAAAATTTGGAGCAGCTAACATGCCAAATCCTCAAGTCTTCATTTCTCTATACCCAACACTCTCAACTATTCCTTAATGATTATATAATAAATATTAAGCTTCTTGAGAGAAGAATTTAAGTCTAATACATTTTCCTCTTCCATAAAATTCTGTCCAATGTATTTTTCTGTTGCATAGAATGCTAAAATAAAATGGGTAGTCAGTAAATATGCTTTGAGTACATGAATTAATATTCATGTGCCCAATTTATTGCTCATCATCTCTATTTAGAGGTTTCAAGGATATTTCAACTGATCTGCAAGACTAAAATCAAAATCTTTTTAAATCTGGTCTTCTTCTGAGATTGCCTCAGTGAACAGCACCATCATCTCAAATCCATTCACTCCTTTCCATCCTCCACTACTAACACCCTGTTCCAAACTACCATTTTCCCCCTTGAATTATCTCGATAGCTTTTTTTTTAAAGATTAATTTTTTAAATTTATTTCTCTCCCCTTCCCCTAACCCCCAGTTGTCTGCTCTCTGTGTCCACTTATATTGTCAGCAGTACCCAGAATCTGTCTCGTTTTGTTGCATCATCTTGTTGTGTCAGCTCTCCGTGTGTGTGGTACCAGTCCTGGGCAGGCTGCACTTTTTTCGCACAGGGTGGCTCTCCTTACAGGGTGCACTCCTTGCGCGTGGGGCTCCCCTATGGGGGACACCCCTGTGTGGTACGGCACTCCTTGCGTGCATCAGTACTGCACATGGGCCAGCTCATCACACAGGTCAGTAGGCCCTGGGTTTGAACCTTGGACCTCCCATGTGGTAGGTGGACACCCTATCCATTGGGCCAAACTGCTTCCCTCGATAGCTTTTTGAATGAGCTATCTGGTCTCTGATACCTTCCAATCTCTCCTCTCCAAGGCAGCCAGAGTGAGCTCTTCAAACTAGGAATAAGAGTATGTCATTGCTCTGAACTTCTTCAACATGATAAAGCATATCTATGAAAAACCCACAGCTAACATCATATTCAATGGTGAAATGCTAAGGCTTTCCCTGAAAGATCTGAAACAAGAAAAGAATGCTCACTGTCACCGCTCTAACTTAACATTGTGTTAGAAGTACTTGCTTGAGCACTTAGGCAAGGAAAAGAAATAAAGTCATCCACACTGGAGAGGAAAAAGTAAAAATTTCACTATTTGCAGATGACATGACCCTATACATAGAAGTCCCTGAAAAATCTACCACAAGACTTCTAGAGCTGATAAACAAGTTAAGTAAAGTGGCAGGATATAAGATCAACATGCAAAAATCAATAGCATTTCTGGACACCAAAAATGAGCAATCTGAGAAGGAAATCAAGAAAAGAATTCTATTTACAGTAGCAACTAAAAGAATCAAATATCTAGGAATAAACTTAACTAAAGATGTAAAGAACTTGTACACAATGGGCCATGATGTGGACCATTGACCATGGGGTGCAGAGATGCCCAGAGATGTACTTACCAGGTGCAATGGATGTGTCATGATGATGGGAGTGAGGGTTGCTGGGAGGGGAGTGGTGGGGTGGGGGTGGTAGGGGTGAATGGGACCTCATTTTTTTAATGTAATATTTTTACAAAATCCATAAAAAAAAAAAAAAAAGGAACTTGTACACAGAAAACTACACAACATTGTTAAAGGAAATCAAAGAAGACCTAAATAAATGGAAGAATTTTCCATGTTCATGGTTTGGAAGACTAAACCTCATTAAGATGTCTGTCCTACTCAAATTGATTTACATATTTAATGCAATCCCTATAAAACTTACAACAGCATTTTTACTGAATTGGAACAGTTAATTATTAAGTTTATTTGGAAGGGCAAGGGGTCCCAAATTGCCAAAAACATATTGGAAAAGAAAAATAAAATGGGAGGAATAATGCTACCTGACTTTAAAGCCTATTGCAAAGCTACAGTTGTCAAAATGGTGTAGTATTGGTATAAGGATAGACATACTAACTGATGGAACTGAATTGAGAGCACTGATAGATATCCTCATATATATGGCCAAATGACATTCAACAAGGCCACCAAGCCCACTCAACTGGGACAGAATGGCCTATTCAATAAATGGTGTTGAGAGAACTGGATATCCATATCCAAAAGAATGAGAGAAGATCACCATCTCATGCCTTATACAAAAATTAACTCAAGATGGATCAAAGATATAAATATAAGAGCCAAGACCATAAAACTCCTAGAAGAAAATGTAGGGAAGTATCTACAAGATTTTGTAATAGGAGGTTTCATAAATTTTAAACCCAAGGCATGAACAACAAAAGAAAAAATAGATAAATGGGACCTCCTCAAAATTAAAAACATTTGTGCTTCACAGAAGTTTGTCAAGAAAGTGAAAAGGCAGCCTGCCCAATGGGAGAAAATATTTGCTAACCATTTATCTGATAAAGACCTAGTATTCAGCACATGCAAAGAAATCCTACATCTCAAAAATAAAAAGACAAACAACCCACTTTAAAAATGGACAAGGGATTTGAATAGACACTTTTTCTAAAAAGGAAATACAAATGGTTAAAAAGCATGTGAAAAGATGTTCAACATCACTAGCTATTCAGAAAATGCAAATCAAAACTACAATGAGATATCATCTTACAACTTTTAGACTGGCAGCTATTAAAAAAATAGAAAGCGGGAAACGGACTTGGCCCAGTGGTTAGGGCATCCGTCTACCACATGGGAGGTCCACGGTTCAAACCCCGGGCCTCCTTGACCTGTGTGGAGCTGGCCCATGCGCAGTGCTGATGCGCGCAAGGAGTGCCCTGCCACGCAGGGGTGTCCCCTGCGTAGGGGAGCCCCACGCGCAAGGAGTGCACCCATAAGGAGAGCCACCCAGGGCGAAAGAAAGTGCAGCCTGCCCAGGAATGGCGCCGCGCACACTTCCCGTGCAGCTGACGACAACAGAAGCAGACAAAGAAACAAGACGCAGCAAATAGACACAGAGAACAGACAACTGGGGGGGAAGGGGGGAAATTAAATAAATAAATAAATAAATCTTTAAAAAAAAATAGAAAGGCATACATAAAATAAAATTTTTTTAATTTAAAAATAAAAAAACAGAGAGGGAAGCAGATGTGGCTCAAGTGATTGGGCTTCTGTCTGCCATATAGGAGAACCCAGTTTGATCCCTGGGGACTCCTGGTAAAAATAAAATAAAAGCATGCCCATGCAGTGAGCTGAGTGCCCGAGCAAGTGCCCACATGGTGAGCTGAGTACCCATGTGGTGAGCCAGTGCCCATGCAAGTCAGTCACAAAGCAAGATGATGATGCAACAAAAGAGAGACAAAGGGGAGAAGTAAGGTGAGATATAACAGAAACCAGGAACTGAGATGGTGCAAGTGACAGGGAACCTCTCTCCACATCAGAGGTCCCCAGGATCGAATCCTGGTGAATCCTAGAAGAGAAAATAAAAAAGAGAAGACAAAAAGAAAAATAGATATAAAAGATCACACAGCGAATGGACACAGACAGCAAAAAACAGCTGGGGGAGATGGGAACAGAGAACTACAAATGTTGGGGAAGATGTGGAGGAAAGGGGACATTCATCCACTGCTGGTGGGGATGCAGAATGGTGCAGCTATTGTTGAGGATAGTTTGGCAGTTCCTCAGGAAGCTATCTATAGAACTGCCATATGATCCAGAAATCCCACTGGAAAACAGGGACAGATATATGCACAGTGGCATTCACTATTACCAAAAGTTGGAAGCTATCCAAATATCCATCAATGGATGAATGAATAAGCAAATTATGGTATACAAATACAATGGAATATTACTCAGCTGTAACTAGGAATGCAGTATTAACACATGGGACAACATGGATGAATCTTGAAGACTCTATGTTGAGTGAAGTAAGCCAGTCACTGAAGGACAAATATAACATGACCTCACTGATTGGACTTAAGTAAATTGAGCAAACTCACAGAGCTAGAGTATGGAAGATAGGTTATCAGGTGACAAAAAGGTAGCTGACTGTGGTGAGCCAATGTTCAATAGGGGCAAGACCTAAAATAAGGTGGAAGGGGATAGATGGGGGTGATGATGTTGGTACAGGAATGTGAAGGTAGTCCGCATGCTGGAATGTGAGGGGGAGTACAGTGGGTGGGTTGGGTTGGATTATCCATTGAGCTGGAGAAAGGGAAGGTGAACTCTTGGTATTTGTAGGTCTGCAGTTAATAGTACAATGGTGGGAATATTCTTTCGGTAAATATGGCAAGAAAGGGTTACTGGTGCAGGGCATCAGAGGTCGGGGATATGTAGGATAAAACATACCTGGTGCTTCTACTGAATATGAAAATGTTCCATCTTTTCATAGTGTGTTAGCTTAGTGGGGGGTAACCCACAGAGTAAACAAGAAAATTATCAAACTACCATCCTGGGGTGTCCTTCTATGTTCTCAATTAGAGGGGTAAGAATCTCTTGAGAACATAGGTAGTGTCTAATAAAAGAAAACAGACCAATATGTCAAGCCCTCAATATTAGTGCATGTAACTATGAACCTTATTCTTTGTAAATTGAAACTTAGTGCTTACCGTAGGTCCTGAGGGTAGGGGGAGGGAAGAATAAAATTAATGGAACATAGGGCATTTTTAGGGCATTGGGATTGTTCTGCATGCTCTTGCAATGATGACCACAGGCCAATATAAATTTTGTCAAAACCTATCAAAGTGTATGGTACAAAATTAATCCATAATGTAAACCATTGACCATGGTTAGTAGCAATGCTTCAGTATTTGCTCATCAATTGTAACAAATGTACCATACTCATGTAAGATGTTATGAATAAGGGAAATTGTGAGAAGAGGAAGAAGTGGGATATAGGGGAATCCCCTATATTTTTATGTAACTTTTTGTTTTCTTTTGTTTTGTTTTACTCTTTGTTTCTTGTCTTTATTTATTTTTTTAATGTCACATTTAAAAAATATGAGGTCCCCACATACCCCCCACTCCCATAACAACAACCTCCTCCATCATCATGAGACATCCATTGTACCTGGTGAACACATCTCTGAACACCACTACACCTCATGGTCAATGGTCCACACCATAGCCCACATTCTCCCACAGTTCACCCAGTGGCCCATGGGTGGACATACAATGTCCAGTAACTGTCCCTGCAGCACCACCCAGGACAACTCCAACCCCCAAAAATGCCCCCACATCACATCTTCCCACTCCCTACCCCCAGCAGCCACCATGGACACTTTCTCCACGCCAATGCCACATTTTCTTCAATTACTAATCACAATAGTTTATGTATAGAATATCAGTAAGTACACTCTAATCCATACTCTATTCCTCCATCCTGTGGACCTTAGAATGGTTGTGTCCACTCCACAGCTATATCAAGAGGGGGCTTAGATTCCACATGGATGCTGGATGCAATTCTCCTGCTTTCAGTTGTAGGCACTCTAGACTCACTGGTGTGGTGGTTGGCCTTCTTCACCTCCATGTTAGCTGAGTGGAGTAACTCCAATAAACCAGAGTGTGGGAGTTGCAAGTCTGTTGAGGCTCAGGGCCTGACTATCATATGGTCAGTTCAGAGATTCAAGTCCCCTGGGTATACATTAAACCCCAGGACCAACTACAGATCAGGTAAAAGTAACAGGAGAGGCTTGTGGACAAAGATCACATCTGAGTCCAGCTCCATCACACAGAAACACAAACTCCAAAGTAGGGCCAACTGACATGACACTGAACACCATGACCATAGAACCTGTGTGTCTCTGTAGCCCTCAGAAGAACCAATACCCGGGGTTGAATCTACTTTATCTGTCTCTGGGACTCTGCTGAGGTGTGCATAAAGGCAACCCCTCTGATAACCTCCCAGCTCTTTTTGGAGACTCATTGCCATAGAAACTCATTTGTCCTTTCCATTTCCCCCTTTTATTGAGGTCAAAAAGCATTTTTAACTCCTGGTATTATATGTAGACTGAGATATTCTGCTGGTCTGAGTACACCCTTTTATTCAAGGTCATTTTCTAGTTACATCATCAGCTGGTACTTGGTAGTAATCCCTTGGTGCCAGGGAGGCTCATCCCCGGGAGTCATGTCCCACGCTGGGTGGAGGGGAGGAAACACATTTACATGCTGAGTTTGGCTTCAAGACTGGCCACATTTGAGCAATACAGAGGCTCTCAGGAGGTAACTCTTAGGCACCCTGCAGCTCTATGCCTTGTTCTTATTTCAGGTGAACAGGCTTACAAGCATAGTCATTAGTATGAAAGGCTCATTGTTGGACCTTCCTTCTTTTATGGTCTTTGCCGTTGCACTTGGGGAATTGTTGCTGTTCCTTTAGCAACTGTGATAGAGCTCCCTGGCTAGGAACTCAGCACTCCCTCAGTTGTTGTTTTTAATTGTAACCACTATGAAAATATCCAAATATTTTTATGTACCCTGGATATACGCCCTGGAGAACTCCCTGCTAACCATGTGTTCCCTGTCAATAACATCACACACCAGTATTCCTCCCCTGACATTGTTGAACCTCTCTGTGATCCAAAACTTCTTCAAAAATGAAGCCCAATATATTGCCAGGCTCCATTAATAGTAAAATGGACTATAGTGATGAGTTTAAAGGTTAGATATAGAATACATATTAATTTAGAAAAATTAAGGTAAAAATAAATTGGGATATCAAAAAATTTAAAAATGCGAAAGCTTTGTTTTTGATGTTTGGCCTTCCATCACTGCAATAAGTGTTGCCCTGTATGCAAATTGGTAAGACAGTTTCTTCCGTCTTTTCCTCAGTGTCTACGTCCTTTCCTTTTCTTTTTTTCCTAATTATTAAGCTTATCTTCACAAAAGATTTAGATCACAGTAATTCGTATATACAATATACAGTACTCCCACATATCCAACATAAAACCCTTTTCCCTTCCACAGCAATAATCTTTTTACATGTTCATACTATATTTACTGAAACTGATATACAGATATTGAGACAAAAGCTTTCAAACAAGGTAACATTTGGGTTTACATTGTGGTTTATATTTTAGACTATACAATTTTCTAAATTTTTAGTTATATTATGTTTTACATTATGATTTACATTTTAGCTTATCACGCCCTATACATTTTTGGTGTAATTTAACATGTCCTATATCCATCCTTGTGTAATCTTCTGGAACACTTCTATTACCCACAGAGTTACACTGATTCCATCTATTCAATACCTCTTTCCCCCTCCCCTCAGGGTCCACAGTGACAGTCAATCTTCACTGCTTGAAGGGCCATGTTCAGAGATACTTGCAACAGTGTTGAGGGCTTGACATGCTCAACTGCATTGGGAGCCACCATTTCTCTCGAGAGATACAATTCCCTCTATTTGAAAACATCAGTCCTCCCCAGGATGTGGGTATACCTTCACTCTCATTATATGGGTCTCTATCCAATGATATAATCCACTATGGCAAAATAAGCACTCACACACTCCCTAGAAGCCTGTCCTGCATCAGATTATCCCCTTTAAGCATCTTAAACAGGTAACCTTCCTTATTATATTTTTTAAAAAGTTTTCTCAGCATTGTACTCTCAACCAAATACCTGAAAATCTCCTATATTAGTATGTTTCCCCACCCTCCCCCCAATTTCTTGGGCAATATTACCCATGCTCTCATCCCTAGCCCCCTCAAGCCCACAAAGCCCCACCCAAAGGTAATCCGATGCCCCATTTTATCCCTTCTTGTACAAATACTTACCTCCAGCTTATCATAGATTTCACCCAGGTAGGTGTCAGCTTACATCCTTCCTCTACCCCCCATTTTCCTTTAAGCCTATCATCCAGTCTCTAGCTCTCTGAGGCAACTTGGTTTACTTATTTCGTATCATTGAGATCATGTACTATTTGTCCTGCAATGCTTGGGTTGTTTCACTCAACATAAGGTTCTCAAGATTCATCCATGATATCACATGTGTCTGTAGTGTATTTGTTCTTAAAGCTGAGTAGTATTCCATTGTATGTATATACCACATTTTATTTATCCATTCATCTTTTAATGGGCATTTGGGTTGATTCCAACTTTTGGCAATAGTGAACAATGCTGCTATGAACATTGGTGTGCATATGTTAGTTTGTGTCCTTGTTTTCATTCTACTGGGTATATACCCAGCAGTGGAATTGCTGGGTCATATGGCAAATCTATAGCTAGTTTTTTGAGAAACCACCAAACTGTCCTCCAGAGTGGCTGGATCTTTCTGCATTCCAACCAGCAGTGGATGAGTGTTCCCATTCCTCCACATCCTGTCCAGCATTTGTAGTCTTCTGTTTTTTTTCGTAGCTGCCAATCTTACGGGAGTAAGATGGTATCTCATCGTAGTTTCGATTTGCATTTCCTTATAGCTAGAGATTTGGAGCATTTTTTCATGTGCATTTTAGCCATTTGTATTTCTTCTTTGCAGAAGTGTCTGTTTAAATCTTTTTCCCATTTTTAAACGGGTTGTTTGTCTTTATTTTTGAGATATAGGAGTTCTTTATATATGCAGGTTATAAGTCTCCTATCAGATATATGGTTACCATATATTTTCTCCCATTGTGTAGGCTCTCTTTTCACTTTCTTGACAAACTCCTTTGAGGTGCAGAAGGCTTTAATTTTGAGGAAGTCCCATTTATCTATTGTTCTTTTGCTGCTCATACTTTTGGTGTGAAGGTCATGAAGCCATTTCCTATTACAAGGTCCTGTAGATGCTTCCCTACACTGCTTTCCAAAGTCTTTATGGTCTTGGCTCTTATATTTAGGTCTTTGATCCACCTTGAATTCATTTTTGAATAAGGTGTGAGTTGGTAATCCTCTTTCATTCTTTTGTATATGGATATCCAGTTCTCCAGGCACCATTTGTTGAATAAGCCATTCTCTCCCAGTTGGGAGAGTTTGGTGGCTTTATTGAATATTATATGACCATATATATGAGGATCTATATCAGAACTCTCAATCCAATTCCATTGGTCTGTGTGTCTCTCCTTGTCCAATACCATGCTGTTTTCACTACTGTAGCTTTGTAGTATATTTTGAAGTCAGGTAGTGTGATTCCTCCAATTTCATTTTTCTTTCTCAATATGTCTTTGGCTATTCAGGGACTCTCTCCTTTTCAAATAAATTTCATAGCTAGTTTTTCTAGTTCCTTCAAGAATGCTGTGTTGATTTTTATTGGGATTGCATTGAGTGTGTAGATTAGTTTTGGTAGGATAGACATCTTAATAATATTTAGTCTTCCTATCCATGAACAGGGAATATTCTTCCATTTATTTAGGTCTTCTTTGATTTCCTTGAACAGTGTTGTGTAGTTCTCTGTGTATAAGTTTTTATGTCTTTAGTTAAATTTATTCCTAGGTATTTGACTTTTTTATTGACTATTGTAAATGGTATTTGTTTCTTGATTTCCTCCTGAGCTTCCTCATTATTGGTGTACAGAAATGCTACTGATTTTTGTGCATAGATCTTATAACCTGCGACTTTACTAAACTCATTTATTAGTTCTAGAAACTTTGTTTTAGACGTCTCAGGATTTTCTATGTATAGGATCATGTCATCTGCAAATAATGAAATTTTGACTTCTTCCTTTCCAATTTGAATGCCTTTTATATCTGGTTGTTGCCTCAGTGCTCAAGCAAGTACTTCTAAGACAATGTTAAATAGAAGAGGTGAGAGTGGGCATCCTTATCTTGTTCCTGATCTTAGAGGGAAAGATTTTAGGATTTCACCATTGTAAATTATGTTGGCTGTGGGTTTTTCATATATACTCTTTATCATGTTCAGAAAATTTCCTTGTATTCCTTCTTCTGTAGTGTTTTTATCAAGAAAGGGTGCTGTATTTTGTCAAATGCTTTTTCTGCATCTATCGATATAATCATGTGATTTTTTCCCTTCAATCTGTTTATATGGTGTATTACATTGATTGATTTTCTTATGTGGAACCATCCTTGCATACCCGGAATGAATCCCACTTGGTCATGGTATATAATTCATTTAATTGTTGTTGAATACAGTAGCAAGTATTTTGTTGAGGATTTTTGTGTCTAGGTTCATTAGAGAAATTAGTCTGTAATTTTCCTTTCTTGTGTTGTCCTTGTTTGGCTTTGGGATTAGGGTAATGTTGGCATCATAGAATGAGTTAGGTAATATTCCTTCTGTTTTGATTTTTTGGAAGAGTTTCAGCAAGATCGGCATTAGTTCTTTCCGGAATGTTTTGTAAAATTCACCTGTGAAGCCATCTGGCCTGGACCTCTTCTTAGTTGGGGGGTTTTTAATGACTGATTCTATCTCTTTACTTGTGACTGGTTTGTTGAGATCATCAATTTCATCTTTCATAAATATAGGCTGCTTATGTGTTTCTAGGAATTTGTCCATTTCCTCTGAATTGTCATTTTTGTTGGAATATAGTTTTTCAAAGTATCCTCTTATGATAGTCTTTATTTCTGTGGGGTCAGTGGTGATATCTCCTTTCTCATTTCTTATTTTGTGTATTTGCATCTTCTCTCTTTTTTTCTTTGTTAGTGTCACTAAGGGTTTGTCAATTTTATTGATCTTCTCAGAGAACCAGCTTTTGGTCTTGTTTATCTTTTCAAGTGCTTTCTTATTTTCTATTTCATTTAGTTCTGCTCTTACCTTTGTTATTTCTTTCTTTCTTCTTCCCTTGGGGTTACTTTGTTGTTTTTTTACTAATTCCTCCAAATGTGCAGTTAGCTCTTCAACTTTTGCTCTTTCTTCTTTTTGGATGTATGAATTTACGGCTATAAATTTCCCTCTCAGTACTGCTTTTGCTGCATCCCATAAGTTTTGGTATGTTGTGTTATCATTATCATTAGTTTCAAGGTAGTTATTAATTTTTTTGAGATTTCCTCTTTGACCCACTGTTTTTCTAAGAGTGTGCTGTTTAATTTCCATATCTTGGTGCCTCTGGCCCTTGCAGATTTCCAGCTTCACTCCACTGTGGTGAGAGATATTATTTTGTATGATTTTGATCTTTCTGAATTCATTGAGCCTTTCTTTGTGGCCTAGCATATGGTCTATCTTGGAGGGTGATCCATGTGCACTGAAAAAAATGTATATCCTGCTGTATTTGGGTGTAATGATCTGTATATGTCTATTAGGTCAAGCTCCTCTAAAATACTGTTCAAAATTTTTGTTTGTTTTTTGATTCTCTTTTGAGATCTTCCATCCAAAGTTGATAGTGGTGTGCTAAAGTCCCCCACTATAATTGTAGAGGCATCTATTCTTTCACTTAGTTTTTCCAGTTTTTGCCTCACATATTTGGAAGCGCCCTTGTTAGGAGCATAAATATTTATGATTGTTTATTCTTCTTGAAAGATTATCCCTTTCACTAATATGTAGTATCCATCTTTGTCTCTCACAATTGTTTCACACTTAAAGTCTGTTTCATCTGATATTAATATAGCTACTCCTGCCTTTTTTTTTTGGTTATTGTTTGCTTGTAAGATTGTGTTCCAGCCATTCACTTTCCACCTCCTTGAATCCCTGGATCTAAGATATGTTTCTTGTAGACAGCATATAGATGGGTCATAGTTCCTTATCAAATTTCCCAGTCTGAATCTTTTGACAGGTGAGGTTAATCCATTGACGTTCAGTGTTATTACTTTTGAGGAATTATTGATGTTAGCCATATTTTGTTTGGACTTGTGTTTGTCATATTTTGTTTGTTTTTTTCCATCTTTTTTTGTCTTTTTTTGTTGCTCTTACACTCTCCTCGAACTCTGTCTCTTCTGTTTTTTTTTCTTTCTTCCTGCAGAACTCCCTTTAGTATTTCTTGAAGGGCAGAGTTCTTTTTGACATACTCTTTTAATTTCTGTTTATATGTGAATATTTTGAACTCTCCATCATTTTTGAATGCTAACTTAGCTGGGTAGAGTATTCTTGGTTAGAAATATTTTTCTTTTAGTGCCTTGACTATATCATACCACTGCCTTCTTGTCTCCATGGTTTCAGATGAGAAATCAGCACGTAATCTTATGGAGCCTCCTTTGTTTGTGATGGTTCTTTTTTCTCTTGCTGCTTTTAGAATTTTCTTTTTTCTTGAGCATTGGGTAATTTGACAAGTATATGTCTTGGGGTCGGCCTATTGGGATTTATGGTGTTTGGTGTGCATTGGGCTTCCTGGACATGTACATCTGTCTCCCTCAGTAGATTTGGGGAGTTTTCAGCCATTATTTCCTCCATCACCCTTTCTGTCCCCTTTTCCTTCTCTTCTCCTTCTGGGATGCCTATAATACATATATTTGTACATTTTGCATTGTCATGCAGGTCCCTAATTCCCAGCTGGATTTTTTCTATCTTTTTATCGATCAGTTCTACTGTTTGATTTCAGATGTACTGTCTTCCATGTCGCTAATTCTCTCCTCTGCCTCTTCTAATCTGCTGCTATTTGCCGAGAGTGTATTTCTGATTTCTTGAACTGTGGTGTTCATCACCATCATATCGGTTATCTTTTTGTGTATGTCTGCAATTTCTTCTGTATTCTCTCCAAGTGTTTTCTTCATATTGTTAATCTCTTCCTTTACTTCATTAAGTTGTTCTCTAATATATGTTTTGAGATCTTTAATTACTTGTCTGATGTTCTGCTCCTCTTCCTGGTTTTTAGTTTGTTCATTGGATTTGGCCCTGTTTTCCTGATTATTGGTTTGGTTTGTAGTTTTTGTTGCTGTCTGGTCATCATTTTATCTTGACGGGTTTAATCACTTCCTTAGCTTCTTTGTTTAGTCTTGGGGATTAATTAGTTGTTGTTCGTGTGTAAGTGTTATGTCTCCTCCTTGTCACTTTGTTCTTCTTACTCTATTTTCTTGTTGCTGGCTAAATTCACTTTGAAGGAAAACATTAGGGCCAGGGAAAGCAAAATGAGTAAGAAAAGAAAATGTATAAAGTAGTATTGGTAATAAATGTTAACAGAGCAGCAATGTGAGATCTAGGCAAATAGATATTAGACTCATGTAAGTTGTGTAGAGTTACAGCAGTAAGTAGAGTACCTATAATGAGACAGTCAACTGAATAAGGGGAGAAATATAGTATGAATTAAAAGGGCAGTGTTTTCAGAGAGAGGGAAAGAGAAAAGAAAGACAATAATATCAAGAATGGATAAAAGACAGAAAATAGAACAAAGGTATTAAATATAAAGTCAGACAATTTGGGGGCCAAAGAAAGGGAGGTGGAATGTAAGAGAAACAGTAGATGATGGAGGATAGAAAGATGTAGAGGAAAAGGGATAGTGTAGGTGGCCAAAATCAATACACACAAAAAAGAGGAAATGGAGGATGAGGAAACACAGGAAATGTGAAGTGCTCCCTGCAGCACCTATTATATAAAGAAAATAAAAGAAAAAGAGAGAAAAGAGAAAAAAAGAAAAGAGAAGAAGGGGGGCAAAGTAAAGTGGGGGACAAGCAAGAAAAGAAAAAGAGAAAAACCTAAATAAATGAAAAAGGACCTTGGGGGATAAAATGGGAGAAAAGACCAGGAGACAATGCAATATTAGCAACCACAACAAAAAAAAAGAAAAAAAAAAAAGAATCAATGTTTCAAGCTCGGAATCCTCTTTGCAGTTAAATAAAATGCTTAGGGATCTGACCTTCCCCCTTTCTCCCTTCCTCACTTCTCTTTCTCCCAGGGCAGCAGGAAAGCTGCCTGAGAGGTCTGGTAGGAGATTTAAGTGTGTCCTTGTTGAACCAACTCAACCAAGGAGGCTATGACTCTTTATTTCCAGTGTGAGAGCACCTACACCTCACCAGAAACCCCAAATATGCTATTGGAAGCTTGGATAGCACGTCCTACAGTCCCTCCCCCTTCGGTGTGCTAGGGGAGTTCTAATTGATTTTCTGACTCCACCTGCTCCCAGACCAAGTTTCCTATCCCTGGACGTTTAGGTAAATTGGGCTTCCTCAGCAGATTCACCTCTCCTTTCTTCCCAGACTCTCCCCAGGCCAGCTGGTATACTCCTCCAAGCTCAAGGAGAGAAAAAACAACAACAACAACAACACAAAACGTGGAGGGTTAGGGTAATCAAGGACCTCAGATGGACTTCAGGCATGGTGGATTTGGGAATGGGAAGTTCATGATATTGCAGGCTCAAGGTGTGTGAGTCTCTGAAGCATGGGCTACCAGGGTTTAGGGGATACAGACCTGGGAACCAGGCATCTGGTTAACACTGGGTTTGGGAACAGCACAGCACAACAAAGTTTTCAGGGATCACCACGACCGGGCCGCCAGCCCTAAGGGGAGGGGTCCTGCCTACAACTTCTGACCTCCATGTCAGAAACACAAAATTCCACCTCTCATGAGAATCTCTTCTGTCACTGTCTCACCAAATCAGCATCCAGACACCTCCTGCCCTGCAAGCCCCCAAAACAGCCCACTCAGGGTTTGGGAACAGCGCAGCACAACAAAGTTTTCAGGGATCACTGAAGCCGGGCCACCAGCCCTAGGGGGAAGGGTCCTACCCACAACTTCTGACCTCCATGTAAGAGACCCAAAATTCTACCTCTTGCAAGAATCACTTCTGTCACTGTCTCACCAAATCAACGTCCAGACACCTCCTGCCCTGCAAGCACCCGAAACAGTCCAGTCCAGCAGGACTCCGATCCTACTCAGCTGCTTCTTTGCAGGAGAGATTATGAGATGTACTCATCAGATGCCATCTTGCCCTGCCTCCTCCTATGTGCCTTTTCTGTAACCTAAAGCTTCTTTGAAATTAAAGTGAAAAAAATAAGACCCTGGGGGTACATATAGAAGAAATTGTCACTGTACATAAAAGATAACATACCTTATGGTGACAAAAGACACAATGAAAAAAATTTTTATTTTTTATTTTTGTATTTTATTTGTTTAATTTTTATTTTATTTTGTCTTTTATTATTTTTAATCATTTTTTTTTACTTTGTTTTGGGGAGGGTTTTAGATTGCAGAAGGGTCACAACTATGGCAGGGGAAGATCGCTGGTACAGGGTGTCAGTGAAGGGGAGACGCGCAGAGAGGAGTACACCTGGGGCATGACTTTATGGAATATGAATATGTTCAAGTGATCATGGAGTGTTGTCTCAGTGGGTGGAGAGCCACACAATAACTGAAAGAATATTGAATTCCCATCCTGGGATGTCATGCTACATTCTCTAATAGACCAGCAAAGAATCCCTAGAGTGGCAAGAGTACATGGGCAGTACCTACCAAAGGAGGACAAACCAATATGCCAGGCCCTTGACATAGATGTTTGAACTTACAAAATTTGTTCTTGTGAAATTTAAACTTAGCTTAGTATTATTCATTGTCTAACAGTTACCTCCTGAAAACCTCCTTGTTGCTCAAATGTGGCCTCTCTCTAAGCCTAACTCAGCTTATAAACTCACTATCTTCCCCCCAGCATGGGACATGACTCTTGGGGATGGGCCTCCCTGGCACCAAAGGATTATTACCAAGTTCCAACTACCAATGCATTTGGAAAAAGACCTGGACCAAAAGGGAGAGATATTAAACACAAATGAGTTTTTATGGCTAAGAGATTTCAAAGTGAGTCAGAGGGTCACTCCAGAAGTTACACTTATGCATGTCTCAGGAGTATCTCTTTGACAGCCACAGCAAACAGTGCCTCAAATAAGGGTGCTCCTGTGGGCTCTAGAGATATCTAGACACTATAAGCAAGGCAGAAAATCTCAGGAATTTGGCACCCTGCCAGTGGGCCTCAACTTGGAATATATGTTCCTCAATGAAACAGAGTTAGACTCATTTATAATTTCTTATACACGAGAACTTATAATTAGCACAATACTCATTAAATATGTGTTCCAGAGACTTAAATCTTTGGTCTGTTCATATACTGATTGAGCCCTGAATCTCAGCAATGTTGCACCACCTACTTCAGGTCATTGGACTCACCCAGAAAAACTAACAAAATGATGATGATGGACAATATCCATCCCAAAAAACAGAGAGTATCTACAACTGCAATCAAGACAGTTTCTTCCTTCTGCCCCATGGGATCTAAAACCCCTCTCAGTCAGAAACAGAGGGGGCATCACCATCTAAAATACTCAAAATTGAGGAATGAACAAACATAAGGAAGAATGCACCTATGGACTAAAGTACACTTATTATTATTCTAGCAATGGAAGATTGTATAACTGATAAAAATGTTAAAAAAGGCAGTGGTCACCAGAGGTTCTGAGGGGAGGGAGAGGGAAGAATAGGTGTAACATGGGGCATTTGGGGACTATTGGAATTGTCCTAAATAACATTGCAATGATGAATATAGGCCATTATACATTTTGTCAAAACCTATAAAAATGTACTGTGCAAAGTGTAAACTATAAATGCAAACTACTGACCATGGTTAGTAGCAATGCTTCAATATGTGCTCATCAATTGTAACAAATGTACCACACTAATGAAAGATGTTGTTAATGTGGAAAAGTGTGGGAGGGGGAGGAGGTTGGGTATATGGGACTCCCCTATATCTTCAATGTATCATTTATGTAATGTAAAACTTCTAAAAAATAAAATAAATCCCTCCAATGACTTTCTATTGCTGATAGGCAAAAACCAAAAATCCTTGAACTAGCCTCTAAAACCAGACACTGTCTGGCCCCTACTTGCCTTCTAGTCACACTTCTCACCCCTCTCCCTTATTTTCCAAGATCCCAAAACACAGACCTTCTTCCCGTTGTTTGAATGTTCCAGGTTCTCCCCCACTCCAGGGCCTTTGCACATACTGTTTCCTCTCTATGGGACACTTCTCGCATCCCCTCAGCACCTGTTTAATTCCTACCATCCTTGGATCCAGGCTTACACATCAATTCCTCAGCTCCTCAGACATGTCTTGGGATCTCCCAACAAAGAGGTATTTTTTGTTTAATTAAATATGCTTTCCCGTATCAGTCTGTAATGATAAGTCGTTAATAAGATTAATATTTGACTAATGTCTATTTCTTACTAGTTTGGAAGCTCTGTGAAATAAAAAAGCATATCTGGTTTTGCTTACCTTGATTCTGACAAATAATAGACACTTAAATGTACTTGTGTGAACAAATGAATGACTGAATGAATGATTTGGTGAATATGAGAGATTTCCCAGAACTCCTAACCGTTTTGATTGTTCCTATTTAGAAAACCTTAACTTGTCAATGGATTTCCTAAGAGGGGTACCAGGACAGTAGTGCCCTCATCAGAGTACTGTGGGGCTGTCACCTCCTTGATTTAAGCACTATTCTTCAATCATTTAAGTCTAAGATTTAATTTGCATAGTACCCTGTACTAACACATGGTCCACTAAAAATCCCAGATATTTTATCATACAAATCTCCTTGAAGATTGGTCTACAATTGTATGTACTGTAAGATTTTTCAAAACTAAATGCTTGTACTGCTGTGGATTTTCATTTTTTATGTCTGCATTTAGTATTCCAGAGTAGATTTTTGAATCATGATCTTTGAATGAATGAATACCTAGCTCTCTTTTGCAGCTCTGTGTTACTCACAATCCTAGTGAGAATACCTTCTATTCCTCCATCCCCGCTTGTTATAAACGTTCAACAGCAGAGAATCCTGTCTTTTACTTGAAATCTGTCTTCAGAGTGATTGATCCATTAATCAACTTTTGTTCGACACAGTTGCTCAACTTGCTATGAACAGACTTTTCTCTTCAGCTTCATTTCTCCATCCTCTCCACAACAATGTCATGAAAGACTTTGTCAAGTGCCCGGCAGAAATCAAGGTGTATTATGTCTATGGCTTCTTCCCATAAAGAGTCAAGAAACTCCTCTGTTTGTCCTTTGGTCAGTGACTTCCTTCTACCTTTTGTATGTGCTGCAGAGCTGGTGTAGTTCAGTGGTCGAACACTTGCTTTGCATGTACAATCCTCGGTACCTCCTCAGTTACCCAAAAGAGAATTCCTGAGCAGCCACCCTGCTTTATTCCTCAAAATTGTTTGCAACAATCTTTAGAGCCTCTTGAAGTGTGTTCCCTTTTGGAATCTCTTGTTAAGGGAATCGTATGTGCCTTCTCTGAATCTTTTTTAACTTCCCTTTGTTTGATAGCATATTCCTACCTATACTTATTTCATGATCAGATTCCTCTAGGTTCCTATATTTTTGCTCCCAACCAGTTTTTCCTAGTGGTCAGGACAAAGCCAAGTGTAGCAATTCCTCACATTGCTTACTCCACCTTCCAGGAAATAAAGTTTCTGAAATTCAAGTCAAGAATGTATCAAAGACTCTACATTGACCAGAATGACACATCAAGTGAACATGTGATAGTATAGACCCTCATCCATTAGCAGGCCTCCCTATAAAAGAACGGCTTCCCTCTAAACTGTAAGAACTCCCTAAGATAGTACTGAAGCCCTCCCAAACCACAGAGATTTCCAAGAATTAGGTGATCACTTGAAGATTCTGGGATGCAGTAGGCTCCCAGCCTTGTTTATTCTCATTTTGGAGTTGTCTTGAAGAACCCTAGGTCACCCTGAGCTGGAGGTCAAGGATTCTCAGAGGCCACTGATTTCCACCCATCCTCTAGCTGCCTGGCGAACTCAGGAGCACAATCTTGGGTACACCTGAGGCTGAGCAGGGTCAGAGGGTCCTCCGTAGGTATAAGTCAGTTCCCACATTAGAACCCTGGGACAGATAAGTAAAACCTGCCCAAGGATTCTGGCCAGCTATTAGGAAATTAGATTGGGAAGTCCATATGATTATTAATTTCACAGAGAGTGCCTGGGCTTATGATGAGCTGCTGTGTGGATACTTTCAGTTGCTGTATTATTAAAATGCACAAGTATATAATCATGGGGATTTGTAGTCTCATCCCTCAAATATTGTGAGCATGTACAACATTCCCAGTGCTGTGCCATATGCTGAGTTACAAATACGACCAAAGCTCATTTTCTGTCCTCAAGGTGGTCCTTCTAAGGGAAGAGACAAATATGAAAATCAGACTTATTAACAGAGGGAGAAGCAGAGTTTGAGAACATAGAAAAGGAAGTGATGGCCTAGAGCTGGGGAAGTTGTCTCAGAAGAAGTGACAGGAAAGCTATCACAAAAAAAAAAAAGAAGTGACATGAGCTCATAACAGAGAAAACACCAGCTTTCCTGAAGTCAGATAAGCTTGGGAGGCTTCTTTCTTTCTTGCTTGCTTGCTTGCTTGCTTTACTTTACTTTACTGTATTTTAAAAGAAGTCTTTGATTACATAAAAGTTACATTGAAAATACAGGGGATTCCCAAATACCCCACCTCCCCCTTTCACATTTTCCCCTATTAATAGTATCTTTAATTAGTGTGGTATATTTGTTACAATTGATGAACAAATATTAAGGCATTGCTACTAACCATGGTCTATAGTTTACATGATGGTTTACGCTTTGCACCACACATTTTTATAGTTTTAAACAAAATATGTAATGATCTATATCCATCATTGCAATATCATGCAGAACAACTCCAATGTCCCCAAAATGCCCCATGTTAAACCTATTCTTTCCTCTCCCTCCCCTCAGAACCTCTGGTGACCATTATCTTTTTATCAATGCTACAAGTTCTTCCATTACTAGAAAAATAACAAGTCTATTTGGTCCATTGTTGCATTTCCCCCTTGTGTTTATTCATTTATCAATCCTGAGGATTTGGGAATGGTGATGTCCACGCTGCTTCTAATTGAGAGGAGGCTTAAATCCCATGGGGCAGATTGATGGAACTGGCTTGCTTACAGTTGTAGATACTCTCTGTTTTTTGCCATTGGCATTGTCCATCATCATTTTGTTAGTTGTCTTGGGTGAGTCCAATGATCTGGAGAGTAGGTATTGGCTACAACTCTTGTTGAGATTCAGGGCTCAAATGACATATAAAGAGACCAACTTTTAAGTCTCTGGAACATATATTTATTGGGTATAGTACTAATTATAAGTTCATATTAAAGGGACAGAAGAGCCACATGTAGGGAAATTATAAGAGTCTAAATCTGTTACATTGGGGAGATAGGTTAACATATATTCCAAGGTAAGGCCACCTACAGGATGCCAATTTCCTGGAATTATCTGCCCTGCCTATAGTGTCCTGATGTCTCCAGAGCCCTCAGGAACATCCCTGCTTGTAGCAGTTTGATATTATTGGTGAATTCCAAAAAAAAATATTGGATTATGTTTATAAACTGATCTTTTCCTCTGAGCATATTAGATTATCTTGGATTCAGAGGTTTACTTGATTAAGTAATTATGTAAGCCTCTTGTGCCAGTAGGGCATTGAGTACCCACCCTTTGGTGGGTGGGGACTCACAATAAAAGGCATGGCAAAGGACAAAGTTAAGGGGCTTTTAATGTTGGCGTTTTGATGTTGGAGTTTGATCGTGATGCTGGAGCCTCAGGGAGAGAAACAGAGCCATTCTCTTGATAGTCTACAGTTGACCTTGTGGAGAAAGGCAAAGCCTAGAGAGCCTCATAGTCTATAGCTGACCTTGTGGAGAAAACAGAGGAGCTGAGCCCAGAGGACCCAGGAAGCCTCTTTTGCAGATGTCAGCAGTCATCTTGCTCCAAAACGTGAAACGGGACTTTGGTGAGGGAAGTAACTTATGCTTCATGGCCTGGTAGCAGTAAGCTCCTACCCCTAATAAATACCCTTTATAAAAACCAACTAATTTCTGGTATTTTGTATCATCACCCCTTTGGCTGCTTGAGGCATTGTTTACTATGGCAGTCAGTGAGATCTGGAAGTTTTTTAAAATGACCTTGGAAAAAAGATGAGCATCCTCAACTGTTTCCACTACCCTCATTCTACACACACATGCATATGCACACACACACTCTGACTCACTGATCTTTGATTATGACATTCACAGAAAAAGAAAATGATGAGAAAATAATGAATCCTGAAATAGACACAATCTCTTTTTGTGGGGAAGTTAACATCTATCAGAGCTTTCATGGGTGCTTCTTAACTACAGGATATAGCAAATTCCTTTCCAATTAAAGCTTAGAGATTTCCAAAATACTGCTCTTATACACACCAAAAAACAGACTAGCCAAAATGGCATTAGTATGGGTTGAGAGGATAAAGGATTAAACAAAAAAAAAGAAAAAGGAAAGGGGTAGGGGAACGATAAAGAAGAACATTATTCCTTGAATAATTGTTAAGAAGGTAATGTGCTCTATAGGTAGGAAAATAATTCCAGTGGGATTGGCCATGAGCTTGCACTTCTGTGTGTTGTTCTTTGGTTTTATTTCAATTTGAAATATTGTGAATTCTCCTGAGATTTGCCCACACCTTAGAATATAAACTAGATCTTTAAGTCCTTATCTGGAACTACACTGAGTTGTTTCAGCTCATGAAGTTGCATATAGTCAGAGTAAGAGTATAACTTTTCTCCTGCAATGTAGAAAAAATTCAACTGTAACATTTTCTGATTCTTGCTTCTTCTGTGGAGTTGTTCTTCTTCTAGGTGCTCTGGAAGGAAACAGCTCTTATACTCCTATCAGCCTTCCATATCTTCTCATTCTATTAGTCAACCCTGCTATGCTAAGAACCAGCCCCAAGATCTCAACATTAAATATTTATTTTTTGTTCTTTCTTTTACTACAAGTTGGTGACTACAAGTTAGCTGCTAAGCCCTTCTGCATGTGGCTTCTCATTCCAGAACCCAGACTGCAGGATAAGTCACTATTTGGAACATGCTGTTCTAATGGCAGAGAGAAAGGAACAAGAGAGCTGCTGGCAGAAACCCAGGATGCTTCATAAAACTTCTGCTCAGACATGGCATATATTGTGTTCACTCACTTTCATTAATTAAAGACCTTCTCATGGCCAAGCCCAAGATCAACTGGCAAGGGTTTTTACTTTTCTCACAAGAGGCACTTCAACACACATTGAATGAGCAGGAATTGATACTCCTCGAACATGGAAGGGGGGAATCAAGCACTTCAGAATAATAATACAACCTACCAACTTCTTTTGGCTATACCAATGTAATTTGGCTCCACCATGGGGAGTTTCTTCCCCATGGCAACTAAAAATAATTTGGTCTGATTTTTTGTCATTTTTTAAAATTGTTTTTTAAAAAAATCTCTGGGAAGCATTTGCCAAATTGTTCTTTAGAATGTTACTGTCCCTCAAGATGTTAATGGTTGTCAGGCAATTAAAAAGGATTCCCTGGTCACTTTGGGGAATGCTATGTATTAATAGCTTCCTCTTAATATTCACAATTCTTATTATCATATTAAATGCCACAATCCTCAGACTGGCTTTTATTCCTTCCCTCTTTTATGCAATCAATATATCTTGAGTCCTACTCTGTACCAAATACTGTGCCAGGCACAAATGTGGCTCCTACCCTCTTATACTTATCAGTTAAAGATGAGAGAAGACAGACTTAAGACAGACACACAAATAACAGATGACCAGATAGGCTCCCAGCACTGTTCAACACTGTTGACCATCCATTCCTTCCTGAAATGCTTTCTACACTTAATTTCTGAGATGCCATGCTTTGCTGATTTTCTTCTACATTCCTGGTCTCTCTTCTCAGTCCCTTTGTTGGCTCCTCCTCCTCTGTCTGGCTTTTAATTATTTGAGTACCAGGGCTCTTACATGGGTTCCTCTTCTCTTTCTCTTCCTCGGTGGTTTCATTCATTCTCACAGTGCTGAAGTCTACATATGTGCTGTTGACTTCCAAACATATATCTCTAATGCAAAACTCTCCTCTGAGGATATAATAGCCCCAAAATTGAACCACCTTAGCACTTACCTCTCTTGGGTCTTGCATTCTTTCTTTTGCCATGATTCCTTGGATACTTCCCTTACCTTCCCCCTAATTTATAAACCTCTTGAGGGCAAGGATCCTTGGTTTCTTTCATCTTCAGTTTCCATGGTGCATTGCATAGTAGCATTTAATGTATGATTGTTGAATTTAATGTTTGAACTGAATTTCTGCTTTAGGGATCACTGAGACACAGATGTAATGAAAGGGAATATTTTATTTAAAGAAATAATGCCTCGTCCTTCTGTACTTCCAAATGAATAGCCACAAATGAGAGAATAGATCTATATACCTTGGCATAAGATGAATACTTATATTTTTAGATGCCAAATTGAGCTAATACCATTCCTTGTAGTCACAGAAGCTGCCACAAAAGCATTATAGATTAGCTATATACATATACCCAATCTGGCAATGCTGTTATGTTACAAACATATATCACTCACTCTTCATAATTACTCCCTCTTGCATCTACTCCTGACTAAATCGAAAAGACAAAAAGAAGGTGACAAGGAGCTCACCTAAAACACTCCCAGCCAATCAAAGCAGCAATTCAACCCCTTAATGCTGACTCTTCAGTTGGGATTCAGTGCCCAATAGGAGGTCCAAAGAGGAAGGTTTTCTCAATTGCACAAAGATGTTTCAGCAGCAGCTCTAATAATAGCATGAGGCAACTGTACCTCTGGTCCTACACCTCAATTTCCATCCTGCTCTTTTGCAAGCCTCTCCGAAGCCTCTTCCACCAGGCAAAATCAGCTAGGTTTCATATGCCCTTGGGGGAAAAAAGAGGACTGATGAAACTTAAGAATTGTCTAGAGAAAAGCTAAGAGTCTTTTTTTTTTATTTATTTTTTGTCTTTATTTATTTTTTTAATGCTACATTCAAAAAAGAGCCTTTTTTGACTTGGTGATAGCTGAATGAGCCAAGGTCCCTGATTACTGCACAAGGGAAGCCCTGATTATAATATGGACATAGTCTTCATCATACAACCCCTTCATGCATATCTCCAGAAGTTACTTTTTCTCATCTTAGTTGCCCTAAAAAATGTATGTCCTTGGTCTCCACATACTTGCAGCTTAGGATTTAGTCAATCCAAATAAGAGGAACATGGTCTGAATTTCATTCCTTGTGAAAAAATAAACATTTTTCAACTGTTGCAGTATTTTAAACTATCCATTTTCTTTTTCTGCTAGTGTTTCTCTTCCCCATAACACTTCTCAGGATAAACATATAATTCACACTATAATATTTATTAGCAAGGAGCTCTCTGGGCCAATGGTGGCATTAGGGATTCTGCTCAGCATTTGGTAGACAGTCCAGCTGGGTCCCCAGCCACATTGTGAGTCAACATAAACACAGCAGCTCAGATTTGTGAGAGGAGACAAACTGTTGTCCTGGCATCCTGCTGCCGTGACCCTCAGCTCAGCCTCTGAGCCACCAATCTGGGATGTGAGCTGGCACTTGTAAAAATAAGGTATTCTGACAGAGTCAGTTGAATTTTTCACCAAATCCTCCTTCCCTGTGCTCTTCTAGTCCATCTTCTTGGCACATGCCATTCTATATGCATCTTTTTTGTCCTACATCCCTGATTTTCACCACTGCCTGGATGCTGCTGTCAGTTTAGATTAATACCTTGTCATTGGTCACGTACCATGATTTCACTCAGAATGTTATTTCAATTTGATCAATGCTAAGATTGCTCATTATGCAAGGGCAGTCTGCTGCACAGAGTATTTCCTTTGTCCTCCTTTGGTGATTTCCCAAATTCCCATACTCAGTCATGCACATGTGCTAAGTCTCAGATGACTTTGCAATTAAAGCCTTGCCAACTGGATAGCTTGTCATTCTTTCAATCATCTTTTCATTTACTCATCCTAAGTATTCATTACACAGCTCAATGTAAAGAGTGCTTTAACTTGTGCTTTAACTTGTCATATACATGATGTATATAACAGCACTTACATTCTAATCTAGACATTCTAATCTAGAACTATGGTGACTGTAAAACAACCACTGTTTATGGTGTCTCTAGTCATGGCATCCTCGCCTCTATACTTGTCCCACTTTCCACCAAATACTACAAAATCCCAATTGTCAAAAATATACAGGTCATGGCAAGGGACCCTCAGCAGATGCAAAGTGGGTGAAGTTCCTGGAACAGGACAAGAATTCTGGGTTATAGTGACCAACCTGCAATAGGACAAACGTCTTGCATAGCCACCAACTTTTCCAATTAGTTTGGTTAAGAACTCTCTTCTTCTAGCCCCCAAAGGCACTCCCATGGCCACCTTTTTATCCACACCGCTGCCTGCCCAGAAGTACTCCAGAGTGATTGCACATTTCTGCTCCATGGTTTCCTCAGTGAGACCAATGGCTTTAGAGCTAATCCCTTGTTTTGGTCTTCTTTCATCCTCATCTGAATCTGTGATAAAAAGTCAGCCAAAGCAGTAGATGTGTTAGCTCAGAGCCTAAGAACTAGGAGGTGCCTGTGGAACTGTGTCTGGCCAACCAAAAAGGAGCTTTGAAGACACAAGCTTTAGTTGGTAACTGTGGGAGCCACTGGACCAGAGAGTCAGGCTGTGTTGGCTCCTGAGAGGAAGAGTGCAAGGCGTCCCCAGCTCGACATTTTCCCTCCTCTGGCAGCAACTCAGAGAACAGGGTCATCTTATTCTAACCCACTTGAGGGGTTTCATTCCCAGAGAAGCCCTCCACTGCTCCCTCCTCCTTTTGACTGGAGGGCAAAGGGCTCAGGGAGAGGCCTTTCTTCACTTCCCTGGGGATCTGGGAGAGCCCAGCTATGTCACCTCCCCTACTCTGAGGACAATTGGCAGGTTGGAGGATTTGATAAGACCTTAAATCCACAGCTGCTTACTTCCAGAACTAAGGAGCTCCCTAGACGCATTGAAACACCCACCCTCTACTTTTTGGTAAGCTCCTACCACCAAAGGATGAAAAAAGCAGTTATATTCTTCCTATCCCTATCCCCCAGCCCTGTTCCTAGTCAAGAACCTTGAGCAAAAACTCTTTTCTCCATTTCAGAGGAGGAAGGTAGGGAAGGCTTTTTCTTATGTGCAGAAAACTACTCCAAAGGGGGAGGAGCGTCACTGCAGGCCCTTTAAAACTAATGACCCACCTGCTCCCAATCCAGGTTTTTCCAGCTTTTACCTCTCTTTTGGGGTTTTGTTGGAAGTACCAAACTACTGTTGTTTTGTTTTTGTTTTTTTAAAGAAGGGCTTCTGCCAACCAAGGCATAAGATTAGTCTATTCTCAGCATGAGAGCCTCTGTTTTGGCCTCTCTGTGTTCTTCCTGAGGATGGCCAGGCCCCCACGGGGTTTCCAGCACACAGGGCAAAATAAAGAGGATTTCTGTATCTGGAGGTGGCATAACTTTACATTCTCCCCACAGCTTTGTCTGTGGCAGCAAATCTTCATTGTGAAGTCAGCAATTCCAGGAGAACAGGAGAGGTCATTCACCTGCCTCGAAAAGCAGGTGGCCACTTCAGGAACCTGGATACATTTTCACTCTTAATAGCAGGTCTTCTTGGTGCTTGTGGTCTGGAGGGAGCCTGAAAATCACAGGACAAAAACAAAGTAAAGAAGGGAGTGGAGGAGAGCACAAAGCTGAAATCTAGCAAAAAAACCATTACTCTGTGTTTGCTGTGTTACAGGTGGCATTCCATTTCCCACACACCCAATGGGGGGTAGCCCAGTGTAAGGAACCCCAGGTAGGGGTTCCCCCTGGTGAACTCTACCTCTCAGAAGGAAGCTGGGTAGGAGAGACTTTGGGATCAGGAGGTCAGGGCAGGATTAGGATAAGGAACCAAGGGTCACAGGTTTAGCTCAGTTCAAACAGCACAGAAGCACCCAGAAAGACACAGACTAATTGACTGACTCAACAAATACTTACTGAGTGCAAGCCCTGTTGTCAGAGCTCTAGAGAACAGGAAGATGGCTGATGCTGGCCTAAGATGCCCACACTCCCCTATTCATAAGTGGCCAACAGGAAACAGTCACCAGGAAGAGAGCTGGTGAGGGTCCACACCGGTCATGAAGAAAGGACAAGATGCAGAAGACCTAACAGTCCTGTGGTCACAGGTGACCCCTGCTCACAGGTTTTGCCTTGTTCCTTGAGGGCAACACTCTCAAGGAACAATACTCTCAAGCCTTTATTTACCTACGAAGTTTATTCTTTCTTTGACAAAATGATTCTGTTCCACAGTGGTTTTCAACCCTGGTTGCACATCAGAAGTACCTAAGGAACTTGTAAAAATCCTGATGCTCAGACCTCAGCCCAGATGAAATCAGACTCCCTGGGGGTAGCATCCAACCTTCAGTATTTTCTAAAACTCCCTTGGTGATCCCAATGTGCAGTTGTAGAAGTTTCATATTGTTTATGAATTAAGAAAAAGATAATGGATTATGTTTATAAACTGGTTTGTTCCTCTGGGCATATTAGATTACATTGGATTCAGAGGTTCACTTTTACTTGATTTAATAATGACTGAGGCTCTGATTGGGCCACATCAGTAGGACATTGAGTCCCACCCTTGGTCGGTGGGGACTCACAGAGAAACCGCACCACAGAGAAGGGAGTTTGGAGTTTAAATTCTGGAGCCTGGGAAGTAAACACATAGAGAAGAAGAACAGAGGAATAGGGACCGTTCTGTTGACACAGCAGAGGCCCCAGGAAAAGAGATGAGCCTAATAGCCTACAGCTGCAGCTGAGCCCGGAAAGAGACAAGCCCTATACCAGCCTATAGCTGAGATTGGAAGAAGCTGGGACCACAGAGCCTTAAGCAGAAGAAGGAAGGTTGGACCCTCACAGACATTGCCTGCCATCCTCCTCTCACACGTGGCCAATGATTCTGGGTGAGAAAGTACCTCTTATGTTACCTTGAGTTGGACTCTTTAGGGCCTTGTGACTGTAAGCTTCTACCCCAAATAAATACCCTTTATAAAAGCCAACAAATTTCTGGTACTTTGCATCAGCACCCCTTTGGCTGACTAATACAGCAGCCAAGATTGAGAACCACTGTACAGAGGTGTTTGTCCAAATTGCCTCTCCTGCTTTTCTCTGCTTCCATATTCCTCTAATCCAAACCCATTCTTTTTCTTTTTCTTTTTTTTAGTTTATCCTACTTTGTTCTTTCAGCAAATAATTTCATAATATTCCATTAAATCTTTCTCATGCATTGTTTTGCTTTTTCTCATTTAATTTCCATTGCCTGCTCCACTAACTCCATCTTTCTATTATGTTTGTTTTGTATTGTAAAAAACACAACTAGAAAGAGTTTGGCATCAACCTTGATAAGGGCGAAGTACTATAGTAGGCACTTAACTGCTACTAAAACTTAAATCCGATGCAATGTTTTCAGTTAAATCCTGTGCTACATTTAAGAGCTCTCATCCTATGGAAGACTGACATTTTGGCAATGTAGTATCTGCTGTCCTAAGAAGCAACTTCCTTGGTGTATAAACAAAAAGATCCAAAATAAATACATTGCTTACAAAAAATAAAAGTGGCATCCACAATAGTGGGGAAAGACACACTGAGAATCTGAAGCTAAGTATCAACATCCCCCTGCCAAAGTCTTAGCCTCACTCTAGGAGAAGGATGCTGCCATTTCCAGCACAAAGAAAAGGATCTCTAGTGTGTGTACTTGAGTGAAGCTGTTCTCTGGGAACAGAAGATCTGCTGACTCTGGTTCATATCCTCATTGTCTGCAGGCAAAGCCCAAGAGCACCCAGACAAGTGACTGAAACACTGAGGTTTAAAATGAGGAAGGAAAGGGCCGATACTAGAAAGAAAGTCCTTCAGTCCTCCAGTGGAATCACACACCCCTTACCCTCCGGCTGCCCTATTGCCCTGCTGTGCAGGTAAGAGCTGACTTGGAGCTCCTGGGCCTGGTGAGCCTCTGAGAGCCAGAAACACCAGGCTCAGCACAGCACTCAGTATACCACAGAAACCAGTGGGTGTTTGCCCAATGACCAAATAAATTATTCCCTCGGTGAAATTCCCCAGGGATGGTGGGGAGGAAGACTGAAATGACAGTTGGCTCTGCAATCCCACAGTGCTACTTCTGTCCCTTGAAATGCTAACGTGGATCCTCAGCTTCCCTATCTTCCTTTAACCTTGAATTAGTTTTTCAGGGATCAAGCAAAAACGTACAATGACAAATGACAAAGGAAGAGGTGAATAATTATATTGTGCAGTGGTATAAGAGAAACCAAATGGCTCCCTCACATTTATGGGTCCTGGCCTCCAGCTCACCTTTCTTGGGAGAGTTGAGAATTCAACCAACCAGTTCTTCCTGAAGATTCTCCTAGCTGCAGGGAAGAGAGAGGAGGAGACTTACTGTGCTGCCCCATCCACAGTGCCCCTCCTCTGTCTCAAGGCAGGGCCATGCCTGCCCTTCCCACCCATCACACTGCACCCCTGACCCACAATGCATGTCTAACTGAAGATCACGCTTTATTCATAACTACTAACAGCCACAGGCAGGTATAACTCCCATTTAATTGCCCAGAAAACTGAGGTATGGAGAGGTTAAGTGACTTGCATGTAAGTAAAGATCTTTCAAGTCTAAATTCAGTGGTCTCCCTGCTACAGCACAGCTGCCTCTTGAGAACTACAACTGGCAATAAGGAAAGAGGACCCCAGGTTTCAGGACTTCCTCCAGCCCAGTTTTGTATGTCACACACCCTCTGAGCAGAGGTAGGATAATGCAGCCCCCTGCTCCTCAGTGATTTGTGCAAATTGAAAGAAATAGAGAGTTTGAAGAAGTGATTCGAAAAACAAGAAAAACAGCTCTGAGGTTATGGGGAAATGAAGAATGAAAGAGCCTTAGTGAAGGCTAAGGTCCCTTCCACCCTCAGATTTTTAATTTGTCCTTCTATACCCGATGAGGCCAATTGGTTACAGATGTGTTGGTTGATTTGTCTGAGGCTCCCAACCAGCACCCAGTCCTGAAAACAGAATAGTAACTATAAATTCCTTACAGTTTTCTCTAGCCATTTTACATGACTAGAAAAGCCAGAAGCATGTGTGGCAGTTTATGTAACAGGGCGACCAGTTCCTTTCTTAACTCTCCCCTGTCTATAACATCAATGTGGGAAGGCTGAAGGAACTAGAAGTTCCCATAATGATATGGCCTATCTTCAGAGTCACAACCCAAAGACCTGGAGGTCCTGCCTGTGGCTATCATTTTGGAAATGATCTCCCCACGGGTATCCTTTTGCTCTCCTAACATCTTGTTGAAGCAGCACACTTTCAGGTCAGACATCCTGTGGGCACAAGAAATCAATTTACTTCAATTCAATTAGCATTTTTGAGGCCCTCTGTGGGTTCAACAGGTGCTTTTCGGAGATCACACAGGAAATAACGACAGACCAAATAACAAGTGCAAGAGAACATGTGTATAAAGCACTGTTTACAAAAGCAGCTTCTGCATCTCCACAAAGGAGGGATTGAGGGGTGGCAATCTAGTTGGAAGATGCCTCAGGAACTTGTCTTGAGGCTGTATTTTCATATCACCTAAGATTGGGAAAGATATCAAAGGGTGGGAGACTGATGGAGATTATGGGAAAGGGTAGATAAAGCCCCCTGCCTTGCTATCAGCTCTTGTCTTACCTACTGAATGGTCAAATCTCAGGTCAGATTATTATTTTTATGGGGAAGGAGGAAACTAACATTTATTGATCCAAGTGTTTGCAAAGGTAATTTCATTCATTCCTTACATAAAACATATGGGTTCTCTTTCCCCATTTTACAGACTACAAGGAGATCAGTTCATCCCAGAAGTCATATGAAGAGACACACATTTCCCAGGGCCTTAGAACTTGTGGCCTAATCACTGGCCTTGACATGGACAGAATGCCTGATCAGGTACAAGGAACACAGCCTACACAGAGCCAGAGTCCAAGGGCAGGGCCCTGCCAGGCTTTTCTGCCTTGTTCCCTTTAGCAGAAACCATCCCCATCCAAATAAGAATAAGCCTATCAGGGGCAGCCCAAAAGAGGCTATAATTTTATTTAGTCCGTCTTCTCCTGCCCAGGCTGAGGCCTGCTGTGCATGGCAGGTCCTGACTCTCCATGGCCCAGTGGAGCACTTCTTCTAGCCATGCTCTGCCTCACGCGTCTACCAACTCATACCCCTCCTCTCTCCTCCCCTACCATCCTCTACCTCTAACTTTGACTTATTGTCTGTCTAACTCTCCCTTAGTCAGGCCTACAGGAAGGTTGTTTTAGCCCACTAACAATAAACTCTTAAAATTACTCCTAATGTATGGCAGATATATATAACAGTCATAAACATAAGCATATTCTATAGATTTTTTAGAATGGCTTCCCAAATAGTTCAAGATAATTCAATTATAATTACCCAGGTAGAGGAGCTTACTTGAGTCCTGTTAACTCTTTTTTTGATATTAGCATAGCTTTAAGCCCATGGTACTTCATACCACCTCAGGGCTTTGCTTACATGCCCTCATTTCTTATATATAGAATGTCCTTTCCCTCCATATACCTGATATAGGAGGTAGAGTCCCTGCAAGAAAGAGAGAACACTCTTGAAGGGGATGATTAGAAAGAGTCTAATGAAAGGGCCATTTACAAAGGCCTGGGCAGGGTTAAGGGAAGCCAAAAATAGATGGTGAATCAATGAGTGGGCAGGAACTGGCAACAGGGAAGCCACTACCACCCCAGCCCTGGAATATGGAAGGGAGGAGCCATTTGTAGAACCTGCAGCTGTAGCAGAGGAGCTGTAGCCTCCCGCAGAGAAAGGCAGCACAACAACCTGCAGCCTGGAAGGAAGGAATCTGGGGTAATAAATATCTCACCTCATTCTCCTTCACTCCAATCTTCTGATGGTGTTTTCCATTGGACAAACCAAATGGGATGCCAGAAAGCAAGGAACCAGAGGGATGCTGTCCATTAAGTTTTGTATTAGTAGACAAAGGGAAGTAGAGCGTGGCTTGGAGGGACAAACAGACAATATCCAACACATCTGGGTAACTTCTGTAACTTCTGCTTTTGAATCAGCTTTCAACTGCAGTGTCACCTCTTCAAAGAAGCCTTCCCTGGCCTCCTGACCAGATCCCAGCCTCTGTTACATGCTCTTATAATCCTTCTCCTTCTCTTTCAGAGTATTTAGCTGCAATAGTGGCATAAGTTATGCAAATTAAGTGATGACTGACTCATGCTAAAACATGAGCTCTATAAGAGAAGAGACCACATCTGTCATTCATCAGTCAATATGCATTCTGGCACATAGCAAGAATGATTACATTTATAGAATGTATCAAGAATGAGGCAAGCTGATATAAAAAGATAAAGCACATAGGACCAGAGAGGTTGCCCTCAGCAATATTAAAAGGACTATATACAGTGGGCACCATTATGTCCTGCAGGTTCATGCTGATGGTGCAATGTGTAAATCAAAGAAAGTGACCTTAAGTATCTGCTAATGGTCATTCAGGAATGGTGAATAGGATGCACAGTTGGACAGAGTGAGGTGGGGCAGTGGTGGGAAGAGCAACATCCAGGAGATCAACAAACTTGGGCTTGCTCTATCTACCTTTACCAGTACACTCTGGTCCTGGTTACAATGGAGAAACCAAGAAAGTTTAGGTGGGTCTGTCCTTATTGCATGGGAATTTAGGTCCTAGACTCATCCACAGATATTAGATGCTACCTTCAAGCTTGCCTCTTGCAGCTTCTCCTGCACTCTCCAATTCCCATTATTCATTTACCTGCTTGATTTCAGAATTTCAAAGGTTGTTGTTTGAAAATCAAGTGTAGGCCCCTAAAATTTAAACACTCCCCTCTTTTGAAGTACGTATAAATTTAGGTTGTCATAAACAGAGTCGGAGTGTGGTTTCTGAGGTTTTTTTACTCTATTAAAGAAGTTGCGGGCTTAAATAAAAATCATGCATAAAATACAGGATTCCCATACACCACTCCACCACCAACACCTTGCTTTGATGTGAAACCTTTGTTACAACTGATGATAGCACGTTTTTATAATTGTACTATTAATTAAAGTTCATGGTTTAACTTAAGGTTCACTGTGCAGTATAGTTCCATGGATTTTTCTCCTTTATTTTTATTCTGTTACTATATATACAATTTAGCATTTCTCCTTTTTAATCATAGTCAGATACATACTTCAGTGCTGTTGATTGCATTTCTGAGTTTTGAACAATACTTCTGCTTTGTGTAATTCCACAAAGATGACATAAGAACCCTTCAAAAATGAAAGTCGATGAGCTCAGTAAAGACCAAGAAACTCCGGCTCAAATTTGATGACAATGCTTCATTAGATTTTCCTTTACACATGGCTGAAACACACTTATCTAACTTTGCCTACAGGACATTTGCTGCCAACACAACAATCATTATATCATCCTCAGAGTCTTTGTGCACATTCTTTCAATCTCATCATCTGATGGTTCTTTTGATTACGGCTTTAAATATCAATAATTATTCTTGTTGGCATTAACCGTTAATATCATCACAGAGTGTCCAACATGAATATCTGACATGAAAATGGAGCAACAATATCACCATGAACTTGTAAGGCAGGAAGTGCAAACCGCCCTATAATCAAACAAATAAGCTGCCTTAGCCCTCCTCTCACTTGGTCTTATTTATCTGGCCCACATTATTGGTCTAGAAGGTGGCAATAGACCCTGTGAGCCTTCAGAGATTGGCAAGACCCTTCTTGGGGAATGGAAAGAGCTGATTGGGCTGGCTTCCTCGGGCACAAATGTGTCACTGAGAGCCTGTTGACTCAGAAGAGGGACCAGCTCGAGGGCTAGTTGGAAGGCAGAGCTCTCCCTGAGTGGAGCCATGCAAAGGATCTGCTGTCTCATCCATCTCAGCCTCTTCTGGGCAGGTAAGGCAGATCCCAAAACCTCCACCAAGCAAAGCTCGGCAACAAGGTGGCATCAAGGTTTCCAGGGCCTGGTTCTCATGGGCAGGTCCACTTACTCAATGATCTCAGCCCCTCCCTTGTATCTTTTCTCTCAGGAGTCATGTCAGCCATTGTGTTGGTGCCTGAAAAGCAAGTAGTGACCGTGACTGTGGGAAAGTCTGTCACCCTCAAGTGCTCCATGGAAGGAGGAGCGATGCGTAACTACTACATGAACTGGTACCGGACGACCCAGGACAGTACACTGACTTTCATATACCGAGAAGGGGGCAAGTATGGCCCTGGTTTCCAGAGCAGGTTCCGTGGCAGCGTTTATAGTTCAAACAACCTGGCTGTACTCGAGATTCGTGAGGCATCACTGAAAGATGAAGGGTCTTACTACTGTGCCGGTGATGATCACCCTGCTGCAATTCCGCTTCTGAGTGGCTCAAAAATGATCAAGATCCATGTAGAACAGCAGTTCCAACACACCATGCATTTCTCTTGCATAAATAGTTTCAGAAATGGTGCTCAGGGAAGGCTGGTGTTCCTGCTTTTCTGTTAGGCTCAGTCACACTGGGCTTGGCCATGCACTTCTGCAGTGCTCAGACAAGCAGCCCTCAGTGGAGTGTGTCCAGGGCGGGACAGGAGAGAAGAGAGTCAGAGCCCAAACCAGGAATCATAGCATCTGCTCACACACTCTGAGCTATTTCCTTAGAGCTTCATTAAAGATTTAGATATATACCCTAAATGCTTAGTATATGGCATAGACTGAAGATGTACATTCCAAAGTATAATCCTGCTTGATGCCCAGCTTTCTCCCAACCAAATACACCAGGAATCTGGCTGTTCTTAATAATTTTATAAATTGTTCCATGCATTTTAGCCATGATTTCCCTATGAAATTCTTGTCAATTATCTCCCAAAACAGCCACATTCCAGCCCCTCAGGGAATATCTCTCTGCTTTACACCCCAATAGGCCTCATTCCTAGCTTCTACCGCACTGCTCCACCCACTTGAATAAGAGCTTTGATTGGATTGTCTGTAAAACTCTGAGTGTAGACCCTGCCTTTGGGCAGAATCCCTATCAGGCACCCTGGGTTTCACATTCTGGAGAGGGAATTTGAACCCAATCTTCTTAAGATGTGCTCAAGTCGCTATGAAGAGGCCATAATAATTCATCAAGCCCATTGACTGCTACTCATATTCAATTTATCTTGTTTGAAAAATTGATAGGCAGCTTGCATCCCCAAGACTGAGATGATATAATTCTCCCAGTTTGAAATCTCAGTGTTGCCGAGGTTGGAATAGTGGTTTATAAGGCCTGCATGATGGATTCCTAGTAAGAGATCCAATGGGTCCTTCAGACAGAGCATGGGAAGAATGTTTTTGAGGAGAAGTAGGAGAATCACCTGGAGAAACCCATAAAACTGCATTTTAGCTAATAACTATAGCTAACAGTAGCTAACATTTGTTGAGTGCATGTTATATGTTCAGTACATGTTCTAAGTACATGTGCCACATGATTTAATCCTCACAATGCATTTTTTTATTATTGTCCCATTTTACAAAGGAGGACACTAAGGCACAGGAGAGCTAAAACCCTTGCCCAGTGTACTACATCCAGTAAGGGAAAGTGACAGGTTGCCGCTGGAGTCTGCTCTAGAGGACTCAGCATGTGGTGCTCGTGGGCATGACCACCATCTAGACCTAGCAACTAGACCTGTTCAAGCTCTGTTCTGTGACCGTCTGACAAAGCGATGGACAGGGGAGCAGTGGTCCCAGACAACCTCTCACATGTTTTCTCATTCTGAGATTTTGTGACCCTGACATAATTCTTCACACTATCTTCTAAAATCATTGGTATCTCTTCATCTGTAAATGGGGATAATGAGTGAAAAGACTTCACAGTGTTGTCTTAAAGCTTGAAAGACAGAAAATAAATAAAAAGCACTGCACATAGTAGCTATTCCATAAATGTTACATATCACTTTTAAAAAGAACAAACTATAATGTGGAATAGGAGAAAGTGAACTAAATTAGTGGCCAGGTTTCAGCCACGTTACAGATGCAGAATCCCTTAGTCTTTATGACAACACTCTGAGGTTGTCGTCAGCTCTGGTTTACAGGTGGGGATACTGAGCATCAGAGAGGTAGGTAGCTTGCCTGATGGTACAAAAGCAGGATCTGGATCTGACCTGAAGGCCGATTGCCCTGGCACTGGGCTAGGGGAATACTAATCATCTGTAATAGTATCTGAACTGAAGATGAGCTAAGCACAAGTGTGTGAATTCCAGTCATCTTAACTGTGCAGAGGTTGCCTCTGGCTCCTTGGCCAGGCCTCAGAGACAGGGCAGGGATATCTCACCACCCGTATCTCCTCCCTTTCTCACCCCTGCTCTAAAATACCAGTTGCAATTTCAGCTTCCAGACTGTTCTCCCAAGTTACATAAATCCTCTAGCTGCTACTCAGCCCTCTGACATTTACATCCCACTCATTAGCACTACATCAGCAACTTTTTCTTCCTGGCCACAACATAGGAAATGGGTTCACATACTCCTTCCTTCCATTGCTTGTCAAAGGAAACACTTTGCTAGACTCCCTCTGAGTCTCGAGTGGTGGTAGTAGACTTAGTGCCTTTTCCTTCCTTTCTCAGGGGCCTGCCTACAATGGCAGCCATAAGAGTCTGGAGCTAGTGCAATGAGAGCTGGAGAAATTTCATGGATTTTTGGCAGGTTCATAGAATTGCTAACTTCACCTGCCATATCTATTTTTACTGAGAAGCAAAGTGTCCAAGTTTGTCTCTTACATTGTCACCAACTTATTATCACACATGCCAAAGCAGCAAAAGGACTTGAGACCTGACAGCCACAATTCTATATGCTCAAAAATGAGCAATCACATCAGAAAAGACTGCAGTGGTTTAACATTCAGAAGCTGACTTGCAAAGCAGAGAACTGAGTTCAAAAGCAAACCTTCTCCCCTGTAGGTACAGTCTCACCTCTTTGCAGTGTCTCATGACAGTTAAGACCTGGCTGATAAATTTTCCACACAAACAAGGTGAAGAAAACTCCATAATCAAGCCTTCTTTTCTTCTCTTTAATTCAAGTTATTGCCCAAATATTAATTGAAATGCTAGGATTACATGGCTTTGATTTTTTTCCCTGTTGCTGTTAGAGCTCTTCATTCATTCTTCCAGCAAATACCATCCCTCACCTCTACTTAGTTTTTCTCCATAGTATTTACCACCATTTGTTGTGCTACATATTTTTCATGTTTATTTCTTTTTTATCTAACACTTCACTAGAATACAAGCTCCATAATGGTACAGACTTTTGTTTGTTTCATTCATTATCTTAATTCTAGCATTTAGAACAATGTCTGGCATGTAATAGACCCTCAATATATGTACTGAATGAATGAGGAAGGGAAATATTTAATGAGTGAATACTATATACCACATGCCTTCCTGGATGCTGGATGCTGGGAATGCAGTGATATTGCAAGACTGGTACTGATTTTGCCCTCTGAGATGCTTTCCCAGAGCTTCGTCTATCCATTAACAAAATGCTATTGAGTGTAACAAGTTTTTCTAAAGGTTTGATAATAGAGGCTTCTAAAATACCAAATAGCTTACTCTTGGAGAGCAGACATCAATGCTCCTAAGTTCCTCAGACATTCCCGTGGAGGGCATACAGCAGGGAGAATGTCAGGCTTTGTCCTCTTACTGCCTTTCCTCACCTCTGAGTCCCAAGGCCCCAGACCCTGAATCTTGGGCTGCCAAGGGAAAAGCTGGACATTTCTACTTTATTCACAGAGGAATTTGCAAACTTTCTTTTCACCTCTCCATGCGGACATACCAGGGCATGCTGTTTCATAACTAAAAGACACATTAACACATTTTCCTAAACAAAAGGGCAATTCCTAATTCCCTCACCCTACCACCAGTGCCACCACACTCACTATTACCAAGTGATTTGGGTGTTCTTCAAGAATGCAAAATCCACTGGCGTCTCTGCGGTTTTCTCAGCAAACACATAGGTTTTGAAAGATAACAGTGTACAGCGGCATGCATCAAACACTGCAGGAATTCTCTGAAGACAAGCCCTGGAAGTTCAAGGACTCCCAAGCCAGCAGCCGGCCAGAGGAACAGTGCACCATCCAAGGCACAATCCTTGGTAGGAAAAAGATCTGGTGACAGGACAAAGGAAGTCAAGCCAAAATTCAATTGCTTGTATTAATTTAAATAAGACCAGATTCCAAGACTCTGGGCTTAAATAAGAAAGCTAACAATTGTAGGTTTTATATTTACCTGCACACATGTGGGAGAATAGGGGAATTAAAATTTTCCTCTTCTGACTTAAGGACAATACTTCATGAGTATTTATAACTTTCAGAAAAAGAAATGTCAGTATAAATATTATTCCTAGGACAATCAATTATTAACCAAGAAACCAATCCAAAGTATAGCCTTTTGGAGGTTAAAGTTGCATTCACAGAATGTAACAGCGTTCATTTATTCATTCATCCAATAGTAAACGGAGTGTCTTCTTGGTGCCAGGTGCTTTTCTAGACACACTGGGAATACAGCAATAAATAAAATAGATGAAGATCCCCATTCTCGGAAGTTCACGAGGCTGATATTTTAGGGGAAATAGATAAAAAATAAGATGCAGAAGTAAAATGTGTATGTTAGATGGTGACAATTGCCATTGGGGGAAAAAAAAGCAGGAAGAGCAACTATATGTGTTGTCTGAAGGTCTGGGCTAGGTTACAATCTTAAATCAGGTGGTCAAGAAAGGCTACAATGAGATAGTAGCATTTCAGCAAAGGTGTGAAGGAGGAGAGGAGAACCCAAACTTTGGAGTCTAAGTGTCTGCAGGACTCCTCAGTTAGAAAAAGCATTTTCATGCAGTGTTATGACACATAATAGTACCAGCTTTCATGTAGCTTGAGGGAATGGGAAACAGATTTTCCTTATCTTGCTGAGAGCTCTTTCACCAGTAGTCTGAAGGACTTGCATTTTCCAAGACCGAATGATGGGATTCCATTAATTAGCACTAAGATGGGGGGGGGCGCGGTTTCCGAAAAAGGTCAAAACTTAGAACATGGAAGAGAAGGTGGAAGAATTGGCTCATTGACAAATGGAATATGGGGCATATCAGGTTGAGCCTTTTGCCTTGATTCTCTCCACCCTATGAATTGAGGAGTGTTTACTTCCAACTGGAAAAGGAGAGTATACGAACTGGAACACGTGTTTTTCTTGCTGGTTCCCAAGGTGACTCTTTTACAGCAGCCCCAGGACAAACTCTGCAGCCTCACCCACACTTGTAGATCAGTGGGTCTCCCAAGGCTGAAATAAAACATGTGTTCACCTCAGTGTGGGTCTCAGTTTTTCCTCTTCTCCAGGAAGCCAGGCACAGATGAACCTGAGGAAGTTGGAGTGTCTGTACAGGCCCTAGCAAAGCCTCAGGGATTCAATTTCCCAGGCCGCTGCGTGTGCTGGGACCACAAGGCCCAGGCTAGGCCCCTGAGTCAGTCTCAGCCTGCACTTGGCACCTGACAGGAGGGAGGGTATTACTTGGAGGCAGTGGAAGGGAAGTCAGCACCCACAGGAACGGCACCAAGGAGATGCAGCCTATGTGCTGCCATAAGCACTGTCACCTCAAAGGCCTCCTCCTCTATGAAGGTCTCAGCAGCATTTGCACAGCACAAGTTATACTCATGATTGGTTGATAAAGAATTAACTGCCTCGGTCTTCTCAAGTGGTAAAGAAGGATTTCATGCTCCGAGTTTATAAATAAGGACATAAAGAACCTCAAAGGTTCTAAGCTGAAATCAGAGGTGGCCTTGTAACAATAACACTCCTCTGTTGTAAGAATCAATTTAAATCTTGAGTTCACAGCTAGACCATTTCCCATTATTAAAACTATCATCATGCTTTCATTATGAAGGATACCCTTCTCTTCTGTCCCACACCCCCATTCCCTCCACACCCCCACACACAGAGTATCAGAGGGTACAAGATTTTAATCACCACCTAGCTCCACCTGTTCAGATGAAGATGTAGAAACTGAGGAAGAGAGAAATCAAACAACTTTCCCAGGATCACACAACCAGCTAAGAGCAAACCAAAGAGCCCAGATCTCCTAACTCCTGGCCAAGAACTCCTTCTACCACTGCCTGACACCTGATTGTCACAGGAAATCACTCTATTACCTGTGTATATCCAGGGCACATCCCTGCTGGGCTATTCTCCTGTCCAGGCAGCTGAAAACTCTCTCTCCAGTGAAACTGAGCCCCTTAATAGGGTCTTGGTGACTTGAAGCCTAATCTGTGTTTGGGGAGTACAGAGTCCCCTAAGAACCCAAGATGACTTGACTGCAGTTCAGTCTTGGTTTTCTACCTCTTTCTAAAGATTTTCCTTGACATCTCAGGCCCTGCCCCGGATCTTTTTTTATCCCCATAGTTGCCTAGCATCAAATCGTGTACATAGCATGTACTTGATCCGTGTTTCTGGGTGAAACAAAAAAGGCTGGTCTCCTTCTCTCTCATCTCAATCTGTGTGAATTCCGCTCACTAAGGACCCTGCTCCTTTATCCCCAGGACTGTGCCTCTCTGATTCTCTCTGCTGAGGATTCATGGCCATTGCCTGCCAGGCAGCCTTTTCCCTCCTTTCCATTCTGAGACATAAAACCTCCCTTTTCTTTCTCATAATAAGAGCAAAGAATATGACAATGATGTGGAGAAAAAGGAGGTGCTAAAATATTCTAAAAATGGCAGTGTTATGCTCAGCACTGGCCAGCCCCTTACAAAGAGTCATAGGCCTGGTACATTTCTGAATTTCTCTGAGTGAGTTTGGAGAAATCAGACAGTGCTTAATTGCTGCACATGATGAGTTTATCACATGGGGTGGGGGTGGGGGGGAACTACTAGACTGGAACCTGTGTTCCATTAATATCATACAAGAAGTTGCACCCATCACTTCATTTCTCTGGGCTCATTTGTCAAGTAAAAAAAGTGGGAATTGATATAACACTGGAAGGGACCAGTGTTCTAAATCGTTTACATGTTTACATTTGTTTAATTCTCACAATAACCCCATGGCTATCATTAGCCCCGTTTTACAGGTGAAGATGGTTAAGGCATTGCCTAGGGCCATACTGATGGTAAGTGGTTATGCTGGGACACAATCATGGAGACATGAAAATGTCCGTACTGTGTTAGCAAAGGGTCTCGTGGCACAATTTAAATAGGTGCCTTTTCCTCTCTTAAATAGATGAGTATATGTTGCAGATAAATAATGCGATATACAAAAATAAATATACTTTATAATTCACAAAAATATTAATATGCATTGAAGTTAAAAACAATCGGCAATGTCATCCAACTACTGACAAGTTCCTTTCAGCTATCATAAAATTAACAAATTTAAATATTCAGACTGTAAACTGCGTATGTCTTTGTATATACCCATGAATCCTTTCAATAACAGCATGGGCTTTGGAATCAGACAAAATGAGTGAGAACCACAATTCTACTTGGGAGCTCTGGGTCCTCAAACAAAGTTTCTTAATTTCTCTAAACTTCTATTTCCTCATCCATAAAATAGGGATAATATACCTCTTTCATAGAGTTGGCACTTGGGTGACTGGCACACCAAGAGTACTCATTAGTGCTAATATACTTTTCCCCTCAACACTTAACTGTCTGAAGTACAGTGATTTTTTTTTTAACCCAAAAGAGAAAAGATTGAAAGAGTTAGAATGGGAAGGAACATTGCCAGTGACCACTAGCATTTTTCCAAACTAAGAAATCCAAGGGTGCTGCCCAAACATTTTTCATAAAAATACTTCATCAGGAGTATTCTTCTCTCTCTAACTCTCTAAAAATTTCCCCTGCACTAATAACTGTGAATGTCCCAAAGGCAAGTCCCTCATGAAAAGGCTCTTGCTTCCTAACAATATGTGTCCCTTCCTGCCCTTTGGCTGCACCAGATAAAAGTGGCCCAGCTCTGTCTCAGCTTTACCAGAAGTAAGAAAAGAATGGATTTTTCATGCCAAACCTTTTCCCAACAGACTTTCCCAACAGACTCAGATGCCTGAGACAAAGGGGACCCAACTTTTAGAAAGCTCTGCCCTACCCACCTTTGAGGATGCTCAGCCTTACAGCCTCCCTAGTCTTAGGATACATTTAATTGATTTACCCTTGTAGGAATAGAGACATTTTGTCCCAAACTTAAAAGGGAAGATAAAAAATTAGTCACCAACTCATGAGGGGTGAGGTTTTACCGTAGTACATTGCCAAGAGAACCAAGTTCCCCTAAGTGATACATATCCAAAGATACATATCCTCATTCCAGTTCTCTGGTTTCTTCTTTAAGAAACTATAGGTTCCACGGCCTTGATCTATGGGAATTGGGAAGAAAAGCTGGCGAATCATTGCCTATCTCCTGCCAGAAATGTGTGTTTTAGTGGGAGAGGATGGTGAACGGCATTTGTGTCAATCACACACTGGAAAGAAGCAATCTTTCTGAGGAAACTTGTACCTACTGAGAAGAGCTAGCAGTCTAAGGAAAAAATTTCCTTTCAGAATCAGAACTCTTAACTTTTTGTGTGACTTTGGACGGGTCAGCTAACCTCTTTGAGCCTTAGATTCCTCTTCTGTAAAATGAAGAGTTTGTTTAAGACAATCTCTAAGGTTCCTTCAGCACTAACAGGTATAGATCTTAACCCAACAAGAAAGAGAAAGAAGGAGCTGTAAAATAACAGGGATCAAGTTTGACAGACGCTCAAAGTTTGGGAAGAGTTGATGTCTTCCTAATGAATTTCTTTATGTGACCCAATAAGGGTAAAACCAAAAAAAGAACTAAACAAAATACACTCATGATTAATCAAAGGGGATTGAAAGTCATAGCTAACCTCACACCTACCTTGCTTTGCCTCCAGCTCACCTCCCTTGGGACACTTCTCCTCTTAATGCCTCATCGTGATTCTCAAAAACTGTGATCACTCAAGGTTGAAGCTTTTAATCTCCCATGTATAAAAGGATATGCAAATTAAGTTCAGTTTCCTGTTGAGTTTCTGCCAAGGTCTTACCCTGGCAGTTCTGGGAAAGGAGCCAAAGACCTCGTATTTTCTTGGCTGTTAGCATTCCCCATCTGTGCTCAAGTCAGCAGTGTGGACTTCAGGCTGTGGCTTGTCTTTAGTCTTACAATTTCCCAAGTTTTCTAAAAGAACCCTTTAGAACACGGATTTCTAATCTTTTTTGTTCCATGGATCCCTTTGCCAGTCAGGTGAAAGTCACAGACCCCTTCTCAGAATGTAGCAGCAGATAGTTTTATTTTTTTTTTAAGATTTATTTATTTATTTATTTTTCCTTCCCCACCCCCCATCCCGGTTGTCTGTTTTTCTGTGTCTATTTGCTGTGTCTTCTTCTTTGTCTGCTTCTGTTGCTGTCAGTGACATGGGAATCTGTGTTTCTTTTTGTTGCATCATCTTGTTGTGTCAGCTCTCCGTGTGTGCGGCACCATTCCTGGGCAGGCTGCACTTTCTTTTGCACTGGGCGGCTCTCCTTACGGGGTGCACTCCTTACGCGTGGGGCTCCCCTACTCGGGGGACACCCCTGCGTGGCAGGGCACTCCTTGCGCTCATCAGTGCTGCACGTGGGCCAGCTCCACACGGGTCAAGGAGGCCCGGGGTTTGAACCGCGGACCTCCCATGTGGTAGACGGATGCCCTAACCACTGGGCCAAGTCCACTTCCCAGCAGAGAGTCTTTCAACTAACGTCAGTTTTAACAACTACCATAATTTTGAGGTATGGATGAGCGTAAGTGATTTTTCAAGGTATACAACAACTATAAAGTGATATGAAATGAATACTACTGTAATTAATTGCATACATACATAAGTGAAAGAAATGCTAGATTTCAATTAGCAGTCAGAGAAAATAAAGATAATAAGTTGATTTTTTTCAATTCAAGCTCACAGACTCCCTGAAATTTTTCCATGGACCTCTGATTAAGAACCCCTGCTTTTGAATATTCCTTCAAGGAAGTAAGAAACAATTGATTCCCAAGCAACCAGACAGATTACTTGGTTATATTTTGGGGCAGTATGAAAAAGCCTCAGAATCCAACCTTATAAGCTACTTGAGAAACTGATATTAATGAGGTCCTAGGCAGGGCTTGCTGTGAGTCGTCTGTGTCTCCAGTATGGGGTATTTCACTTTGTATTTGCATAGGTTAGAAAAGCAAGTTCCTCAGCTATAGTAATTGCACTGTGTGGTATTTAAAATCAAATGGTTTAATTGTACACTTGAAAGTGGTTAAAATGGGAAATATTATGTTGTAGATATGCTACCATGAAAAAAATTTTTTAATGGCCTGGAATTTTCAAGACTTCTCAATGTGCTTCTGAGCCAAAGGCTCTGCTAAACAACAGAATTAAGGACGAGACTAATTGTCTCCTGTGTCTCCCTGGTTGAACTCACCCAAAATAGCAGCTGCCATTTTTATTCAAGCCAAGATAGCCAGCACCCAACTTCCCTGAAATGTTGCTACCAATATTCTTATGGCAAATTCTATGTTCCAATATTTTCCAGATTTAGATATTAAATCTGACCATTTATAATGCATGAAATTTCCTCCTCTTCTATAAGGACCCTGACTTATTTGTATTTCTCAATATTTTGCTTCTGAAACTTACACAAGGGATTTCCTTTGCATTCTCATTTCCATTACAAGGCCAATGCATAAGTTAAATGTTCAGTTCCTTTTTAAACCCCTATGGAGAGATTTCCTCTTCATTTCTCTGTGCCTCAGACAGCCCTCAAGAGCAGAGAACTAAGTCTGGTCTACCTTGGGGTGGTACATCAGATAAAAATGCTGTCGATGTTATTGTTCCATATCCAGTCATTTCTTTGGTGTCTTCTGCAGGATTTATTTCTAAATGTCTTCCTCTGTTCTTGATCCTTGAGTCCCCATTAATTAAAATCATCTGTTCTTCTTTGAAACTGACTCACAGAGTATTGATGCCCTACTCACTTTCCACCTCTTAGTGCCCCGCTATTCTCCTTCCCTGCCTTCCTCACCCTAAGTCTTATACTCAGCAATCATTCCAGACCATTTGCATCTCCAGGGGAAGTGATGCAAAATTTCCTCCTATACCTGTTTTGTTTGCTTCTCAGTCCCACTGCAAACTATGAAGGTCTGAAAGTTAGCACCACCTTGCGCCATTTGTGGGGATTTTTTTTTCAGAGCTCTGTCCCCAGAGCTGCATTTTGGTACTGAGTCTAAATTCCATTGACTTTATCACCATGGGAGGGGTCTGGTTCAGAAAAACTTTGGAGTTTCTCTAGTGCCCCGCTGGTATTCACACAGAGAAATGGTGACAACACTGTCCAAGAACTTCACTACAGAGAAATTGTTCGGGTCACTCACCCAAAAACATGCAGATCAGATCATCCCACTCTAGAATACATTTTTTCCCATGCAAACCCAAGGAGATTATACTCCCTTCCCAATAAAAGATCATTTGGTGCCATGTTTTCTTTCATCAAGCATCCAATCAAAAGTTCAATGAGAATAGTGAAAGCACAAGGTGAAATAGTAATGAAAATTATAACAACTTACATTTGTATGGCACTTAATTAAGCACTTTCCCCAGCATTATCTCATTTTTATTTTTTCCAGCAATATTTAGAGACCAGATGTAAATGTAAGTCTGTTTTGTGTGAAGGTTAAGTGACTTACCTCAATTTACACCATCAGCAAACTACAGAACAAAAACCTAAATCCAGGTCCAGCTACTTGAACATTGTAATTTGTAATTGGAACACATTGGGCTATTGATATATACTCCTGTAAAGGCTCAGAAATGAATCTTAGATTCCACAGATATATGCATCCTATAAAGCTCCAGGGCAAAGACTTGAGTGTACCAGTTCTGTGGACTGTAATGGGAGCTGTCCAGATCACATGCCTTCAATGAAAAAAAGAAATGTTATCACCTTAGACAACTCCAACTCTCTGGTCAACTTCTGTTTTCTGAATATCACACCTCAATCTACAACATATTTATGGCTGACTTAGTCCACTCAAAATTAAGCAACCTGAAACAAGTCAACATAGTTTTGTGCTACTCTGGTGACAAAAAGTAAGGTAAGTGACTATGATTCCAGAGTAAAAGATTCCCCTTTCTCCAGTGAAATGTTCTGAGAATAGGTCTCTAATCACTCTAAATTTTCATTTCAACATATTTCTCTCAGTTGCAGAATATTGTGTGTTGAAAACTGAGACTCACCTATCAGTGCAAACATGGATTCACTAACCTCTATTTTAATGAGAAAATGAGAAGCTTTCTTCCTACAAAGACTTGCCCTCTCATTGGATTGCTTGCGCAGAAGGGATGGGGTAGCTCTGCCACCACTTCATGGCTTCAACAACCCAAGCCATCTGGTCTGTGGAGCAAAGATCTCCCTGCTCAGAAATGTTTGTATCATCACACTGATTCTAGTAGTCAGATGTGACATATACAGATAGGCTAATCAACCCAGAAAATCCCACATTCTAAGGGAGAGGTGGGAAGTGGTGGGACAGATGGGCCCTGAGTGCTGGGGCACTGCTCTTTCCACTGCTGACTTCAACTGCTCACCAGCTGCCTGATGCAAAACACGTGTCTTCCTTGGGAGGCACCAGAGGCCTAGAATATGCACATCCTGTGGTTCCCTGTACCCCTAACACCCAACATTTGAGTTCCTTCCCAATTCAGAAACCAAACCTTGATGACAATGTGCCAATTCACAACGGATGTGGGTTACAACTGCCAACTACCCAGAAGGCATCGACCAGAGCAGGGCATGAGAATCAGCTGCTTAGAAATTCCCATACATGGGACCCCATCAAGCATCTCACACCTGCTCGAAGGGAGAGACTGGTAGACTTCTCCTAAACATCTCCAGTGATTTATCTCTTTCTTTCAGAATTAAGAAAGTTGAGGTTACCACTAAGATTTAGGAAGCCTGAGACAAAGATAAAGAAATGATTGGAAATTTGGTATTCCAACTTTACATGGATTTTAGGAAAATCTGCAGATGCACCCATAACTTTGACATAATCCTTTCCTATATCGTGGCCTTGTCCATCTAACTCTGAGTCTCACCTGATGTTCATACACAGGACAAGCATTCTAAGCCATGAGCAGAAGAACACTGAGTCTCCTCATATGTACCGTAATGGGTTGGGGATTCTGCTGATCAGAATATCATTCCTAGCTTGTGCCAGGACTTATGAGGAGGCCCTTGCATTACAACTTCCTAAAAGAGAATATTCCCTGACTAGCTCTAAGTCTTTATACTTTTATGTCCCCAAAAATGGCCCCTGCTCAGCACTGCTTCCTTTGTAGAACTAAAAATGATAGGAAATAGAAGAACAAAGTTTCAAAGTGTAAGAAGAGGAAACAAAGACCTCAGTGCCAGAGAAAATATTGTTTTGGACTCTCGGTATTTATCAATTGAAGTGCTGTTAACCTGACCTCCCCAGAAAATGTTAAGAAAGAAAATTTGAGAATTCAAAGAATGTGCCTGCAGAATTCATATATATATACTTAGTTGTGGCTAGAATGACCCAAAGTCTTGGCAATTAACAAAGGAAGGCTGCCAGGTCCCAGCTCTTTGCAAACTGTAAACAAACTGCAAAGTAGGTCATCTATGGCTCCATTTCACATTTCTGTACCCTTTTCTTTTTTGGACACACTTCTCCATTATATCTGTGATATTCTTTCTTTCTCCTCCTATCAAATTCTGATCTCAAGAAATGACCCAAAGCCAATTTACATGAATGGGTAGTGATGAAAACAGAACTTTTCTGGGAAAGAGGGAGCAAGGTTGTGTTTTAACCAAGATCTTGACCATAAGCTAAAGACTGAAGCAAATATGGCAGAATTTTCAAAGCTTGAGGAAATTCTGCCCAAAATGAAGCATCTGGTTGGAGGCTCCATGTGGATCATAAAAGGAGACTCGTCTGGAGTCTCCTAGAGTGGCCCTTCTGTTTCCGTGTCCAGGAAGAGGCCCAGCTGGAGCTCTCACCCAAAGAGAATATTAATCTGACCATGGAGAAAGACACTGCAGCAGAGGGCAGAATTGGAGCCATAGGAAAAAAGATTCATTTCAATAGAAGGAATCACTTTGTAACAAGTGGCATCCATTCAACAATGAAGGAGTCGCCTTGTCAGAGAGTAAGTTCAAGGTGAATGTCTACACTGGAACAATTGTCTACTTAGTGGGAGTTAGAATTCAATGGCCTGAGCTTCTTTCCTACCAAGGGTTCTATACTCTATTATTAAGACTTCTGTATTGAAAGAAAAATAAACCACCACCAAAAAGCAACTAAAGATAATATTTTGCTACATTTCTTCCGTTTCTTTTTCAGTGCCTATATTACTATGTACTCTATATATGTAATCTTACCCCACATATGCATTTGTATCCTTTTTAACATTATATAATCAGTTTCCTATACTATTGCATACTTTTCCTAATTTGTACTTTTAATAAGATACATTAATATTCAATCTTAGAAGCATACCATAGTTAATCAATTCTCTTATGATTGTTCATTTAGGTAGCTTCTACAATTTTTCTATTATAAAAATTGTTGAGATGAATATCTGTGTTCTTATATTTTTTCATTACTTAGAATTATCATACATATATATATAAGGACACTTCATATATGTATGTGTATATACATACACATTTATGTAAATAGCAAATTTGAAGCAAGCCTCTATTTTCCTCAATTTGAAGATCAAAAATAAAGGTATTTGTCCAACCTGAGAGCACAAACCCTTAGGGTTACAAATCAGATTGTCAAATTCTCCACTTTATAATTTTAACACATTGATTTCATCACAAATATGTATTAAAATCATATATTATACAAACCAACATATTAATTTTGGAATACTGCTTTTTTCTATTCTCATAGTTCATAAAATAATTTTATTCAAATCTTTCACAAGCTTTTTAAATTATCTATTTGTCAACACAAGAGCCACATTTTCAAATTCTCAATTTCCACAACATATCAAACTCACATTTGTCTAAATTGTTTGAATAAAGTGCCATCATGAATCCACATATGAAGTTATATCTAAAAACATTTTTTAATCACAATACCTATTCACCTCACATTAGGAGTGTTGTTTTGTCATTTAACGTATAAAAAGAAGATTCATGCTCTCTACAACAAAACATTTACTTGAAGGACTTGTTTAAACAATAGCCAGCCATTTCAATTTTGAAGGAATATCCCAAGAACTGTTACTAAATTTTTGTGTGATTATTTTGTCTTCTTTTCCTCTAATTTCATCAGCTGACTTCCATACGCATGCAGGAAATAGCACTGATTGAGATCATTTCAGGTTAATGTATCTTCAGCAAGCTGTACTTAACTGTTCAAAATAAAATAATTGAGTGAAAGCATTGCAAAGGAGAGATATTATAAGGAATCAAATATAACAGCACTCTCTCTTCTGTGTATATAATAATATATTTTATACTCAAACATAAGTAATATTTTCATATATTAAATTCCCCAAAGTAGAAATATTTTCTCAAACTGCTATGAAGAGTTTTACCTTCTGTTGATGACCAATCGATTTCCAGTAAAAAATATAGTCGTTTATGTTTTTACCAACCCTGCCAGTATTGGGAGTATCTGGGAAAAAAATCAAGAAAGAATTGTTTTAATATTTGTCAAAAAAATGGTTTGTTGATGCTATATCTACATTTTTATTACTACAGGGTTAAAACATTTTTCCAACTTTGTTAATTAATGATTGACTTTCGGAAGCAAACTTGGCCCATTGGTTAAGGCATCCGTCTACCACATGGGAGGTCTGGGGTTCAAACCCCGGGCCTCCTTGACCCATGTGGAGCTGGCCCATGTGCAGTGTTGATGCGAGCAAGGAGTGCCATGCCACCCAGGGGAGTCCCCGCATAGGGGAGCCCCATGCGCAAGGAGTGCACCCCGTAAGGAGAGACACCCAGCATGAAAGAAAGTGCAGCCTGCCCAGGAATGGCGCTGCACACATGGAGAGCTGACACAAGATGATGCAACAAAAAGAAACACAGATTCCCGTGCTGCTGACAACAACAGAAGAAGACGCAGCTAATAGACACAGCGAACAGACAACTGTGTGGGGGGGGGCGGAGAAGGGAGAGAAATAAATAAAATAAATAAATCTTTAAAAAAAATGATTGACTTTCTTCATTTGTGAATGATCAGTTCATATCCTTCACCCACTTAATTTTTAGGTTCTTAGAGTTTTCCTTATTGAGTTGTGTGACTGTAATAATTTTGTACCGCTAAGTTTTATGGCTTTTAACCACAACAATAGCATCAGTGAAAGGAGATTTCTGAGGTATTCTAGATGGTGGTGCTGGCAAAATGCCAAGGAGAGGGAACAAGAAGAGAGTTTTTGTACAGCTGTATTTCACTGTGACTACGTACCACAGAGGTTCAAATGTATTAAGTCTTTGTGCAAAAACTAACAGCTAGGAACCACTGTGCATGTCTCAGGACCAGGAAGAGTCCTCTGAGTGTAATGGGGGAAGTAACACATGTGCTTATAGCCCCCTTTCCCTCTGGCTCCTTCTTTAGATTTTTGCTCCAAATCCTGGACTGCAATAGTTTCCGAACGTGGAAAAGTTTCACCAAAGTCATCAGTAATTGATCATCCCGAGTACACATTTCAATAATTTTTATGAAATATACCCATGGTGATGCAAGAGAAGTCAGGAGAATGGGAATAACAGCAATTTGAGTGCCTGGATACCAGGTCACATAGTGGTGTACAATGAATGACATAATCCTTTGCTTCAAAGAACTTAATCCCTAGTACAAAAGAAAGCATATACTCAAGAAGTGGTTGTTGTGGGTTGAATTCTATCTCACCGGAATGTAAGACATGCTTGCAGAGAGCCAACTTTGGAAAAAATGTATTTCTAAAGGCCACAACTTGAAGCTCCACAAGATGAAACCCTGACACTGAATCCTGAAACCTTAGCAGTTCATATGCCTTGTTCTGTTGAGAAAACTGTCGAATGAGAGAGTAGGGGTGTCCAGAGGGGTCATTATTAAGCAGCATTGGACAAATGGCCCAGTGCTGTGATAAAATTGAAGACTCTTCATATATAAAACAGGACTAATTAGAAATACACAAGTAAGCAAACAGATGGTGGGAGAGAAATCTTTTTCGGGTACAGTTAGCTGGGAAGAGCTTTTTGGAAGAGATGAATCTTGAGCTGGCCCTTGGAGGGAGTGAAAGACCTGGCATGATTGGAATATGATTTCAGAGTCAAGAAATCTCCATTTCTGATCTAATGCCACCAAGAAGATCCCTCATTCCAAGGCAAATGCATACCTTAAGCCCACCTGCTTAAACTATGTGTTTTTGAAGGCTATTTTCCAGGAACTGAGTAATATTTCTGGTCACTTCAGAAGATCAATCGTTGTTAGTAACACAGATCTGAGAGCTTGTGAGGCCTGGGCTCTCCTTGGCTCTTCCCTTGATCCTGCATATGTTGATTCACGAGCACAGGGATCTATTAATTATGATCCCTTCATCCTGGAGTCACAACTGCCAGGCAGGTAGCACACCAAGTCCAATTGCTATTTTTAAGTCTAGGAGAGCAAAAACAATGCACAAGGGAAGAAATCTATACCTATGTTTCCTTCCCAGTTCGTCTAAAATAACTGGGCTTATGGTTTAAAGGATGGAATACACCAACATGATCAAAATGAAGCAAAGGAGACCATTTTCAGGAGATATAAACAATTTACAGAGATACAATTTTAATGAAATTCAATTTTTAGTCCAGAAATGGAACATAACATTCTTGATTATTAATTTTCTAAGGTGGAAGGCTCTTTTAGATGGTATTTGAGAAAGTTTAAGATTGTTTCTGTGAATCCCAAAAAGAGAAACATTATGTATGTAAACTAATCCTTTCTGGGTATAATACACTTTGATTATGTTTGATTCAGTTACCGGGCCCTTGACTAAACTACCTGTTAAAATTTGATTCAACCACATCAGTAAGGCAAGACTCAGGTAGAGTCCCCACCCCTTTTGTGGGACCATATAAAGGGGCACTCTCTCAAAAAGACATGTGGGAAGAGAGAAAACTTTGACATTTTGATCCTGCCATGTGACAGAAAGGAGAAAGCTCAAACAGTTAAAGCCCCAGACCAAGACTGATATAGGAAGCCCAGAAGGGAAGGCTGAAACCTGGCAGAGATGGCCCGCCATCTTGCTTCAACACATGGCAGCTGACTTTGGTGAGAAAGTACTTCTTATGGTACCTTGAGTTGAACTTTCCATGGCCTTGAGACTGTGAGATTTTATCCCAAATAAATATCCTTTATAAATGCCAACAGATTTCTGGTACTTTTGACAGATGAATACACTATTTTTCAGCATATAGTAATGGGTTTGTAACATTTCTTTCTGATAAAGGAGAATGGGGGCATTCACAGTTACAGAAAGAAAAAATATGACTAGCTTCTTGCTTCACACAAAGAAATCATGCAACCAAAATTCATAGCAGTGTTAGTCATGATAGCCAAAGGTTGGAAACAACCCAGATGTCCATCAGCTGATGAATGGTAAACAAATTGTGGAGTATACAGATGATGTAATATTATGCAGCAGTAAGAAGAAATGAAGTCATGAAACATATGACAACATGGATGAACCTGGAGGACATTATGTTGAGTGAAGCAAGGCCAGACACAAAAGGACAAATACTGTATGATTGCCCTATTATTAACATTAATTGAAATATAAATATATTATTTGAAATATGAATATACTAGAGTTGCATATATAAGACCATTTTTCTTGGAAAGTAAACAAATGTAGGTCAATAGTACAAAATATTAATATCAGACAAAAAAATTATACTAAGTGAAGTAGACACAGAGTCCTACATATTGTATGAGTCCATTTAAATAAAATGTAAATATAAATCAATTTATAAAGATGAAAGGAGATTAGTGGCTATATAGGTCTAAGGAAGGAATACTAAGGGGCATGGAGTCTTTCTTTTTGAAGTAATTGTTCTAAAATTTTTGAGACGATGAATGTACAATATTGTGATTATTTTAAGAGCCATTGAGTATACACTTTGGATAAATAGCCAGAAACAACAGTTACGTTCAGTAGGCGAAACAAAGAAAGATTGAGATGGTGAGGAGTTTTCCTGTTTATCTGTTTATGTTTATTATTATTATTGAAATAATGTAAACGTTCTAATAATGATTGAAGTGATGAACACACAACTATGTGATTATAGCAAATACCATTGATTATACACTCCGGATGAATTGTATGTTTATTAATATGTATTATGAAATCGATTTGCTATTTTAAAAAAAGAAAAAGAGAAATAAATTGTGCAGAAAAAATTATTTCAAGAACTCCCAAAAAAGTTTTCAAACATGTTAGTCTCAGATAACTTTCTAGCTCCAACAGGAAATATGTAACTGCGAAAAGACGTATTTGTCATCACCATCCTGTCCTAGTGACTAATTTTAGCCTCACCAAGTTATTATGTGCATCCTAGTATAATGCAATATGCAAGACACATCACTCATGAAATATTCTTGCCAAAAAAATAAACATAATCAAACATTTAGATCTAACAGCAGTTAAGGGAGATAAAAGAACATATTTTAAAAATCCACAAAGAAACAACTAGATGAGTCTAAAAGGTGAGACATTCTACAGGATAATAGGCCCAGGCCTTTCAATAATCAATGTCATAAAATAATAAAATAATAAAGTAAAAGCAAAATGGGGGAGATCATTTGAAGTGGAAATATTACAGATTAAGGAGATTTACAAGTTAAATGAAATACATAATCTTTAAATGGATCTTTCTTTGAAAAAAAATATATAATAAATATTTGGGGGTAAATAGGAAGAGATGACTCTGGACTGGCTATTAAATAACTTTAAGGAAATAGTGTTAACTTCATTAGATGGAAAGGGTATTGTGATTATATAGGAAAATATTCTTTAAATTGTCACGAAATATTTAGGAGTCAATTATGATGTTTGTAATTTATGTTATAATATTAAAGCAAAATAAATAGCAAACATGGAAAACAACAATTGTTAAATCTAGGTGATGTGACTGTGGGTATTCATGCTATTAATCTCTCTTTTTTTGGCATATTTCAGAGTTTTTATAATAATTTTTTTTAAGTTTTCATTTTTAAGGGGCCAAAGGTCTGCAGCAAGTTTAAACAATGAAAAGGTGAAATGCAATATGCTTCTTGTAAATCAGCATGCCTGTTTAAAGAGCACTGCTCTGATCAAAAAACTTCCTAAATCTGTAGGAGTTAGAATAAATTAAAACTGTGGATTCATGTTACATATTTTTAAGATAACAGTGAACCTTGTCACTGACTATACAGGTAAAATAAATAAGAAAACCATTAATGATGACAATGCACATTTTGGATTCCTATTATTCTTTTGCAAAACAGGAATCATTAAGGTAACTTAAAGTCACTAAGATTACTTTCAGAATTTGAAATAATGATAAGAGCTCAAAACTAAGTTTCCTATTTGGAGGAAGTGAGATACTTCCAAACTCGTACAAACGTACCAATGAACGCCAATCAGTTGATTGCCAAGCTCGCTTCTCCTTTAGCTTGGTGGGTATCATAGAGAAAGCTAAAAGACAGTCTTAACAAAAGCCAAAAAGCATATTCTGAGGAAAAATTACTACTTGCGGTCCCACAAATGAGGGAAACCTGACTAGATTCATCTATGCTTGAAACCTTATATGGACCTCAATTCAAAAGCCTGGGCCTCTCTTAACTCCTGTCCATTTCTAAGTATACTTTTTTATGTATTAACCCTGCAAACCATGTTGGTCCATTCTTTATGGTTTTGCTAAAAACTCAAGTGAAAGTCCCAGCTGCTTGTCATTTTTTAAAGTTTTTAGTAGAAAGGCTAAAGTATTGAGACAAAAATACAGTATCGGTCTGAAAATATTGTAGTCAGATTCTCAGCCCTTCACTAGGCAACTGTCACCAATGCATATCACCATACATCCAGCATCTAACTTACAGGGTACCATCAAGAAGAGTAAATCAGACATGAATGACATAAAGATCCATGGTTCTTGTCTCTAGAGATTCCAAGGAAAGTCTTTATTTGGGTTGATTTTATCATTTCTATAGAACTTGAAGACTGTCCCTCAAAATGGTTCCAGTCCACTTCCTCATTTGATATGATACATAGGATATGATACATGGGATACAATTGCTCTATTAGTCACCAGCAAGCAGGTAGAGAATAGCAAAGCAGCAGGGGAAGCCTGGCATTTACTGCTGCTGTTGAGGCTTTGGTACCACAAATGGCATAGAACTAGGACAGTTTCTCAAAGCATTTTCCATGAAACCCTGGGGGCCCCAAGACCTATACAGGGAGTCAATGAAGTCAAAGCTATTTTCCCAATAATGCCAAACTATTGTGTGACTCTTTCCTTGTGTAGAGGTTTCTACTGATGGTGTAACAGCAAAGGTGGGTCAAGGCAGTGTCCTCAATTCCATACTAATAACCAATGTATTCTTCATTGCTATAGTTTAAGGGAAATGAAAGTCAATTCTATTTTAAAATATTATGGATGAATCAGTAAAAAAAAATATTGCTTTTGTGAAATCCCTTGAGCATATGTCCTTTTACTATTTTTTGTGATAAAATGGGAAATTGCCATAAAGTACTTCTGCTACAGTCCAAATTATGATAGTTACCTCAAGGGAAAACACTTGTGTGACTGAGTTGCAAGCTAAACTAGCCACTTTTCCTATGAAAAACCTTTTTTTATTAGAAATAACGACCAACAGACAAACAATAGTTATTCAGAATAGTGTATTTGGCAAGCATTTTCTTCAAAAGGAATTATGTAAGCCTCTCATATCAAAAACAACAACAAAGGGGTGGAGCCAAGATGGTGTCAGAGTAAAGAGCTTCTGAAGTCAGCTCCTGAAACAGGGAAGTTGGTGGTCACCCAGAGCTACCTAAAGCATCTTTTGGAGGACCAAGGAGACTAGAGGAGTATCCTGAAACATCCTTGAAAATGTGGAAGGAGGAGCCTACCCATCTGTACAGAGGAATTGTGAGTAGAGCACTCCATACCATGGAGGTCTGTGCCCATGGCGTGCAACTCACCTTGGGAGCTGTTCCATAGTTGGAGTTGATGTTCCATCTCTTCCAATAAAATGGGAGGAAAACAGTGTGGCACTGACTTCAGCTACTACACAACAAGCAAGGGAGAAAAGATAAGAAATCCCTAAACTAAAGGAAGAAACTGCACCCAGAATAAATACATCTAGCAAGCCAGATGCAGAAACACCAACAAAAAATTACAATCCATACCAAGAAACAGGAAGAGATGGTCCAATTAAAGGAAAAAGATAAGCCTGCAGATGACATAAAGGAGTTGAGACAACTAATCTTAGATGTTCTAATAAATATCCTTAATAAATTCATTAAGATGGCTAAAGAGATTAAGGATATTAAGAAGACATTGGATGAGCACAAAGAAGAATTTGAAAGCATAATAGAAAATAGCAGACCTTATGGGAATGAAAGGTGCAATAAATGAAATTAAAAATACACTGGAGGCATATAACAGCAGATTTGAGGAAGCAGAAGAAAGCTCAAAGACATGGCCTCTGAAAGTGAACAAACAGAAGAAAAATTGAAGAAAAGAATGGAAAAAATTGAACAGGGTCTCAGGGAATTAAATGACAGCAAGAGACATGCAAACATTTGTGTCATGGGTGTCCCAGAAGGAGAAGAGAAGGGAAAAGGGGCAGAAAGAATATGTGAAGAAATAATGGTGGAAAATTTCCCAACCCTAGTGGAGGACATAGATATCCATGTCCAACAAGCACAACATACTTCCATCTGAATAAATCCAAATAGACCAACTCTGAGACACATACTAATCAGAATGTCAAATATCAGAAACAAACAGAGAATTCTGAGAGCAGCAGGAGAGAAGCAACACATAACATATGAGGGATATCCAATAAGATTAAATGCTGATTTCTCATCAGAAACCATGGAGGCAAGAAGGCAGTGGAATGATATATTTAAGATACTTCAGGAGAAAAACTACCAGCCAAGGATTTTATACCCAGCAAGATTATCTTTTAAAAATGAGGGTGAGAGTAGAATATTTATAGATAAACAGAAACTGAGAGAGTTTAAAACAAAAAGATCAGCTTTGCAAGAAATACTAAATGGATTGTTACAACCTGAAAAGACAGGAGAGAGAGGACTGGAAGAGAGTCTAGAAATGGCAATTGTATCAGTAACAGTAACTAAAAGTGTCAAATATAAAATGACAGACAAAACATAAAGCTCAAAATGGATGAAATAAGAACTGCCTTTACAGTAATAACATTGTATGTTAAACTCCCCAATCAAAAGACACAGACTGGCAGAATGGATAAGAATATAGCCATCTACATGGTGTCTGCAAGAGACTCACCTTAGACCCAAGGATACCAGTAAATTGAAAGTGAAAGGTTGGAAAAAGATATTCCACACATGCAGTAACCAAAAAAAAAAAAGCTGGGGTAGCTATACTTATATCAGATGACACAGACTTTAAAAGCAACTCTTATTAGAGACAAGGAAGAACATTACATATTAATGAAAGGGATGATTCACCAGGAATAAATAACAATCAAATATATATGCACCTAACCAGGATGCCCCAAGATACATGAGGCAAAACTGAAGGGAGAAATAGATATCTCTACAGTAATAGTTGGAGACTTCAATACACCACTCTCAGCATTGGATAGAACATCTAGGCAGAAGATCAATAAGGAAACAGAGAGCTTGAATAATATGATAAATGGACTAAGCCTAATAGACATATACAGAACTTTTGCACCCCAAAACAGCAGGATGTACATTCTTTTCAAGTGCTCATGGATCTTTCTCCAAGATAGACAATATGTTGGGGCACAAAGCAGATCTTAATAAATTCAACAAAATTGAAATTATACAAAGCACTTTCTCTGATCATAATGGAGTAAAGCTGGAAATCAACAAGTGGCAAATAAAGGGAAAATTCACGTTTATATGGAGATTAAACAACAGACTCTTACATAATCATTGGGTCAAAGAAGAAATTTCAAGAGAAATTAATAAATATATTAAGATGAATGACAATGAGAATAGAACATATCAGAACCTATGGGATACTGCAAAGGCAGTGTTAAGAGGAAAATTTATAGCCCTCAATGCTTACATTAAAAAAGTAGAAAGAGCTAAAATCAATGACCTAACTACACAGATGGAGGAACTAGAAAAAGAACAGCAAACTAATCCTAAAGCAACTAGAAGGAATGAAATAACAAAGATCAGAGCAGAAATAAATGAAATTGAGGACAAAAAAATAACAGAAAATTAACAAAACCAAAAGTTGGTTCTTCAAGAAGATTAGCAAACCTTTAGCTAGACTAAGAAAAAAAGACGCAAATTAATGAAATAAAAAATGAAAAAGGGAACCTTACTACTGACCCCCACAGAAATAAGGGAAATCATAAGAGGATACTATGAACAACTTTATGCTAAAAAACTAAACAATGTAGATGAAATGGAAAACTTCCTAGGAATGTACAAACAACCTACACTGATGCTAGAAGAAATAGAAGACCACAATAAACCAATCACAAGTAAAGAAATTGGAACAGCTCCCCAAAATGAAAAGCCAGGACCAGATGGTTTCACAGGAGAGTTCTACAAACCATTCAGAGAATATTTAATACCAATCATACTCAAGCTCTTCCAAAAAAATTCAACAAGAACGAATACTACCAAACACATCTATGAAGCCAATATCACCCTAATACCAAAACCAGATAAAGATATTACAAAAAAATAAAATTACAGACCCATTTCTCTAATGAATACAGATGCAAAATCCTCAATAAAATACTTCCTAATCGAATCAAGAACACATTAAAAAGAATTATCCATCATGATCAAGTGGTTTTATACCAGGCATGCAAGTCTGGTTTACACACAAGAAAATCAATCAGCATAATGCACCACTTTAATAAATCAAAGAAGAAAAATCACATGATCTTCTCAATTGACCCAGAAAAGGCATTTGACAAAATACAGCATCCTTTCTGATAAAAATACTACAAAAAATAGGAGTTGAAGGAAATTTCTCAACATGATAAAGGCCATATATGAAAAACCCACAGCTAACATTTTACTCAATGGTGAAAAACTAAAAGCTTTCCCATTGAGATCAGGGACAAGACAAGGAAAGTCCACTGCCACCACTGTTGTTCAATATAGTGCTAGAAGTTCTAGCTAGAGCAACCAGACAAGAAAGAAAAGAAATAAAAGGCATCCAAAATGGAAAGGAAGAATTAAAACTTTCACTATTCACAGATGATATGATTGTATATCTAGAAAATCCCAAAAAAATCTACAACAAATCTGCTAGAGCTAAAAATGATTTCAGTAGAGTGTCAGGATGCAAGATCAATATGCAAAAATCAGTGGTGTTTCTATACACTAATAATGCACAATCTGAGGAGGAAGTTGGGGGAAAAAATCCATTTACAATAGCAACTAAAAGAATCAAATATTTAGGAATAAACTTAACCAAGGATGCAAAGCTCTTGTATTCATAAAACTACAATGCATTACTAAAAGAAATTTTTAAAGTCTTAAATAATTGGAAGAACATTCCATGCTCATGGATTGGAAGACTAAATATCATTAAGATGTCAATTCTACCCAAATTGATATATAGATTCAATGCAATCCCAATAAGAATTCCACCAAAATATTTTAAGCCAAATGGAAAATATAATTATCAAATTTATCTGGAAGGGTAAACATCTTAAAAAGGAAAAGTGAAGTTGGAGGACTCTCACTTTCAGACTTTAAATTATATTACCTAGCTACAGCGGTAAAAACAGCATGGTACTGGCATAAAGATAGACACATAGACCAATGGAACTGAATTGATGGTTCAGAAACAGACCCTCACATCTATGGCCAAGTGATTTTTGATAAGCCTTTCAAGCCCTCCCAGTTGGGGCAGAACAGTTTATTCAACAAATGGTGTTGGGAGAACTGGATATCCATAGCCAAAAGAAAGAAAGAAGACCCCTACCTCACATCTTATACAAAAGTTAACTCAAAATGGACCAAAGACTTAAATATGAAAGGAAGTACAATAAAGCCCCTAGAAGAAAATGTAGGGAAACATCTTCAAGACCTGGTGGTAGGTGGTAAATTCTTAAACCTTACACCAAAAGCACGAGCAACAAAAGAAAACATAGATAAATGGGACTTCCTCAAGCTTAAACATTTCTGTGATTCAAAGGGCTTCATCAAGAAGGTGATGTCATCAAGAAGGCCCAGTCAATGGGAGAAAATATTTGGAAACCACCTATCTGATAAGGATTTGCTTTCCATTCAATATAAAGAGATCATACAACTCAACAATAAAAGAGCAAGCAATCCAATTTAAAAATGGGCAAAAGATTTAAATAGACATTTCTCCAAAGAGGAAATACAAGTGACCAAAAAGCACATGAAAAGATTCCATATCACTAGCTATTAAGGAAATGCAAATTAAAACAACAATGAGATATCATCTAACACCACATAGAATGGCCATTATTAAAAAAACAGACAACAATAAGTGTGGAGAGGATGTGGAGAAACGAGATCACTCCTTCACTGTTGGTGGGAGTGTAAAATGGTGCAGCCTCTGTGGAAGACAGTTTGGCAGTTCCTCAGGAAGCTAAATATAAAAATATGATCCAGCAATTCCTCTACTAGGAATATATCCAGAAGAACTAAAAACTATGACACAAACAGACATCTGCACACCAATGTTCATAGAGGCATTGTTCACAATTGCCAAAAGATGGAAACAACCCAAGTGTCCATCCACCACTGAATGGAAAAATAAAATGTGGTATATACATGTGATGGAATACTATGCTGCAATAGGAAGAAATGAAATTGGGACATATGTAATAATATGGATGAGTCTTGAAGACATTATACTAACTGAAGTAAGCCAGACACAAAAGGACAAATATTGCATGGTCCCATTAATATGAACTAAATACAAATAATAAACACATGGAATTAGAACCTAGAGTATAGGTTATAAGGAGATAAGAGGAGGATTGAGAAAACTATGGCTGCTTAATGTACATAGAAGTTTTAATTAACTTGACTGTTAAAGTGTGGAGATGGATAGAGTGGACAGTAACATTATAGTGAGTAACAACTGGCTTATAAATGGGATCGTGACTGAAAAAGGTAGTCTGGGGTAGTAAATGTCAATAGAAAGAAAGCTGAAGAATAATATAGGGACTGAATAACACAATGAACCCAGAGGCAGTTGAGAATTGTGGTTAAGGGTACAAATGCAAGAGAGTCTTTCTGTTAGCTAGAGCAGATGTACATCATTATTGCAGGGTGATGGGAATATGGAGAAACATGGGAAAACTACAACTGGTGTAACCTTTAGACTGTGATTAACAGCAATACTATAAAGTCTTGCACTAATGCCAAGCTATATTGTGTTGATAACGGAGGTGTATGGAAAAAGTGTGCCAAATGTATGCTATGGACCATGATTTGTGGTGATAATCTGATGATATTATCCCATAACTGTAACAAATGTTCCACCAGGATGTGGAGTTGTATGGGAAATCTACACATCTGTATGATTGTTTTGCAAGCTCACAATATCTGTAAAAAAATACATTTAAAAAATATATAGTATGGGTTGGGGAAAAAATATGCCAAATGTAAGATAAGGAATATAGTTGGTAGTAATATTTTCACAATGCTCTTATATAGTTTTTAATAAATGTTTCATACCAATGCAGAGAGTTGGTGGAGGGGTGATGTATGAGACCCCAGTGTGATGTTATATATGTTTATTTTGTAAGTTCACAATCTTTACTATACACTTATTGTTTATGTGTGTTCATGTATGAATGATATACTTCAATTAAAAAAAGAAAAAACACCAATAAAATCTTTGCTTTCAAGAAAAAGTAAGAATTTAGGAAAACTTATATCTGTCACTGTGACCTTCATGGCTCCCAGTATTTACAGAATTTTTTTCTGATGAGATTAGCGATAATATTAATTACTGTAATACTTAACTATATAAAGAAATGTGTTAACATGTGGAAGTTGCCTGAGTGAACCAATTATTTCCCATATGACAATGTATGATATTATAAAATCATGGATGGATGAGCGATCCATTCAAAATACAAGCTAAACCAATGGACTTGAACAGACTAGAAGTTTATAAGTAGGGTTTCAAATTCCACATTGTACTTACCTTTAGGAAACTATCTTTTGTGAAATGTTGGTATAGCATCAAGGAGAACACTGTAACCATAATTCTCTGAAGAGGCAATTAAAATACTCCTCTCTTTTCCAACTATGTATCTGTGTGAGGTGAGATTTTTTCTCATATACTTCAACAATACAACATATTATAGTAAATAGAAGGCATAGGAAGATATGAGAACCAACCTCTCTCCTAATAAGCCAGCTCTTCCTGACAGATATCTGAAGACCATATGAACCTCTCCAGTATACTCTCTTTCTTTGGTCTACACTCTTGCATGTTTTTTAGCTTTTCGTCCCTACACATGGTTTAAAGTCTCTTCAACAGCCTGGTTGTTCTCCTTTGACTATACTGCAGTTTGCCTGCAACCCTCAAAGTGTTCCTGTCAGTACCTGACACAGGATGTGCACATAAATAAAGCTAATTCAAGCTCCAGAATTTCAGATATTGCAAGCCTGAAGGACATCCTTGTCTGATCTTTATTGTGTTTCTTGGCCTAGTATCTGATAAGGTTATTCACAATGCTCTGAGTCTCCAAGTGTTTGGCCTGTTTCCAGCTAGGACTGGACTGCACTATTGAAAACCTAGTTCCTTCACACTGTCTTTTGCCCTTTTTCCTTTCCAAAAATGAGATCTTTGGCAGTAATAACATGGTCCAGACTCCTTTCAGGAAGAGCTGAACTTCAGAACACACACCTTGGAACTGCCTGTCCCCTTTTCCATGTAAGAGCTTCCCATACAAGTAATAGCAAATTAGCAAAATAAAAGGCCAGATTGCCTAGGACATCCTATGACCACTCCCAGGAAGGATAATCAGAAATACTTTCAAACCATAAAAGCTGGAATGAAAGACTAAAGAAACTTGAATATTTTTCTGGTGTACCAAAAAGATGACTGGACTGGGAATCAGAACACCTGAGTGCTTACTTGTTTATTCTTCAAAGTTGGATGCCTTGGCCAAGTTGGAAAGTCGTTTTAGACCTTTCTCTTCTGAAAAGGCTGGGGAATGAATTTATGATCCTTGAAGTCCCTCTGAACTGTGACACTCTAGTGTTTCTCTCCAGAAGCTCAACTGATCCTTGATTATCCATGTTAGTGGAAGAGAACGTGATTTGAATAATTCAATGAGGTAGACAGCATGAAACTCCCTTCTATATGGCTTTAGAATACATTATATGGTGTTGCACAAATCACAACAAATTTAACTTGATGCTAACCCAGGCTAATTTTTAAAATCACTTTACATTGAATGTTGCTATGTATCACTAAGCAAATGTAATGTATCATTCATAAGGCAGCCTGGTGCCAGATAGTAAGGGATGAGGAGGTGGAAAGATATGAATTCTAGCCATGGCTCTGTCACTTCCTAACCTATCCTCTCTGAAATTGAAATATGTCATACTTAAAATGGATTCAGAAGACCCTTTCTGAGGATTCATTGAATCCAGCATTGTTCTGGCACAGGGTATACAGTGATGACATGACAAATCCTTTCCATCAAGGGTCTCTACCTAATGAAGGAAAGAGAAAAAAGGAGTTTTGAGTGTAATGATAGAGACAAGTACTAGATGCCATGAAAATTCACAGAGGGAGTGGGTACCTAAACCAGTTTTGGGAAGTCATTAAGGATTTCCCAGGGAAGTCAACAGCTAAGCTAAGAACTGGAAAATGAATAGGATCTAAGAAGTTAGGCTAGAGACCTAAACGGGGCAAAACAGTGAGAAAGGGCACTTAAAGCAAAAGGAGTCACATGGCAAAGACACAAAGGAGTGAAAGAACATGGAGTGTTCAAGAACCAAGTAGTTCTATGAGGCTGAGCATAAGATGGCAAGTGGAAATGTGAAAGACATAGAACTGGAGAGTAAGGCCTTGTGCTTTATCCCATTTTATCCTAAAGACAATAGGGGACTTGATAATTTCATAGTTGCTGTAGATATAGAAATAAAAGGATATGAAGTTTATAGTATCCCCCAAGACTCATCCTCTGCATTAATCAGCTATTTCTGCTCTGATTACACTCTATAATAAACAACCCCAAAATTTCAGTTGCTGACAACAACAAACATATACTTCTTTTGCTCACCAGCTTGCAGGCCAGCAGGATTTGGCTTTGGGACATGGGTTGAGTACAAGGCTGCTCTACTTGTCTTCATTCTAGGACCCAGCCTGAAGCAGCAAGGGTTCCCTAGAGCATACTCTTCTCATCTCAGAACTCAGGGAGTCAAAAACATTGATGGAAATCCATAATGCAACACCTCTTGTAGTCATCCTGGAACTGGCACACTGTTCTTCCACCCATATTTCATTGACCAAAGCATGACCAAGCCCCAAAATTGATGGAGCAGGGTATATGCTGTACGCGCTCCAGGAGGAGGTCCAGCAGAGTCATGTGGCACAGAGCCTGGATGCACACTTCTGCTACAGGAAGAGCAGGAAGAATTGAATTCCACCACAGGTACACTCCCATCAGGATTCATCACCCCAAAACTCTCTGTTACAGACACAGGATTTTAAGATCCCCTACACTTGACTGGCATTGTTGCATAGTTTAAGTTTCAATATTACTCCAGAGTTTCACTGCCTTTTCATTCCCAAAATAATTTTGTCACCCATAACTAGCTCTATTCAAACCAATTTCTGGTAGTCACTTATGATGGACTCAAAACAGCACTACAGGGGAGTAAATGAGTCTCAGGTGGGTAATCAGAAACTTACAATATATATTAATCAACCAAAGGGGTGCTCATGCAAAATACCAGAAATCTGTTAACTTTCATAAAGGGTATTTATTTGAGGTAGAAGCTTACATTTACCAAGCCATAAAGCATAAGTTACTTCCCCACCAAACTCTATTGCCATATGCAAGATGGATGCTGACCTCTGCCAAAGTTCAGGTTTCCTGGGTTCTTCTCTTCCCAGGGCTCATTTCACTCCAGGGTTAACTACTCTGTTTTCTCCAGAAGGTCATCTGCAGACTATGAGGCTCTCTAGGCTTTACTTCTCTCCACAAGGCCAGCTATAGACTATCAGGCACCCGGCTCTGTCTCTCTCCAGGGGCTTGATTCTCCCCAGGCTCAGCTGCTCTGCTCCTCTGTGTGCTTGCTTCCCACACTCCAGCTCAAAACTCCAATTCTCTTCTCTGCCATGTAGTTTCCTCTTGAGTCCCTTAGTGGTGAGGACTTCACCTCCTATTGATGTGGCCCAATCAAAGCCCTAATCATAATTTAATCATGCCCAGGTACAGACTAGTTTACAAATATAATCCAATATCTATTTTTGGAATTCATAAATAATACCAACAGCTGTACTATATTATTCAATCACCCCTCCCTTGCAATTTCAAAACTAGAACCTAAAACCATCTATAGTCAAGTCCAAGTTATAGTTCTTTATTCTCATCTTCCACCTGCACCCCGATAAGATCTACATTTTCCTGCTTTCTACCCTAAGCCACCCCATGGTACATAGTCTGTTACCAAGGCTATGACAGTTTGAAGTTCTTTTATGAATCCCAAAAAAGAGAAAGATTATGTTTTTTATTAATGCATTCCTGTGTGTGAGAGACCCTTTTCATTGGACTGTGTCAGGGAAATATGACTCAGTTTGAGTCTCAGCCCTCCTGCTGGATCTTATATAAATGAAGACAGAATTGTAAGTTTTGCCCCAATAAATTTCCCATTATAAAAGCCAGCACATTTCTGGTACTTTACATCAATAGCCCTTTGACGACCTAAGACAGAAATTGGTAGCAGGAGAGTGGGGTGCGACTGCTAGCAATTGCCAAAAATGTAAGAATGACTTTATAAATGGGTAAGGAATATTTTTTGGAGGAATTGTGAGATGATTGATAGAAAAAGTCTATATTGCTTTGAAGAGACTGTTGGTTGGAATATGGAACCTAAAGTTAATTTCCAATAAGGTCATAGAAGGAAATAATGAAACTATTATTGGAAACTGGAGGAAAGGCAATTCTTGTTTTAAAGTGGCAGAGAATTTGGCAAAATTGACTCCTGATGTTAGATGGAAGACAGAATTTTTAAATGATGACCTTGGATACTTGGTTGAGGAGATTTCCAAATTAATGTGCAAAATGCACCTGGGCTTCTCCTTGCAACTTATAGCAAAATGTGAGAGGAAAGAGATAAGCTGAGAACTAAACTGCTGGGCACAAAGAAATGAGAAATTGATGATTTGATAAATTCTAAATTTCTGGAAAAGAAGCCCCCAGAGGATAGTGCCCTATGTGAGGATTCAACTGATCTTGGAAACAGGCAGTCATTTCAGTGTAAGTCAGGATTGGAAATGCACTTATCCAGGAAGGATTTGATGAAAGTCTTACTGTCTGATGACTTGGAACCAAGTGAAATTCATGGAAAACTAACAAGCTATTTGTGAGATCTGTATGAATGAAACCACTGTCAGCCTAGACAAAAATGGACAGGTCGGGGAGAGATTGAAGGAAAAATGGCTTCAAGAGGAAAACCATGGAAGCAGAGGTCTGGAATGAAAACATCTTGTCTGGCCAAGAAAGGGACCCACCCATGTGTGCAGAAAGGTGAGTTTGCCCCAGTATATGTAGAGGGTGGGTCTTCTAACCTGTTGTTCAAGGACAGTTTGGCTGCCCCAGACTGCAGAGAGCATAGAAAAGATTAGCAAGAGTTAGGTTATCACTCCACTGTTCTGAGGGTGTTGGGCCTGTGAACCAGAAATTAGGGAGAATGTTGCTACCATCTCACTGCACAAAAGGGATTGAGACTGTCCCCCAGAGACTGGGGAAAGTGTGGCCATCACCCCAATGTTCTTGGAGGATGAGGTCTGGAGCTCCACTGCCACCCAGATGCTTGATGAGGGCGGAACTGAGGAATTAAGGAGATGGCCATTGGGCAAGCCCGTGATTGGGGTAGGCCCCATGAGGTCCCAAAGAGTAGAAGACATCATTCTAGAGACGACCTCAGACTGAAATCTAACAGAATATGCCCTTCAGGTTTTCAGAACTGTTTGGGACCCATGACATCTGTTTTTCCTCCAATTCCTCCCTATGGTGATGCAAATGTTTATTCTATGACTGTCCCTCTATTGTATTTTGTAAGAAGATAACTTGTATTCTAAGTTTCACAGGTCTATGGCTAGAGGGGAATGTTGCCCCAACACAAATTCCATTCCTATAACTGATTTTTATGAAATTTTGTACTTAACATTTCTAATTAAATGATTTAAGGTTTTTGAAATATTGTGATATAACGAATGTATTTTGCATATGGAAAGACATGTCTTTCTGAGATTCAGAGGGTGGAGTGTGACAGTTTGAAGTTTTTTTATGAATCCCAAAAAGAGAAAGATTATGATTGTAAACTAATTCATTCTGTGGATGTGATACCCTTTTGATTGGACTACATCAATGAGGCATGACTCCAATTGAATCTTCACCCTCTTGCTGGTTCTTAAATAAATGGAGACAGAACTATAAGCTTTTACCCTAACAAAGTTCCCATTACAAAAGCCAACACATTCCTGGTACATTGCATTGGCAGTCCTTCAGCAAACTAAAACAAAGGCCATAGCATTTTTTCTTTTCTTCTTTTCCTTTTCTGTTCAATCAACAAAGGAATGTTAGACTCTATATGGAGATGAAGCTGCTTGGAATCTATGCGGTAATTTACGGGGCTGTTTTATTAGGGTGGGAGGGAGTTGTCACAAAGATCATAAATGAAATAGGGATACTTAAATTAAAGCAGGGATTTGGATTAGATCCTCCAGGGAAAGTGTTAATCTTTTTATACTTTAATACTGCTTCCCTTTCTTTCTTTTTTTTTAATTTTAGCTACAAATACTCCACACCCATCACCTGCTCCCTTTTGATTAAAAAAAAAAAAGGTAACAAAACTGACATTATCCCCTAGTGGTTAATGTTTACTAAGCCTGTTTTCAATAAGCCTATTGTACACTTTGTTTTCACAGAGATAGATACAGAGATTAAAGGCAAACCAAAATCAGTGTCTTGACAGCCCAGAGGAGAGTTTTTAAGAAGGGAATAAAAATATCAAAAGTCAAAGGTCAAGCAAAATCAGAATTAGAAAGCATCAATTGAATTTTGCCAGGACCACAGCCTGTGGTAGCACAGGTTGTGCCTTGCACAAAGGTCCTCAGCTGAGGGCACAATAGGGCTAAAATTCTGCTTGCCCTCTGCTGGCCAAGGTGACGCCCTGTTGCAGAACTTCTGGCTGGAGAAAGGGATGCCTTTTATAAAGTGCACAAAGGTGCCGCCTGGTTGCCAAGCTTGAAACAAGGGGTTGCCTTTGCATCCACCCAATGGGGTTACCTTTTCTAAACTGCACAAAATATCATGTGGGCCACAGATATTGAATTTGGCAACTCTGAAGACAATGGAAAATATGATATTTTTAAATTTATATGTAAACACTTTGTAAACTGTATAACACTATTCCAGTGTAAAGCAGAGCAGGCAGAGGTGATTCAAAGGCTTAGCAGGTTATGAGAAATCACATCGACCACAAACATTTTCTGAGTAATCCACAGCATGTAGAATCTACATGAGGTATTCAGATATCTGACAAGCTTCACTGTGGGAAACCATCTGAGGACAGACTGGCCAGAAAGCACAGATGGGAGTGGTCATGAAAATTTCCGAAAGTTCATTCTAGTTGCAAACTCCAGGAGAGATCTTGCCAGCAGGTCAGAGAGCCTCAGACAGAAGCACCTGGGTAAGCCTGACTTAAACCTAATTGCTGAAGTCTGAAGGGAGCAAGCCTCCAGCCTTGGGGGTTTTCAGAGGCTACATAGTGCAAAACCAAGGGGAGGTTTTTGTAAAGCTCTTTAGCACTGTGACGGGTGGGATACGCACAATGATACAAAACCCACCGAGACCTGTACAAAAACCGCAGGGGCAAAAGTGGCATTTCCCTGAAAAACCCTCAACCTGACTACCATCCTGCAGGGGATAAACAGCAGGCAGTCTTCCCTCCCTGCTCTGAAATCTAGAAGGGATGCCAGAAAGGTTGACTGGACCAGGGAAGATGAGAGGCTGCTGACCTCTCACTCTGCTACTGTCCTTTGGGTGAAACTGGCATTTCAGCATTTTCTTACAGGGAATCCAGGGAATTCAGAAATGTATTTCTTTAAGAACGATCCCTTTAGTTAAAAATAATATCTTTCTTTTCCAGTATTCCACCCAGGATACCACGCTACATTTACTCATCATGTCTGCTTATTCCCCAGACTTACCTGACTTATCACTCCTGACCTTGACCCTGAGCACCTGACTGAGATGGTGTTTGTCAGATTTCTTGGTTTTAAAGTGACTCTTGACCACCACCGCCCTTTTCACTCTGTATCCTTTAGAAAGAAACTGCCATGTGCAGCCCAAACAGGAGAGAAGAGTTAGTTCCACCTCCTAGAGGCAGAGTAGCTGCTCAAATTATTTGGGAGTCCTTTGCATAAGGGTTTTGTCTCTTCATCCCTTTTATGTGTATCAATATGGAATCATGGATACTTTACACTTTGATTTTTTAAATATACTTTTGTTTATTTTTAAAAGATGCATAGATCACACAAAATATTACATTAAAAAAATATAGGAGGTTCCCATATACCACACTCGCCACACCCCCCATTTTTCCCACATCATCGACTTCTTTCATTAGAGTGGTACATTCATTGCAATTAATGAATATACTTTAGAGCACTGCTACACAGCATGGATTATAGTTTACATTGTAGTTTACACTCTCTCCCAGTCCACTCAGGGGGTTATGGCAGGATATATAATGTCCTGCATCTGTCCCTGCAATATCATTCAGGACAACTCCAAGTCCTGAAAATGCTCCCATATCCCACCTCCTTTTCCCTCTCCTTGCCTTAAGCAACTCCTGTGGCCACTGTCTCCACATCAATGATATAATTTCTTCCATTGCTAGCATCACAATAATTCAATAGTAGAATACCAGTAAGTCCACTCTAATCCATATTGTATTCCTCTTTCCTGAGGACTCTGGGGTGGCAATGCCCACTCCACCTCTCAACTGAGAGGAGACTTCAATCCCACACAGCTGGTAAATGGGACTCTCATGCCTGCAGCTGTGGACTCTCTTGGGTCCTTGTTGAGGTGGTTGTCCATCCTCAACTCCCTGTCAGCTGACCTGAGTAAGTCCAATGAACTAGAGACTAGGTGGTGCAACAGTGCTAAGGCTCAGGACCCAGCTGGCACCTGGACAGCCCAGAGATTCAAGTCTCCTGGGCATACACCAATCCCAGCACCAACCACAGGTTCAATAAAAAGGACAGAAGAGGCATGTGTAGAAAAGTCACATATGAGTCCAACTCCATCACACTCAGGAGCACAAATTCCAAAGTAGGGCTCATTGGCAAGGCACTGAACTCTGGAATCATCTGCCATGACCGTAGGACCTGGGTGTATCTGTAGTCCTCGGGAGCATCACTGCCTGGGGTAGTATCTACTTTGGCTGTGTCTGGGCTCCTGCTGAGACATGCGTATGACCCCTCTGATGACCTCCTGACTCATTTTGAAGTCTCCTAGCCATATAAACTCATTTGTCTTTACCATTTCCCCCTTTTATTCAAGGTCTTTTCCTAGTTGCATCATCAGCCAGTGCTTGAATGCTTTGTTTTCCTTTTTGGGAAGAGATTGAATTGTTTTCAGGCAATCACTGGCCATAGTTGTGCATTCTAAACTGGCTGTACCTTATCAGTGCTTCATGCACCATGTCACAGGGTGTTGGGTCCCACAGTACCTGTCCTTACAACAGCACTGGTGACTGGAAGATCTTAACTCAGGGATAGTCGTGCATCCAAGTCCTATCACCTTGGCAATGTCAGTTTCCTGAGACTGCAAGTTAGATGTGGACCTAGGAAGTGGGAACAGTAGAATAGAAAGCAATAATTCTAAAAACTTCATCCTCAAGTGTTCTGGAATATTCACCATAGGAAAAGGTGAACCTGTCTCCTCCTCAGGCAACAACCTCCCCAAAGAAAACCTACCCATATCTGCTATTGATTAAGTCATCATGAACTCACTGGATAAATAAAACAAGAGCCATAATTCAAGAATCCAAGCCATAAAGATCCTCCAGTCCTAAAGCTAATGGGAATAAGGAAAGTGGGAGCACTGCCAAGTTTTTTTGAAACCCCCCTAAAGTACTGTGGTACAGGCAAGTGCATTTTCAGAAAAGAATCCATGTGACTGTGGAACCAAGTAAGTAAATCATTTGGGTTTGTCTACTCTTTGGGCATTCTTCATCTGAGGCAGAGATATCAGAAATTTGAATGGATAGTAATAGCACCAATCTCATGTCAAGGAGGATCCTTGAAAAGAGGTGAACTATGGTTAATCCTGCTAAAGAGTCTGGCAGATGTCTGTAAAAGAGAGACTTTGGGTGATGTGAAATGACGCACAAATTTCTGGAGAAACTGAGACAACTGTGCCCAATCCATGGGAGTCAGGCCCATCTGTAGAAACCAGTCATTGGTCTCACTCCCCAAGTAGAGCCAGAACTGACCAGGACCAAGATTGGCCTGAGTCTGGGTGATTTTATCCAGGTGGCTCCAAATATAAACAACTCTGATCTTCCTTAGGCCAAACACTGCTCCTGCGAGAGCTCAGAACTGAATCAGCCTCCTGGACATGGAGGGTGAAAGCAGAGTAAGGGGTCACTGGTTTTGCTACATACCTCTTCAGATAAAAAGGAAGAAATCCCAGGCATTTGTTTCTAACTGTTCGAGCTGCGTATAGATGCTGAGTTACTAGCGTGGAATCTGGAATATGCTATTTCCCAATGAGAAAACATCTCAAGTAGAAAAAGTAAGGATGTGATACTTCCAACTAAGAAATGCCTTAAAGTCTAAAGAACACAGTCAGGAGTAGTTCCCTAAGGGCACATGGTGTTCATCCTGCTCACAAAGAAGGTACAGTGCTGCTCCTTAATTAACTTTTATAAAGGAAGTGATGCTAAAATTGTTGAAGGATCATACTCTACAATGGCATCACTGATGCCATTAAGTAACATTTGAATTCAGCCTATGTCTCACATTTTTTAAAAAGGCAGAGGTCTCCATTTGGCAGCAGCTTCCAGTTATAAAGTGAAAACTCAGTAATAGGGGTCAGTGGTCCCAAATCTGCCAAACTGGGCCACTGGAAAAAGAAATAGCACTCCCAGCCCTGATGCCTTGGTATACGGCTTATGTTTTCCAAGCTAAGAGAAAACACATAGAAAAGTGGGTAGAAAAGTGGGATGGGGTGGACTTCACTCAGATAAAGTCAGGGACAAGACAGTCTTGGGTGTATGAAGTAAAGGAGGCATAGAATTGAGATAGAGAAAGAGAAAGAGAAAGAGAAGGGGTGGGCATTCCTGGACCTCACATACAAAGGGGAGAAGTGGGGTAGTGTCTACGTTCAGAGAGGGAGAAAAGAGCCCCAAAGCTGTGCTAGCCGTGTTAGAGCAGAAAAATACAGATGAAAAAAACCACACTAAGATTTTGAAAATTCAAATAATTCAGGCCCTTGCTTTTTGATCTCATAGATTTAAAACTTCTCACTAAAATAATAGTTTATTCATGTTTCCAACAAAGTTAATGACTGATTTCCCTGATCTCTCTTTAGTTGACAAGTATTTCCTAATTAATTAAGTTCCTCTGTTGACTAACTTACTTGGTCCAACATTTTCCTAAGAATGGAAAGCATACCGTATGATTTTAGATGTACATGGATAGACTCTCCTTTTGTCTTAATTGCTCTATGTTTTAACTGATATCAGAACAATATAACCAGGTCTTCAAACCCATGTTATTTACAGTTTCCTTTTAATTATATTTTAAGTGAATAATTTTGTTTTTAATTATTAAGCAAATTATAAGACAAAACCCCCAAAGATTAGATGTAATTAGTTGAAGTTTAGAAACACTGAGCCAGGGCATTCCATCATCCTTTGAATGGAAAAAGTGAATGGTGCCCAGAGGGGCAGGAACCAGAATAGTATTGAATTGTGCCCTCATTTTTAGCCAACTAATATTGGATTAAAGAGGAATCACTGCAAACCCAGGGCTTTTATTTTCCCAGGAACCTATTTCCTCTTGGTGATTTCCTTGGGAATGCCTCTCAAGTTCTTATTTACAAGGCTTCTGGGTAGTCCAAAACTAACAGAGCAGGTCGACATGAACCCACATCCTTCAAATCCGAGCACACCTTTTTTTTCCTCTCCCCTCCCCCCACCTGCCCCAGTTTTCTGTTCTCTGTGTCCGTTTTGCTGCGTGTTCTTCTTTCGTCTGCTTCTGTTGTTACCAGCGCATGGGAACCTGTGTCTCTTTTTGTTGTATCATCTTGCTGTGTCAGCTCTCCCATGTGTGCGGTGTCATTCCTGGGCAGGTTGAACTTTCTTTTGCGCTGGGCCGCTCTCCTTAAGGGGTGCACTCCTTGTGCATGGTGCTCCCCTACGCGGGGGACACCCCTGCATGGCAGGGCACTCCTTGCACACATCAGCACTGCACGTGGGCCAGCTCCACACTTGTCAAGGAGGCCCAGGGTTGGATCCGCGGACCTCCCATTTGGTAGACGGTGGCCCTATCCACTGGGCCAAGTCTGCTTCCCCGCAGCACACCTTTTAACCCTCTGGGTAGAGTAAGGCTGGGCCACCAATTAACATCACAAAACAGAGCCAGGCTCTGCACGGCATAAAGTGCCACCATATAAATGTGTGCTGCTGACTGTGACAACTACGGAGCATAAAAAAGGGCTGTGATTGTTGGGGACATCTTCATGAAATAGGACCATGAAGGATTTGGAATGATATGCAGCATGATATATTATCAAACTGAAGACTTGCCACTTTTTGAGTGCCTACTGTGTATCAGACAACTGTACTAGGCTCTTTACAAATGTCATTTTATTCAGTTTCACAATGATCATGTGGAATTTGATAATATTACCTGCATTTTACAGATCAGGAAGCTGGATCCTATGAAGCTCTAGGGCAAATGCTTGAATGCACAAGTTTTATGGACTATAACGGGAGCTGTCCAGATCGCATGCCTTTAATGAAAGAAACAAATTTTGTCACCTTAGACAACTCCAACTCTCTGGTCAACTTCTGTTTTCTGAATATCACACCTCATTCTACAACATATTTATGGCAGACTTAGTCCACTCAAAATTAAGCAACCTGAAACAAGTCAACATAGTTTTGTGCTACTCTGGTGACAAAAAGTAAGGTAAGTGACTATGATTCCAGAGTAAAAGATTCCCCTTTCTCCAGTGAAATGTTCTGAGAATAGGTCTCTAATCACTCTAAATTTTCATTTCGACATATTTCTCTCAGTTGCAGAATATTGTGTATTGAAAACTGAGACTCACCTATCAGTGCAAACATGGATTCACTAACCTCTATTTTAATGAGAAAATGAGAAGCTTTCTTCCTACAAAGACTTGCCCTCTCATTGGATTGCTTGTGCAGAAGGGATGGGGTGGCTCTGCCACCACTTCATGGCTTCAACAACCCAAGCCATCTGGTCTCCATCAGATATAGAGGAAAGATCTCCTTGCTCAGCAGTGTTTGCACCATCACACTGATTCCAGTAGTAAGACCTGATTTATACAGATAGGCTAATCAATCCAGAAAATCCAATGTTCTAAGGGAGAGGTGGGAAGTGGTGGGACAGATGGGCCCTGAGTGCTGGGGCACTGCTCCTTTCCACTGCTGACTTCAACTGCTCACCAGCTGCCTGATGCAAAACACGTGTCTTCCTTGGGAGGCACCAGAGGCCTAGAATATGCACATCCTGTGGTTCCCTGTACCCCTAACACCCAACATTTGAGTTCCTTCCCAATTCAGAAACCAAACCCTGTTGACGATGTGCCAATTCACAACGGATGTGGGTTACAACTGCCAACTACCCAGGAGGCATCGACCAGAGCAGGGCATGAGAATCAGCTTCTTAGAAATTCCCATACATGGGACCCCATCAAGCATCTCACACCTGCTCAAAGCAAGAGACTGGTAGGTTTCTCCTAAACATCTCCAGTGATTTATCTCTTTATGTTCAGAATTAAGAAGGTTGAGGTTACCACTAATTTAGGAAGCCTGAGACAAAGTTAAAGAAATGATTGGAAATTCTGTATTACAACTGTACATGGACTTTATGAAAATCTGCAGATGCACCTATACATTTACATAATCCTTCCCTATATCATGGCCTTGCCCTTCTAACTCTGAGTCTCACCTGGTGTTCATACACAGGACAAGCATTCTAAGCCATAAGCAGCAGGACCCTGCATCTCCTCATACGTAATGTGTTGGGAATCCTGCTGATCAGAATATCATTCCTAGCTTGTGCCAGGACTTATGATGAAGCCCTTGCATTACAACTCCCTGTAAGAAATTGAACCCTGACTACCTCTAAGTCTGTAGACATTTATGCTCCTGAAAAATGACCCTTGCTGTGCACTGCCCTCTTAGTACAACTGACAATGATAGGAAGGAGAAGAGCAAATTAACAAAGTGTGAGGAGAGTTAACAAAGACCTTAGTATCAGAGAAAATATTGTTGTGGACTCTGGGTATTTATCGATTGAATTGCTGTTAACCTGACCTCTCCAGAAAACGTTAAGAAAAATAATTTGAGAATTCAGGGAATGCACCTGCAGAATCTATACATATAATTAGTTGTGGCTTGAATTACCCAAAATGTTGGCAAGTAGCAAAGGAAGGCTGTCAGGTGCCAACTCTTTGCGAACTGTAAAGTAAGTCATCAATGGTTCCCCATTTCACATTTCTATACCCTTTTCTTCTGTTGTACACACACCACCATCACATCTGAAATATCCTTTTTATCTATTTCCATCAAATTCTGACCACAATAAATGGCCTAAAATCAATTAACACTAATATGTAAGTGATGAAAATAGAACTTTTCTGGGAAAGAGGGAGCAAGGTTGTGTCTTAACCAAGATCTTGACCATAAGCTAAAGACTGAAGCAAATATGGCAGAGTTTTCAAAGTTTGAGGAAATTCTGCCCAAAATGAAGCATCTGGTTGGAAGCTCCATGTGGATCATAAAAGGAGAGTCGGGAGCCTCCTAGAGTGACCCTTCCTTTCCATGTCCAGGAAGAGACCCAGCTGGAGCTCTCATCCAAAGAGAATATTAATCTGACCATGGAGAAAGACACTGAAGCAGAGGGCAGAACTGGAGTCATAGGAAAAAAGATTCAGTGGAAGGAATCACTTTGTAACAGTTGGCATCCATTCAACAATGAAGGAGCCCCCTTGTCAGAGAATAAGTTCAAGGCAAATGACTATAATGGGAAAGTTGTCTACTTGGTGGGAGTTAGAACTCAATGGCTGAGCTTCTTTCCTACCAAGGGTTCTATACTCTATTATTAAGAATTCCGTGTTAAAGGAAAAATAAGCCATCACCAAAAAGCAACTAAAGATAATATATTACTACATTTCTTCCCAGGTTTCTTTTTCAGTGCCTATATTACTATGTACTCTGGATATGTAATAATACCCCACATATGCATTTGCATCCTTTTAACATTTTATAATCAGTTTCCTATACTATTGCATACTTTTCCTAATCAGTATTTTTAATAAGCTACATTAATATTGAATCTTAGAGGCATACCATAGTTTACTTAATCAGTTCTCTTATGGTTGAGCATTTAAGTAGCTTCTACACTTTTCCTATTATAAAAATTGCTGAGATGAATATCTGTCAACTAATACTTTTTTCATTGCTTAGAATTACCATGCATATGTATATGAAGAAACTTCATATATGTATGTGTATATACATATATATTTATGTAAATAGCAAATTTGAAGCAAGCCTCTATTTTCCTCAATTAGAAGATTCAAAATAAAGGTATTTGTCCAACTAGTGTGCACAAACCCTTAAGGTTACAGCTGAAATTGTCAAATTTTCCACTTCATAATTTTAACACATTAATTTAGTCACACATATATTTAAAACCATACAATATACAAACAAATATATTAATTTTGAAATATACTGCTTTATTCCATTTTCATAGTTCATAAAATAATTTTATTCCAAATTTTCACAAACTTTTAAATTGATGTATTAGTCAACACTAGAGCCATTTTTTCAAATTCTCAAACAATTTTCTACAACTTATCAAATTCACTTTTGTCTAAGTTGTTTGAATAATGTCCCATCATGAATCTATATGTGAGGCTATAGCTCAAAACATTTTTGAATCACAATACCTATTCACGTAACATTAAGAGTGTTGTTTTGCCGTTTATCATATGAAAGAAGATTCATGCTCTGCAACAAAACATTTGCTTTAAAAGGTTTGTTTAAATAGCCAATCCTTGCAATTTCGAAGAAATATCCGAAGAATCACTACTAAATTTTTGTGAGATTATTTTGTCATCTTTTTCACTAATTCCAGCTACGGACTTATATATGCAAGAATAAACTAGCATTGATTGAGATCATTTCAGGTTAATGTATATTCAGCAAGCTGCACTTATCTGTTCAAAATAAAATAATTGAGGAATTGACTGAAACTATTGTACTATGAGAAATTTTATAAGGAATCAAATATATCAGGACTCCCTCTTCTCTAAGGATAATAATATAAAATTAATTTTATACTCAAACAGAAGTAATATTTTCTTATTTTAAATTCCCCAAAGTAGAAACATTTGTTCAAACTAGTAGGAATATTTTCACCATCCTGAAATCCCAATTGATTTCCAGTAAAAATAAAGCAATTTATACTGTGACTAACACTGCCAGTATTGAGAGTATCACCTCTTCTATTAAAAAAAAAAAAAAAAAACGAGAAAGCATTGCTTTAATATCTGTCAAAAAATTAGTTTGTTAATGCTATATCTACATTTTTATTACTACAGGGTTAAAACATTTTTCCAACTTTGTTAATTAATGGTTGACTTTCTTCATTTGTGAATGGTCAGTTCATATCCTTCACCCACTTAATTTTTAGGTTCTTAGAGTTTTCCTAATTGAATTGTGTGACTGTAATAATTTTGCACCACTGCGTTTTATGCCATTTAACTACAATAACAGCATCAGTGAAAGGAGATTTCTGAAGTATTCTAGATGTCAGAGGATGGTGCTGGCAAAATGCCAAGAAGAGGGAGCAAGGAAGAAGAGAGTTTTTGTACAGCTGCGTTTCACTGTGACTACGTACGTACCACGGAGGTTCAAATGCATTAAGTCTTTGTTCAAAAACTGGCAGCTAGGAACCACTGTGCTTGTCCTCTGAGTGTAATGGAGGAAGTAACACATGTGCTTATAGCCCCCTTTCCCTCTGGCTCCTTCTTTAGATTTTTGCTCCAAATCCTGGACTGCAATAGTTTCCGAATGTGGAAAAGTTTCACCAAAGTCATCAGTAATTGATTATCCCAAGCACACATTTCAACAATTTTTATGAAATATACCCATGGTGATGCAAGGGAAGTCAGGAGAATGGGAATAACAGCAATTTGAGTGCCTGGATACCAGGTCACATAGCGGTGTACAATGAACCAAGAACTTGAACCCAGGTCCGTCTAATGACAATCCCTTATTTCAAAGAACTTAATCCCTAGTACAAAAGAAAGCAAATACTCAAACCCTTAGTACAAATGTTTGCTGTGAGTTGAATTCTATCTCACTGGAATGCTTCCCGAGTGCCAACTTTTGGAAATAATGTATTTCTAAAGGCCACAACTTGAAGCTCCACAAGATGAAACCCTGACACTGAATCCTGAAACCTTAACAGTTCATGTGCCTTGTTCTGTTGAGAAAACTGTCGAATGAGAGAGTAGGGGCCCAGAGGGCTTCATTATTAAGCAGCATTGGACAAATGGCCCAGTAATGAGATAAAAATGAAGACTCTTCATAAATAAAACAGGACTACTTAGAAATACACAAGTAAGTAAACAGATGGTGGGAGAGAAATCTTTGTTGGGTACAGTTAGCTGGGAAGAGATTTTTGGAAGAGATGAATCTTGAGCTGGCCCTTGGAGGGAGTGAAAGACCTGGCATGATTGGAATATGATTTCAGAGTCAAGGAATCTCCCTTTCTGATCTAACGCCACCAAGAAGATCCCTCATTCCAGGGCAAATACATGCCTTAAGCCCACCTGCTTAAACTATGTGTTTTTGAAGGCTATTTTCCAGGAACTGAGTAATATTTCTGGTCACTTCAGAAGATCAATCGTTGTTAGTAACACAGATCTGAGAGCTTGTGAGGCCTGGGCTCTCCTTGGCTCTTCCCTTGATCCTGAATATGTTTGATTCACGAGCACAGGGATCTGTTAATTATGATCCCTTCATCCTGGAGTCACAACTGCCAGGCAGGTAGCACACCAAGTCCAATTGCTATTTTTAAGTCTAGGAGAGCAAAAACAATGCACAAGGGAAGAAATCTATACCTATGTTTCCTTCCCAGTTTGTCTAAAATAACTGGTCTAATGGTTTAAAGAATGGAATACATCAACCTAATCAAAATGAAGTGAAAGGAGACCGATTATTTTCTAAGGTGGAAGGCTCTTTTAGATGGTATCTGAGAAAGTTTAAGAATATTTTTGTGAATCTCAAAAAGAGAAACATTATGTTTGAAAAGTAATCTATTCTGGGTGTAATATGCTTTGATTATATTTGATTCAGTTGAGGGGTCCTTGACTAAACTACCTGTTAAAATTTGATTCGACCACATCAGTAAGGTGTGACTCAGGTTGAGTCCCCGCCCCTTTGGTGAGACCATAGAAACAGATTCACTCAAGAAGACATGCGGGAAGAGAGAGAACTTTGACATGTCGATCCTGCCATGTGACAGAAATCAGAAAGCTCAAACAGCTAAACCTCCAGGGAGAGATGGTACTCTTAAGGTACCTTGAGTTGGACTTTCCATGGCCTTGAGTCTGTAAGCTTTTACAAATAAATACCTTTAATAAAAGCCAAAAGATTCCTGGTTCTTTGCTTTGGCACCCCTTTGGCAGACTATGACACTATTTTTCAGCATATAGTGATGAGTTTGTAACATTTCTTTCTGGTATGGAACAGTGGATGCACTCATGGTTACAGAAAGAAACAATATGACTAGTTTCCTGCTTCACACAAAGAAATCATGCAGAAAAAGTATTTCAAGTACCCTCAAAAAAGTTTTAAAATATTTTAAGTCTCAGATGACCTTCTAGTTCCAACAGGAAATATGTAACTGCGAAAAGACATATTTGTCATCACCATCCTGTTCTAGTGACCAATCTTAGCCTCATTGAGCTATTATGAGCATCCTAGTATGACACAATATGCAATACACATCACTCATGGAATATTCTTGCCAAAAAGTAAGTTAACTAAACATAATCAAGCATTTAGATCTAACAGGAGATAGAAGAACACGTTAAAGGATTCCACAAAGAAACCACTAGATGAATTTAAAAAGTGAGACATTCTACAGGATAATAGGCCCAGGCCCTTCAATAATCAATGTCATAAAATAATAAAATAATGAAGTAAAAGCAAAATGGGGGAGATCATTTGAAGTGGAAATATTACAGATTAAGGAGATTTACAAGATTTAACAGCTAAATGAACTATATAATCTTTGAACGGATCTTTCTTTGGAAAAAAACATCTATAATATATTTATGGGGATAAATAGGAAGAGATGACTCTGGACTGGCTATTAAATAAATTTAAGCAATTAGCATTAACTTCATTAAGTGGGAAGGGGTTTTGTGGTTATATAAGAAAATATTTTTTAAATCATTCATGAAGTATTTAGGAGTCAATTATCATGAATGTGTGTAATTTACTTTACAATATTAAAGCAAAATAAATAGCAAATATGGCAAACAACAATTGGTAAATCTAGGTGATGTGACTGTGAATATTCATTCTATTCATCTCTTTTTTGGCATGATACAGAGATTTATAACAAAATTTTTTTAAATGTTCATTTTTAAGGGCCCAAAAAGTCTGCAGCAAGTTTAAACAATGAAAAGGTGAAACACGATATGCTTCTTGGAAATCAGCATGCCTGTTTAAAAAATACTGCTCTGCCTAAAAAACTTCCTGAATCTGTAGGAGTTAGAATAAATTAAAACTATGGCTTCATGTTACATATTTTTAAGATAACAATGAAATTGTCACTGACTACACAGGTAAAATAAATAAGAAAACCATTTATGATGACAATGCACATTTTGGATTCCTATTATTCTTTTGCAAAACAGGAATAATTAAGGTATCGTAAAATCACTAAGATTATTTTCAGGATTTGAGATAATGATAACAGCTCAAAATCAAGTCCCCTATTTGGAGGAAGTGAGATACTTCCAAACTTGTACAAATATACCAATGAACTCCAATCAATTGATTGCCAAACTCGCTTCTCCTTGCTGGGTAGGCATCATGGAGAAAGCTAAAAGAAGGATTAGCAAAAGCCAAAAAGCATATTCTAAGGAAAATTTAATACTTTGGGTCCCACAAAGGAGGGAAATCTGACTAGATTTATCTATACTTGAAACCTCATTTGGACCTCAGTTCAAAAGCCTGGGCCTCTCTTAACTCCTGTCCACTTCTAAGTATATTATTTTGGCCCATTAAACTTCAAGCCATGTTGGTCCATTCTCCTTTATGGTTTTGCTAAAAACTCAAGTGATAGTCTCAACTACTTGTCATTTTTTAAAGTTTTTAATGGAAAGGCAAAACTATTGAGACAAAAATATAGTATCAGTCTCAAGATACTGTAGTCACACTCTCAGGCCTTCACTAGTCATCCATCTCTCACCAATGCACATCGCCGAAGATCCAGCATCTAACCTACAGAGTACTACCAAGAAGAATAAAATCAGAGTTGAATGACATAAAGATCCATGGTTCTTCTAGATAGTCCAAGTAAAGTCTTTGCTTGGGTCAATTTCATCATTTCTATAGAACTTGAAGTCTGTCCCTCAATATGGTGACTGTCCACTTACTTATTGGTCAGTCAGAGCATATAATATAGGATACAACTGATCTACTAGTCACTAGCAAGCAGGTAGAAAACGATAAAAAGAAGGGAAAGCCTGGCATTCACTGCCATCATTGAGGCTTTGGCACCACAAACAGCAAAGAACTAGGACAGTTCTCTCAAAGGAGGGTCCACGGAAACGTGGGGCACCAAGACCTATCCAGGGAGTCAAGGAGGTCAGAGCTGTTTTCATAATAATGCCAAGCCAATGTGTGACTCTTTTCTTGTGGAATTTTTTCCACAGCACTAATGGGTCAAGGCAGTGTCCTCAATGCCATACTTGTAGCCATTGTATTCTTCACTGCTACATATTTTCAGAAAAATAAAAGTCACTCCTACTTTAAAATATTGTAGATGAATTAGTGAAAAAAGTTATTGCTTTTCTGAAATCCCTTTAGTATACATCTTTTTAGTAGTTTTTTTTTGGTGATAAAATGGGTAATACACATAAATATTTCTGCTACATTCTAAATTATGGTAGTTACCTCAAGGGAAAATACTTGTGTGACTGTTTGAGCTGCAAGATGAACTAACCACTTTTCCATGAAACACCTTTTTTTATTAAAAATAACAACTGACAAACAGTGGTTACTCAGAATTGGGCAATTGGCAGGCATTTTCTTCAAAATGAATGACGTGAGGTTCTCACATCAAAAAAAACTTACAGGCTTACATTTGTTAATGTTAAAATCTTTGCTTCCAAGAAATAATGAGAATTTTGGAAAGCTTTCATTTGTCATTCTAAGTTTCATGGCTCTCCAGTATTTAAAGATTTTTCCTGGTATGATTGGTGATAATATTAATTACTGAGATAATTTGATACTGTAAAATGAAATGTGTTAACATGTGGAAGCTGCCTAACTGAGTGAACCAATTATTCATCAAATGATGAATGTGTGATATTATAAAACCATGGATAAGAGATCCATCCAAAATACAAACTATACCAATGGAGTTTAAATTAACAGAATGGGAGAAGTTCATTAGTAGGGATTCATATTGCATATTGCAAGTAACCTTTAAGAAATTAGCTTTTATCAAATATTGGTGTAGTACCAGAGAACACTATAACCATAATTCTCTGAAGAGGCTATTAAAATACTCCTCACTTTTCCAACTACATATCTGCAAGAGGCAAGATTTTTCTCATATACTTCAGCCAATACAACATATCGCAGTAGATACAATGCATAAGAAGACATGAGAATCCAACTGTCTCTTAATAAGCCAGTTCTTCCTAACAGATATCTGAAGACCATGATGAACCACTCTGGGATCACTCTTCCTTTGGTCTACCCCCTCCCATGTTTTTCAGCTGTTCCTCTCTGAACTACATTTGAAGTCTCTTCAACAGCCTGGTTGTTCTCCTTTGACTACATGGCAGTTTGCTTGAAAACCTCAAAATATGCCTGTCAATGCCTGATACAGTGTGTGCAGTAAAAAAAAAAGAAGCCAATTCAAACTCCATAATTCCAGACATTCCAAGCCTCAAGGACACCCCTGTCTGATCCCTATTTTGTTTCTTGGCCTGGTATCCAATAAGGTTGTTCACAGTGCTGTGAGTCTCCAAGTGTTTGGCCTGTTTCCGGTCAGGACTGGACTGCACTAAGAGAAATTCAGTCCTTTCACACTGTCCCTTGCCCCTATTCCTTCCCCCAAAATGAGCTTCTTTGGCACTAAGAACATGACCCAGCCTCCTTTCAGGAAGAGGTGAACTTTAGAACACACATACCTTGTACCTGCCACTCCCCTTTTCCATGGAATAGCTTCCCAAACAACAAATAAGAGCAAATGAGCAAAATAGAAATCCAGGCTGCCCAGGCCATCCTATGACTACTCCAGGAAATAATAATCAGAATTACTTTCAAACCATAAAAGCTGGAATGGAAGATTAAAGAAGCCAGGATATTTATCTAATGTACCAAAATGATCACTTGCCTGGGAATCAGAACATGTGAGTTCTTTAAGGTTGGGTGCCTTGGCCAAGTTAGCAAGCTTATTTGGACCACCCTCTACTGAAAAGGCAGGAGAGTGAATTTATGATCCTTGAAGTCCCTCTGAAACAAGAGTAACACTCTTGTTTCTCTCCAGAAGCTCACTGATCCTTGATTACCCATGTTAGTGAAAGAGAATGTGATTTGAATAATCCAATGAGGTAGACAGCATGAAACTTACTTGTATTTGGCTTTAGGATATATTCTATAGTGTGGAGCAAATCACAACAAATTTAACTTCCTAATGATACTTAACTCGGATTAATGTTAAAAATCAATTTACTGGGACTCGACCGTGGCTTAATTGTTTGGGCTCCCGTCGACCATGTGGGAGGCCCTGGGTTCGCGTCCCAGGGCCCTTGTGAAGGCAGGCTCGCCTGCGGGTGCTGGGCCACCAGCCCACCAGCACCATGGAGAGCCGACTCAGCAAGGTGACGCAACAGAAAGGGAGACAAGCAAAAACACAGAGGAGCGCAGCAAATGGACACAGAGAACAGACAACAAGCAAACCGCAAGGGGGGGGGATGGATAAATAAATAAATACAGACACAGTAGAAAGCACAGCAAACAGACACAGAGAACTGACAGCCAGCAAAAAGCCACAAGGGGGGAGGGGAGAAAAAAAATCAGTTTACAACTTATGGTGGTATGTATCACTAAACAAATATAAGGAAGTATCCATAAAACAGCCTCATCCCAGAGAAAGACTAGGGATAAGGAGGTGGGATGATATGTGTTCTGGGCATGGCTCTGTCACTTCCTAGTTTATCCTCTCTGAAATTGAGATATATCATACTTAAAATGGATTCAGAAGACCCTTTCTGAGGACTCATTGACTCAAGCGTTGTTCTGGTACAGGCTATACAGTGATGACATGATAAATCCTTTTCTTCAAGAGTCTCTACCTAATAAAGGAAAGAAAACAAAAGAGTTTTGAGTGTAATGATATAGATGCCATGAAAATACAAGGAGGGGGTGGGCACCTAAACCAGTTACGGGAAGTCATTAAGGACTTCCTAGGGAAGTCAACAGCTAAGAACTGAAAAATGAATAGGATCTAAGGAGTAAGGCTAGAAACCTAAATGGGGCAAAGCAGTGAGAAAGGGCATTTCAGGCAAAAGGAGTCACATGGCAGAGACACAGAGGAGTGAGAGAACATGAAGTCTTTAGGAAGCTAATAGTTCTATGAGGCTGAGTATAAGGTGGCAAGAAAAAAATGCAAGAAATAGGACTGGGGAGGCAAGGCCTTGTATTTCATTCCAATTTATACTAAAGACAATGGAGGATTTGATAATTTCATAGTTGCTGTAGTTATAGAAATAAAAGGATATGAAGTTTATAGTATCCCCCAAGACTCATCCTCTGCATTAATCAGCTATTTCTGCTCTGATTATGCTCTGTAATAAACAACCCCAAAATTTCAGTTGCTGACAACAAACATATACTTCTTTTGCTCACCAGCTTGCAGGCCAGCTGGATTTGGCTTTGGGACATGGGTTAAGTACAAGGCTGCTCTACTTGTCTTCATTCTAGGACCCAACCTGAAGCAGCAAGGGTTCCCTAGAGCATACTCTTCTCATCTCAGAACTCAGGGAGTCAAAAACATTGATGGAAATCCATAATGCAACACCTCTTGTAGTCATCCTGGAACTGGCACACTGTTCTTCCACCCATATTTCATTGACCAAAGCATGACCAAGCCCCAAAATTGATGGGACAGGGTATATGCTCTACATGCTCCAGGAGAAGGTCCAGCAGAGTCACGTGGCACAGAGCCTGGATGCACACTTCTGCTACAGGAAGAGCAGGAAGAATTGAATTCCACCACAGGTACACTCCCATCAGGATTCATCACCCCAAAACTCTGTTACAGACCCAGGATTTTAAGATCACCTATCCCATACCAACATTTTTGCTTGGTTTAAGTTTCGATATTACTCCAGGGTTCCCTTGCCTTTTCACCCCAACAATTTTGTCACCTATAACTAGCTCTATTCAAACCAATTTCTGGCATTCACTTCTGATGGATTCAGACCAACTCTACAGGGGCATCAATAAGTCTCAGGTGTGGCAGCAGACTTGACCCAGTGGTTAGGGCGTCCGTCTACCATATGGGAGGTCCGCCATTCAAACCCTGGGCCTCCTTGACCCGTGTGCAGTTGGCCCAAGGGCAGTGCTGATGCGCGCAAGGAGTGCTGTGCCACACAGGGGTGTCCCCCACGTAGGAGAGGCCCACGTGCAAGGAGTGTGCCCCGTAAGGAGAGCCGCCCAGTGTGAAACAAAGTGCAGCCTGCCCAGGAATGGTGCCGCACACATGGAGAGCTAACACAAGAAGATGACGCAACAAAAAGAAATGCAGATTCCCATGCAGCTGACAACAACAGAAGCGGACAAAGAAGACACAGCAAATAGACACAGAGAACAGACATCCGGAGTGTGGGGTGAAGGGGAGAGAAATAAATAAATAAATTAAAATCTTTAAAAAAAAATAAGTCTCAGGCAGGTATTCAAAGTCTTACTTTATTATTCAATGTAAAAATCACCCTTCGCATGCTATTTCAAAGACTAGAACCTAAAACCAACTATACTTAAGAGCCCGAATTACAGTTTTTTATTCTCATCTGCCACCCCAATGAAATCTACATTTTCCTGCTTTGTACCTTAAACCACCGCATGGTCATTGTCTGTTACCAAGGCTGTGACAATTTGAAGTTCTTTTATGAATCCCAAAAAAAGAGATTATGCTTTTTAATTAATGCATTCCTGTGCATATGAGACCCTTTTCATTGGACTAGGTCAGGGAGACGCGACGCAGGTTGAGTCTCAGCCCTCCTGCTGGATCTTATATAAATGAGGCGAGAACTGTAAGTTTTGCCTTAAAAAATCTCCCATTATAAAAGCCATAACATTTCTGGTACTTTGTATCTGCAAGACTTTGGCAAACTAAGACAGAAATTGGTTGCAGGAGAGTGGGATGCCACTGCTTGCAATTCCAAAAAGGTTGGAATGACTTCATAAATAGGTAAGGTGTACCTTTTGGATGAATTATGAGATGTTTGATAGAAAAGGTCTATATTGCTTTAAAGAGACTTTTGCTAGGAATATGGAACCTAAAGTTATTTCCAATGAGGTCATAGAAGGAAATGATGAAACTATTAATGGAAACTGGAGGAAAGGCAATTCTTGTTTTAAAGTGGTAGAGAACTTGGCAAAATTGACTCCTTATGTTAGGCAGAAGACAGAAATTGAAAATGATGAGCTTGGACACTTAGTTGAGGAGATTTCCAAATTAAATGTGGAAAATGCAGCCCAGTTTCTCCTTGCAACTTATAGCAAAATGTAAGAGGAATGAGACAAGCTGAGAACTAAACTGGTGGGCACAAAGAAATGAGAAATTGATGATTTGGTAAATTCTAAGTTTCCATAAAAGAAGCCCCCAGAGGATAGTGCCCCATGTGAGGATTCAACTGAACTTGGAAACAGGCAGTCATTTCAGTACAAGTCAGGATGGGAAATGCACTTATCCAGGAAAGATTTGTGGGAAGTCTTACTGTCTGTTGGCTTGGAACCCAGTGAAATTCATGGAAAACCGACAAGCTATTTGTGAGATCTGTATGAAGGAAACCACTGTCAACATGGACTAAGAGGGACAGGCTGGGGAGAGATTGAAGGAAAAAAAATGGCTTCAAGAGGAAAACCATGGAAGCTGAGGTCTGGAATGAAAACATCTTGTCTGGCCAAGAAAGAGTCCCACCCATGTGTGCAGAAAAGGTGAGTTTGCCCCAGCATTTACAGAGGGTGGATCTTCCAGCCCTTTCTTCAAGGTCAGTTTGGCTGCCCCAGGTTACAGAGAGGGTGGAACACATTCTCCAAAGATTAGTGAGAGTTAGGTTGCCAGTCCACTGTTCTGTGGGCACTGAGCCTATGAGTCAGAGATTAGGGAGAATGTCGCCACCAACCTACTATACTAAGGGGGTTGAGACTGTCCTCCAGAGATTAGGAAAAGTATGGCTGTCACCCCAATGTTCTTGGAGGATGAGGTTTAGAGCTCCACCACCATTCAGATGCTTGATGAGGGTGGAACTGAGGAACCAAGAAGATGACCACTGGGTAAACTCATAAAAGGGGTGGGCCCCCCATGAGGTCCCAAGGAGAAGACATCATTCTAGAGATGACCTCAGATTTTGAAATCTAATGGAGTATGCTCTGCAGCTTTTCAGAACTGTTTTGGTCGCCTATTTTCCTTCTACTTCCTCCCTGTGTTAATGCAAATGTTTGGGTTTGTCTGCTTTTTGGGCATTCTTCATCTGAGGCAGAGATATCATACATTTGAATGGATAGTAATAGCACCAATCTCATGTCAAGGAAGATCCTTGAGAAGAGGTCAACTACAGTTTATCCCTCTAAAGAGTGAGCATGTGTCTATAAAAGAGAGACTTTGAGTGATGCAAAATGACCCATAAAACTCTGGGGAAATTGAGACTACAGTCCCCAATCCATGGGAGGCAGGGCCATCTGTAGAAACCACAGTCATTGGTCTGACTCCCTAAGTAGAGGCAGAACTGACCAGGACCAAGACTGACCAAAGTCTGGGTGATTTTATCCAGGTAGCTCCAAATATAAACAACTCTCATCTTCCTTAGGCCAAACACTGCTCTGGGAGAGCTCAGAACTGATTCAGCCTCCTGGGCATGGAGGGAGAAGTCAGAGTAAGTGGTCACTGGTATTGCTACTTCAGAAAAAAGGAAGAAGTCCTGGCATTTGTTTCTAACTGTTTGAGCTGCACAAAGATGCTGGGTTATTAGCGAGGAACTGGAACATGCTGTTTCCCAGAGAGACCACATCCCAAGGAGAAAAAGTGATGCTTCCAACTAAGAAATGCCTTAAAGTCTAAAGAACACAGCCAGGAGTAGTTCCCTAAGGGCACATGGTGTTCATCCTGCTCACAAAGAAGATATGGTGCTGCTCCTTAATGAACTTCTATAAAGGAAGTTAAAATTGTTGAAGGATCATACTCCACAAAGAAGGCATCGTTTGGTACCATTTAAGTAACATCTGAATTCAGCTTATGTCTCATATTTTAAAAAAACAAAAGAAAAAACAGAGGTGTCCATTTGGCAGCAGCTTCCAGTTAAAAAGTGGAAATTCAGCAATAAGTTTCAGTGGTCCCAAATCTGCCAAATTGGGGCACTAGATAAAGAAATAGCATTCCCAGCCCTGATGTGTTGGCATTCGACTTCTTTTCCAAGGTAAGAGAAAGCACTTCGAGAGATGGGTAGAAGAATAGAGGAAAGGGGTGGGCATTCCTGAACCTCACATACCATGGGGAGAATTCTCTACGTTCAGAGAGAGAGAGAAAAGAGCCCCAAAGCTGTGCTGGCTGTGTCAGAGCAGACAAATACAGATTTAAAAAATCTCACTAAGATTTTGAAAATTCAATTAAGATCCCTTGCTTTTAGATCTCATTATCTTTAAAACTTCTCACTAAAATAATAGTTTATCCATGTTTCCAACAAAGTTAATGACTGATTTCCCTGATCTCTCTTTTGTTGACAAGTTTTTCCTAATGTATAAGTTCCTCTGTTTACTGATTTACTTGTCTAGTATTTCCTTAAGAGGGGAATGCATACCACACAATTTTAGATGGTACATGAATAGACTCTCCTTTCATCTTAATTGCTCTAGGTTTTCATTTATATCAGAATAATATAACTAGGTCATTAAACCCATGTGATTTACAGTTTAATTTTAATTGTATTTTAAGTGAAAATATAAGTGAATAATTATGTATTTAATTATTAAGCAAATTATAGGACAAAACCCCCAAAGATTAGATGTGACTGAAGTTTGGAAACACTGTGCCAGGGCATTCCATCATCTTTTGAAGTGAAAAGGTAAAGGGTGCCCAGAGGGGCAGGAACCAGAATAGTATTGAATGGTGCCCTCTTTTTTAGCCAACTAATATTGGATTAAAGTGGCATCACTGCAAACCCAGGGCTTTTATTTTCCCAGGAACATATTTCCTCTTGTGATTTCCTTGAGAACTCCTCTTAAGTTCTTACTTTCAAGGCTTCCAGGTAGCACAAAACTAACAGAGCAGGTCGACATGAACCCACACCCCGGATCCCAGCACACCTTTTAACCCTCTGGATAAAGCAAGGCTGGGCCACCACTTAACATCACAAAACAGAGCCATGGAATGGGACACAAAGCTGCATGGCATAAAGTGCCACCATATAAACGTGTGCTACTGGCTGTGACAACTACGGAGCTTAAAAAAGGGCTTTGGTGGTCGGGGCCTCTTCATGGAATTGGACCATGACGGATTTGGAATAATATGTAGCATGATATATTATCATTCTGGCTCTTAAGAACTCCACATTTCTGTTAGGGCTGTGGCTCGACTGGGCCTGGAGATCAATGTGGCGGTTTTTCCTGCCTCGCCCAGCCTCCCTCTCAGGCCTCTGAAACAGCAGCGTAGCCTCTTCCCTTCCATGCCCCCTCCTTTCAGTCAACATTCATTCTCCTCCTTCAGAAAACAATTCTGTCAGATTATAACTTGGGTAAAAGTTGGACACAGGAGTCATACCCTACCCCTCCCTGAAGGATGCTCCAAAGACTGAGGAGGAAAGAGGTTAGGCCAGAGGAGACAGGAAATTCCTTCAGTGGAGATCATGTGACATGGCAATTGGTGCCAGCATTGCTGTAAGGAGAAATGCAACATGGTTTTTAGAATGGGTGTGTCAGCTGTGTATGATCCACTGATCTTCGGAAAAGGAACATATCTGGAGGTAGAACCAAGTAAGTAATTTACTTTTTCTTCCTATACCCACTGTGTTTGGCAATTACCCTTGTTAAACGTGTTCCCAAGTCACTGACTTGGTAAATTCTTCTCAAATTGCTGAAAATTCCTTCCAGCAAGTAATTTTGCAAAGGATGGTTTCAGGAACAGGGGCTGAGTCTCTCATGAAGTCCAGGGTGGGGTATGTGCTGTGGTAGGCTTCTTGATCCATTACCCTTCCTGGAGAATCTTCATTTTCTTGCCGCTGCCTATCTAGCTTCAGAGAACCAGCTTACTCAACATCCGACCATTCACCATTTATAGATCTAGGTTGCATCCAGACCTGTGCTACAGTACATCTAGTTTGCAGATGTGATGTGTAATGAGGAGCAAATCAGACCAAAAATTGAGAGACTGTGTTTCCAAATCTTCTCTTTGACTAAAAAGCTCTGTGAGTGAACATTGCTGAGCTCTAGTTGAGTTCTAATTAGACTGGGTGATTTCCAAGGTGCATTCTAGCTTTAATACAATATTAAATATGATCCTGATTATCCTCCAGACAAGTTGTTAGGGACAGTCCAGTAGGAAAAGCAAAGTCCTACAGTATGCATGTTCTATGACCCAGTAAGAAATCTGTGATTGAATGAAAAAGCACTGGAAAAGGAGCCAAAACTCTCTCAATTTGTCCATTAGTAAGCCCTGGTGTAAGACAGAGGTTTGGATAAGTGACAGCTGAGGCTCCTTCCAGTTTTATCACCTATTTCTCTGGTTCAACAAGCAAACCTGGCCTACAGAGACCAGCCACTCACTAGTTGTGTGAACTCAGCTAAGTCCCTTAACCACCATTAGCTATAGTTACTTTATCTGCAAGATGGATCTAATAATATCTGCCTCACTGAGTTTGTTACAATAATGTTTGTTGAGAGACTGTAGACACTAGCTGCTTGCAAATATATTTTATACCAATAGTAATTACCTATGATTATTATTATCCTTTGAATAGACTCCATGCCTTTCATATCAGTGTCCCTTGCTTCCACCGTCATGTCTTTCCACCTCTGCCAAAGGCATAATTCTGTTGTGATCGATTGATTGATCTACTATGGCCATTTGGCAATTCTCAGCACAACCAAAATGATTCTGTTCTCCCTGTGAAAACATGACCGTGAAGCAAGGCTTGTGGTAAGAGCTGTCAGGTGGGGGAGATAATAGCAGAAAACCGAGGGACTTTCCTAAATACCAAAATTCAGAAAACATCAAACAAGCTGTCAGCATGTAATGCTTAGATCTCAGAAACCCTTGCAAAGTTCAATGTCTCCAGCTATCTTATTCTGCTCCACCCACCCCTTCCAAAAGATGAATTAGATGGATGGGGGACAAAGAAGTGACAAAGATTTTTGTAATGATTCCTGGGGTAGTGTTTTGTCACCACCACAACTCATTTTTGGAACTGGGACTCAGCTCATCGTGGAACCAAGTAAGTGAAGTATTTTACTACAGCTCAGCCATGTATAGTCCCTCAGGGCTGCTATAGCATAGCCCTGAGTAAATGGAGCTTCTCAGGAAGTCAGGAATTTCTAAATTAAAAATCCATCTTTTTTTCTACAAAAAGTCAGAGTGAAAGTTTAGGGCAAACACGTTAGGTTTCTGTTAGGAAAATATTCTATGTATGCTTGGTAAGTTTGTTCTGAGGCTTGGTATTGATGAGTCTCCTGTGAGTATTAAATAGGTGATGCCAGGCTTCTGGTCCTGGTCGGGAATGGAGGCGCTAGAAAAGAAGGGTCTCCCCACTGTTTATGAGGGAAAAGAGTCAAGGGTCACAGCTTGGGAAAAGGGAGGTTAGAAAGACGGAAAATACTATGAAAGAGTTAAAGGTGTCTCCCCTCCCCCAGATGATAAGAAGTTAATCTTCTTTTCTCTTTTTGCTGAAACCTTGAGCTCAGCCAACATGGCTGGCTCAGACTAAATGAGTTCAAAGTTCCCTTCCTAGCCTGGGTCTGCCAAGGGCAGCTATGCAGTCACCTCCCCCATTTGCCCTGAATCTGGGAACGGACGCAACACAGGTGTTCTGAAGCCACATCCGGGGCAGGGCTTTGGAAATCCAGGAGCCATATCTAGTTAATTGTGGTAGTTGCCAATAGTCAATCACTGGAGACCAGTCCAGAGAACAAGTCTTTCAGATGTTTTCAAAGAATATCAAGTCCAATAAAACAGGCATAACCCCCTTAAAAGGTTATATTTCCATTGAAAATGAAGAAATGAAGTAAGGAAAGATGCATGAGCAAAGTCAGGCTCTCCGCCAGTCCTGAGGGGCTGGTACTGTCAACTGTCTCTGCCTCCCAGAGGATAATATAAGCTTATTGGGATTCTTCATTGTCTTTCACTTTCAAGAGAAATATGGAATTTGGTGGGTTTTCTTAGAGGGAGGGAGACTAGAACAATGAAAAGGAGGGAAACAATTATGCTGTAGTTGATCGCTGTCTGGTTGATGTTTGGCAAATTGCATTTGAGCAAAAAGTTGGGTTTCACTTTTCCTGTAACTCATTTCCACTTGAAATTCAGAATTGTCTGCAGTGTTAGAAGCAAATCTTTGAGGCTGTTCCTTTGGGAGTCTTAAGGAAGAGGGAAAGTGATGGAACTGATGCTTAGCCCCTCTTCCTGGGCACTGATCCATGCTTTCTAATGATAGTCCTTTTGCTACTCTGGTTTTCTCTTTCTGCAGTGATGGTGTGCAATGTAGTGATGTGAAGTTCAGGTAGAGAAAGTGAGGATTTCAAATCAAGCCTTCAATTCTGAAAGTTTTGAGAGTAAATAATGGCCCTACACAACCATCATTCTCTTTTATCTAGCTCTCTTCCTAGACTTGATTTTCAGTTATGGGACAAAGTCATCCATGTGGTCTTTAAGTTCTATTTCACATGACTACCATATCTTCCTGAAGCTTGTGCCAGGATCCAGATTCAGGAGAAATTATAAAACAAAAATAAGCAATCCACTGCAGGCACTGGCTTCTCTGACCTGCATACAGGACACATGGCTCCAATGGGCTTCCCCTGTGGCAACCAACTTCCCATACAACCTGCAAGTCATTAGGAAGCCCTTCACTGGGCTCCGAGAGTTAGAAAACAGATCAGTTATTATTCTGAGACTCGGTCTGAGTAAATGGGGAAATTTAGCTTCCTAACCAAAGAGCAGTATTTGTGAGCCTGTAGAAGGGAGCCGGAGTACGAGAACCAAGGTGTGGTTCCAAACCCTTCTCTCTAGGCCTAATACCCATCGTAAGAAATGTCAATTTTCAGTGCCCCATTCCTACTCCTGTTTGTGTTCTTCTTGGAGAGTTCTCTCAGTAAACTAGGAGCTACATTTTCTGCCCTGAAGACAGCTCTCAGTCTCCTGTCACCCTCTTCTCTTGCTCTCTCAGCCCTGTCCCTGCACCTCTCTGCTGGGGATTTCATGCTCACATTGCTATGCCTCTCCAGCAGGTAAACAAGGGTTTAGCTTCAAAAGGAACTGAGACTTCCCTGGTCCCATCAAAGGCAGCTTTGTAGTTCTCTGAGCTGTGGGTCTCTAGGCTGAGACACGGGGTTGGGGGGCAGGGCACAGATGTTCTAGCCCAGGCCTCAGGGCCAGCCCCAGGCTGGTTACCTGTGAGGCACTGTCACAATGTGCTCCTGGGACACCCGGCAGATGTTCTTTGGAGCTGGCACCAAGCTCTTCGTGGAGCCCCGTGAGTTGATTTGATTTGTTTCCTATGTTTCTCAGGATAATTTGAGTCCCAGTACAGGGGCTGCCACCGGGTTCGTGGCAGGTAGAGTCAGTAACTTGGAAATGCAGTGGTGCAGATGTAAAGTGGACCAGAGTGAAATGCTGGGTTGAGTCGCTTAAGTAGCTCTGTATCTACTTTTATATTAAAAAAAACAAAACAAAACTCCATACTAAAACTATTCCTCCCACTTGTTTCTGAAATCTTCAATGCAACCAGAAAGCACAAAGAAACCTAGATAGACTGTGCTAAGAGTTGGAACATTCAGATCCAGGGCTCTGTGGCAGGGACACTGGCTTAAATTCTCCAGGAAGTTGCTTCTTCCTTATATATCCCTTTGGTTAAGCTGACTAGCATGTATATTTCATAGCAACCTAAAAACAAATGTCCTGCAGCTTAGGAGATTTCTGAGAGAGGGGTTAGCCTGGTTAGAATAACCAGGTAGAGCTAACTTACAACTCAGGGTTCAGGTTAAATCTCATACTTGCAGAGAGCCTGGAAATTCTGTGTGGCATATATTATTATTATAGATTCTTGGGGGACCCCAAGACCCTCTGTGAGAATATGAGTCATGGATGATTTCTGAGTTTATAAATAAAAGCTCTTCAGGAAGAGTATATACTTTTTCTACTGTTTACTAGCACATAATCTTAGCATTGGAATGGTACTGATAAAAAGAGGTCTGAAAATAAAATAGCAATTGTCAAAACAAATAGCAATTTGAAACACATGTTAAAATGTAATTACACTTATTGACCATGAAGAAAGACTGGAAATTCTTAAATGATAAATAATTAAATCTTTAATTTAAATTTTGGACAATAATATAAATTTTTATAGAACTTAAATTTTTTATTGGTTTTAAGTCAAACATAAATAGACTGAAAAACATATGGCCAATGTATTGAGTGCATTCCATTTTAAAAAAAGGTTCAATTCAGTCACACAGCCTTTTCTTTTGTTACCATGACGCCAAAAAACATGAATTAAATAGAACACTTTTCAAGCAATTTGAGAAAGGTCTCCCCAGCCCAAAGTTATCATTGACAGTTGCCTGAAGAAATTAGATTTTAAAATCCCAGGCAGGTTCTAATTATCCAAATAAATCAGACTAGAATTGGGTCATCCTCTTAAATAACCAAAGAGATAAAGTTCGTTTGTTCTTTTTTAATGCACTAGTTTCCTTTCTCTCTAACTCATAACTCCTTGAAAATCAACTGGAATATATCTCAAAGCGAAGTAAGTATAGTGAGCAAGAAATGTTGCCATTCTGAAGGAATGTGAGTAACATATGTGGTTTCCAGCCGTTAATGCTAAGGCTGTCAGTTTCTGTTATCAGTGGCTTCAGCTATGCCAGGAAACTCAACAAAGATGGTTTTCTCATGTGGTTGAAGGTAGGTTCCAGGAAAGCCCTTTGAAAAAGTTAAGGTCCCCATCTCTCCTAGAGCTAAAACCAAATACCAGATTTTTAGGAATGAGTTTCCTGCCCTGAGTGAATAAAACAGAATCAAGTCTTTTTCCTGAATTTTCCAGCATGGAAAAGGTGACAGAATTATGGCAGTGGTGTTGAGGGTGCGTCTCTGAACTGTTGGTTCCCTGGGAAATAACTGCTCAGCCATGGTCCATGTATAAAGTGCTGCATCAACAGAAACTTCCCAACTAGCAAGCACTCCCCCTCAACCAGATAAAAACAATTGATTTGGTTGTAGCTCTACTACCATAAGCATCACAGCTGAAGCCCAAATTCAGACCTGGAAAAAGCATTAGAAAAATCATTTCTTTTCTATTTATACGTTCATTACCAAGACTTTTTGTTTAGCAGTCCCTGATGTCTTGATCAAGGACTATAGTAAATCAAAGTACATTGGAATTCAGCATATTTTTCATTTGATATCAAGAAGCCAAGTTCACCTAAGTTTTAAATATTAATATCCCATATTCAAGGAAGCAATTTATATTGAAAATCATCAATAAAGCTTATAATTGGAAATGTATCTAGATCACCATTCACAGGTTAGTTGTCTTTCTGGATTTCAAGCATTTAGCAAGGTTTTTTTTTAGTAGTGATTTGGAAATATCCTAAGAATCAGAGTGTCCATGGACAAAAAATTTATCACAGTTCAGAAATTTCAAAAAGGTGCAGTGCAAAAGAATCATTACTATCTCCCTCCAAGACTTCAAGACTTTTTGTATTAAGGGAAGAAAAAGATGCACCTACAGATGTAGATGTATGTATGTACAGAGTAGCAGACACATGATAATCCTAGGTGAGGCATGAAAGGAGAGAAGGCCAGAAGAAAATCCAATTATTGGAACCAATCATTCCACAACTCCACTTAGAATAAAACAAGAAGGAATGGAGTTAAGCCACAACAACCTAGGGGTCATATGGACTTCCTGAAAATGTTATTTTCTGGTAAATTCTCAAAGGAAACTTCAGGACAGTCGGTTTCTTACAAAAGAATAAGTATTCACCTAAAGATAGGGAGATGCACTACTGAAATTCTGCAGATCCCTTCCAATTCAAGAAAATGGTGATGGCTCCCAGAAGTGACCCCAACTGCCATTCTTGGGACATTTGAACCTATTATGCAGTCTTTATCAGACCCTTAGATCTTTAACTGACACAATACAAAACATGAGCGCCTGCCTTGATCTCTCTTCAAGAGCTTATGAATTTAAAAAAACTAGCTGACTTGGAGTTGTCCTGGGTGGTGCTGCAGGGACAGTTACCAGACATTGTATGTCCTCCCATGGCCCACTGGGTGGACTGTGGGAGAGTGTGGGCTATGATGTGAACCATTAACCATGAGGTGCAGCGGTGCTCAGAGATGTATTCACCAAATGCAATGAATGTCTGATGATGATGGAGGAGGTTGTTGTTATGGGGGAAGGCGTGGGGTGAGGGGGGTAGGGGGTATATGGGGACCTCATATTTTTTTAATGTAACATTAAAAAATAAGACAAAAAAATAAAATATTTTAAAAAAATAAAAATAAAATAAACCAGCTGATGCAGACAATATTCAACTTGGCCTCAATTGTCCAGAGGATTGATTAATAAAATGTAGATAACTGAACCCCAAATGATCCAGAAACTTCTTTGTAGTTGTTACTTTCCATCTCTGCTCTAGCCCTAGCCCTTAGCAGCTCCTAACTAGAAGTCAAACTATGTTTCATTTCTGCTGCCCTTGGCCATCCTTTCATGGAGGTGCTAGAAAGTCCAGGTTATTAACAGGTGCAGGGCAATCTGGATTGTAAAAGAGAACCATGTTTGGCCACAGGGGCATTGAGGTAACCACCACTGTTTAACTTCCACGGAGTTGTGGGTAATCATCTCAAAATAAGTTGGTTTTATTTGCAGAAAGTCAGCCTCCTTCCAAACCATCTGTTTTCCTCATGAAAAATGAGACGAAAGTTGCTTGTCTGGTGAAGGACTTCTATCCTAAGAATGTAATTATAAATCTCCAATCGTCCAAAAAGATAACAGAATTTGACCCTGCTATCGTCGTCTCTGCCAGTGGGAAGTACAGTGCTGTCAAGCTTGGTCAGTATGAAGATCCAAATTCAGTGACATGTTCAGTTCAACACAATAATGAAATTGTGCGCTCCTCTGACTTTGAATTGAAGACAAATTCCTCAGGTAGGTCATATCTGGTTTCAAGGACCTAGAGGTTGTGGAGGAGAAAGGTTGGGGGAAAGGGAAATTTGAGACGTAAACTCTGGGCAGATCTCTTTCAATATGACAATATGCTGGAAATAAGACTTAAGCCCAACTGCAGCCTATCATTGACTGGAAAGGAAATTCTTTGCATCTCTGAGAGGGGTTCTGAGCTAAAACCTATATGAGGTTATTTCATCCCCATTTGTCCTCTTCATTAACCACTGTCTCCTTCATATGAACAACTGCCCTACTAATGGTTCTCTGGGACTGAAAGTCCCTGGAAAAACTATGAAGTCTAATCTGGTACTGAATTCCAAAATAAAGATGGAGTTAAGAATCTTAATTCTTCCTACATGTAACATGTAACCCTGACCACTGCTGTTTGTTCCAGGGACTCCAGAACCAACGAAACCTGAAGGCACACAGCAAAGTTCAGAAAGCTGTTATGAACCCAAAGGTTTGTTCAAATCAAAGAGTCAGCTTCAGACTGAGGGTTAAGGGAAACTCTAATTATCAGATGGAGCCCGAAAGCATCAGATTTCAAAGGAAAACCTTGCCTGGCCCCAGTTGGTTGCCTTCAGTCTCTGCCTCTCCCACCAGAGCTGGCCTTGCTGCAAGCACTGGGTTTCCAAAGAGGTTTGCCTGGGTGTGAGCAGCAGCAGCCTTAGGTCTCTGAGGGCTGTGCGGCTCCAAGCTGGGCTGCGTAGGCCAGGAAGAGCGATGGTGACTTGGTACAGGCTGGTGTCAGTGGTGGGGGGCCCGTTTCTGGAAGTGAATTTAGTCTCTCCCTGAAACTACTCTTTCTCAACCACACAGTTCAAGCCAGGAAGGTGAACATGATGTCTCTCACGCTGCTGGGCCTAAGAATGCTGTTTGCCAAGAGTGTTGCCATCAATTTTCTCTTGACTGCCAAGTTACTTTTCTTTTAAGGTAAAAATTAGTCCCTTCCTATTCCCATCTCCACCCAAACTATGAAATCATGGGGGGAAGAGGTTTAGGAATGGTTTAGAAACCAAAGCATTCAAAATGGAAAAATACATGCAGATATATTTAGAATTATTAAGGTGGCTATCTTAAGTGCTCAGCACAAGAACATTCCATTTCCAGCTATCCTTTTATTTCAAGTCAGACCCCAAACCTGTCATATAATATTATATATATAATATAATGTACTGCTTTTCTAACATCCCAGCCAATATCCCCACCTCCACCCCAGGGAGAATTTTGGAGGTAAAAAGGAGAATTCGGTTTTATCTGCTATTTTGTTTTTCTGGCCCATGGGCCAGAGCTGTTTGTAAAGCCATAAGTAGAGCTTCACCTAATGAAGGAGAGAAGAAGCTACTTCTGCCTAGACAAAGGGAACGCCAGGTTCCGATCCTTAATCATAGGACTCTGATGTGTGCACAAGCCTGTCTTCAGCAGTGTATAGCTCACTAATTAACTACTCAAGATGCATACAAAGTCTGTGAGATATTAATTATCACATCTTACTTGCATAGCCTTTTCAGGTACTCTTGTACATGAATCAGGGCCTGATTTTGCCTCTGACACTTCTCTCCCTTGCTCTTTCTCCTATACCTCCAAGTAGTCCTCAGTCCCAGCTCCCGTTCTAGGAGCAATCCTAGACTTAGAATGTTAGACTTATCTGGCTCAGCCTGAAAACAAACCCAGTCACTTCCAAATGGGTGCCCAGCCCCACCTGCTGTTTTAAAAACAGTCCCAAGGACATAGGCAGTGTGGCTGTATAAAAAGAGCACTGAACTGGGAGTCAGAAGATCTGAGCTACAGACCTGATTTTGTCACTAACTCACTATGTTACCAGGTTGCTTCACCCCTATAGACCTTGGTTTTTACATCTACAAAACAGGGGAGTTAAGAATGACTAAATGAGTACAAGTGGGTTTCATTACTTGTGCCAACATTGATAGAGTGATTCTGACTAGCTAGACTAACTGCATGCATAGAGGGGGAAGTGTCATGATAGATTAGTGCTTTCTGCAATGGTACAGCCACAGCAAACATTGGCCATCCCAAGACTATGACCCCTATGATTCATTCTAGAACTGTTAATCTATGATTTTATAACAGGCAGCTCTGACAACTTTTCTTTGCTTGCAGGATGACTGCCGTGAGGAGGCTATACTCCCTGAATGTCTACAAAGATACTATCTCCAACTTCGCATAACTCAAGTTGACCTGTCACAGCCTAGCTTAACCGGCTACTGCCCAAACCAGTCTTCCTTTGAAAACAACAAACCCAGCTCATCCTTCAGCCTAGTAGTTGGGAAAAAGTCCTGGGGAGAAAGGGTTTATGGTCCTTAACTGCATTAATGCTGCTTTATAAAGGAATATAGGCCACATTTTTTACTCCTACAACCAATACACTTTGAAAAATGGTGTTTGTTCCTTTTGACTTTTCTTTGCCTCCAGAGGTAGATCCATTCTCCAGGAGTAAATGGGTCCTGGAAGAAAGAAAGCATGTTCACCTAAACATGAAAGATTCTGCTCTACCCAGCACTAAATTTGCCCCCAAACCAACAGTCCCATCCCCCCTCCTCTTGGCTTGTCCCACCCTCTGTGCTCACTTCAGTAACCATTTTTGCAGGGGTGGGAGGAGAGCAGACACAAACTTTCATCATTTTCTGGTTTTCCTAGTACATTACAAATGAAATTACATTTGATTTCCCTAATATTCTCTGTGCAGAATATTTAGAACTTCTAAAACATCTTCTAAATACTCTTCAGGTCACCAGCAGAGATCAGAGTAAAATACAGAGGAAGGACACTTCTTTCTGCTCATTGATTTATCAAAAATGAATTGACTGCCTCTAAATTCCAGGCACTGAGCTGAAGGAACAAAGATGAATAAGACACAGACCCTGCCTTCTAGTGGCTTTGGAGGGAGGGAAGGACAGAAATGAGGCCACAAGATTTCCCCTGTAAAAACAATATCTTCTTTTATCTACCAGTCTGTGCCCAGGGAGTTGGAGATCATTGGATGCTGACTCCTTTGCCTGGGCCTCTGGTGTTGATGATTGCCTGATGTTCATCTCAGACGTGTCTCTGTTGCATTTATTAAAACGTATTATGTGCACCTCGCCTCTGGGTTTACTCATTGTGGCCTCTGTGAACTCACTGGTAGTCAAATGAAAGCCAAACAGTTTCAAGGTCACACCGCAGCTTCCTGAGCCCCAAGTCTGCAGGCTCCTGCCTCTGACACCAGCCCTGGGTTTCCTGCTGCTGTGGCTACAATAGCAGCAGCAGCAGCAGCAGCGGAGCCCTCGGTGCAGCTGGCGAGCTCCGGTCCTCCCACCTCAGCAGGGTCACGGCTCTTTCCAGGTGCACACACTCAGATAGCAGAGCCTTCGCAGCCCCTTACTGTGGTTTCCATGGCACCTAGCTGAGGTGTCAAGCAGGGGGTGTATGAGGTTACAAGTGAAAGAATAATCATCACCGACAGCTCCCCCTGCCCTCACCAACTGCAACTCCCACACCATGTGTTCACGTCCCAAACAAAAGCTAAGAGGCAGTAGTCTTATGAGCCAATGGGTTTAAGGATTTCTGCATGGATAAGCTATGTCCATCCAGAGAAAAACAATAAATGATTCTATACAACTTCAACTTGAATGTGTAAAGAACACCTAATTCCACAATAGTGCCATCTATTACGTTGGGTAACATTAAAATTTTCCCTGAAGTTACTAGGTATGAAAAGATATCATTTACCCTCTTTTTTTTAAGATTTATTTTATTTATTTCTCTCCTCTTCCCCCTCATTGTCTGCTTTCTGTATCCATTTACTGAGTGTTCTTCTGCGTCCACCTGCATTATCAGGTGGCACTGGGAATCTGCATCTCTTTTTTGTTGCATCATCTTGCTGCATCAGCTCTCCATGTGTGCGGTGCCACTCCTGAGCAGGCTGCACTTTTTCAAGTGGGGCGACTCTCCTTGAAGGGTGCACAACTTCCTTGTGGGGCACCCCTACGCAGGGATGCCCCTGCGTGGCACGGCACTCCTTGCGTGCAGAAGCACTGTGCATGGACCAGCTTACCACATGGGTCACAAGGCGCTGGGGATCGAAGCCTGGACCCTCCCTATGGTAGATGGATGCTCTATCAGTTGAGCCATGTCTGCTTCCCACTTACCCTCATTTTTAAGATGGAAAAAATATATTCACAGAAAAACTGTGCACCTTGTCCAAAATCATTCAGTGAGCCAATGATATTGCTAGGAGCAAAACTGAGGTATCAAAAGTGTCAACCCAAAGTTCATACTTTAAGAGCATACTACATCCCCAAAATGAAGACAAGGTCTCAAAGTGAATATCAGCCAGATTTTCCTTCAGGGCTGTCCTATATTTAATCTATAATTGAGCCACCCTCTGGTCCCCTTTGGTCATCGGTAGGAAAAAGAAAATCACAGGACCATGAATTCCTTCTTCCAAAAGGAACCTCTGCAAAAAACTTAAGGCAGGAGTGAGAGGAGATTGTGGCTGCCTTCAGGTCTGGAGGCCATTGGACTATAGATTATAGTTTTCAGGAGCTTTCACACGTAACATCTCATTTAAATGTCCAACAACCCCAAAGTAATAGTTATCAAGAAGATTGTTACAAACTCTCAATAAACTGTGGAACAGAAATCCCAGGAAGCTGAGTCACTTGCCCAAGGCCATTGGATTCTAAGGTTCTTGCTATTCCTTTATATAGTGACTACTCTTTGCCTGGCTGTTTCTGAAGCCCAGACAAACTATAGTTCAAATCACCTATTGCTAAAAGCATCCTCGGGAGAAAGAGAGCCCAAGAATTGCAGTACTGCAGCACTGGCTCTGCCACTGTCACTGGCCAGCTGTATGACCTTGGGAGCATCCACTTCCCCCTCTTCTGTCACTAACCAGCCATATGACCTTAGGAATGTCCCATCACTCCAACCCTGTCTCTAGGACCTTAGGAATGTCCCTCACTTCTCTGGGTCAGTGATATTTCTTATAAAATGATGTCTAAGTCTCCTTCCATTTCTAAAATTGCATCGAATAACTCTACCAGTTCTTTGAAAATAGAGACTTCAATAGAAATAGACAAAGGAGGGATCAATTCCCAGGGGCTGTGGGTGTATCTATGTTTCACCCACAATGTATCACATCATTGTTTTCCCCTGGAGGTAATTCTCTTCCCTGGAGACATCACTGTGCTCCAAACTCAGGGACTTTGGAGCTGGGATTCAGGGATTCACAGACAACTTTCTAGGAGTAACTCAATTATCTTCAGTGAAAGAGAAACGTTCTCCAAAAGTGTGGAGATGTCTGGAGGATGCCAAAAAGCATCCAAGAGACATAAGGTGACTGGAAAGAAAAAGAGGTAAATTGGGGAAAATAACTTTGCATCCAATTTGGTTCTTAAACTGAAAACAGACTATGATAGTTGGAGCTATATACCTCAGAAAAACATGTTCTTAAACTTAATCCATCCCTGTGGTGTGGTTCCATTGAAGTAGGGCCTTTGGAAGAGGTTACTTTAGTTAAGGTGAGACACAACTCAATCAGGATGGGTCTTAATCCTATTACTGGAGTCCTTTATAAGCAGAAAGAAATTCAGACAGAGAGAAAGCTACAGATGGAGCAGCCAGAAACTGAAAGTCAACAGAGCCTGGAAGAGAAAGGAAAGGCCAAGAGTGGCCATCATGTACACTGCCATGTGACAGAGTTGCCAAGGACCAAGGATTGCTGACACCCAGCCCCAGGATGCCAGTCTCTGGGAAGAAAGCATGACCTTGATGATGCCTTGATTTGGACTTCTAGCTTCAAAACCATGAGCCAATAAATTCCCATTGTTTAAGCCAACCCACTGCATGGTATTTGCTTAGCAATAAGGAAAGTAAAACATGAACCAATTCACAATCATGGATAAATGGTAAAGGAAACTAAGATGAAGATATTTCTGCTGGCCTTTCCTTAGATTGACCCTTCACCTGCACCATTCTGGTATCCTCACAGCAAACACAGCACAAACTTGTCAAGTCCTATTCTGCACAGGCATGACCTGGGCACAGGGGACACAAAGACAATGATCCCTCAGTCATGCAAATTTCTCTTACCCACCATGAGTCACTCAAGTAGCAAGGCCCACTAAGCCACAAATGGGGAGGTGCTCAGATCCATATGAAGCCAGGGTGTACCCCTGGATGTGACCAGGCCTTGAGTTATTCATCAAACACTTTAGGGCATCTGTAAAGGCCAGGCGGCTGAGACACAAAATGACTAAGGACAAGACTGTGATCTTCCCTAACCTAAGTAGTAGCTCTGCCAAGCTGGCCCATGTCCCAAGGGTTTGCGTGCAGACTTCCTGGGCACCTGCATCACTGTGTGAGCAAGGCACAGTAGTAAGTGGCACTGTCTTCAGCCCTTGCAGAGGAGATCACCAAGTGGAAGGTTTTCTTGGTCCGACTGTGCTCTACAGAAAACCGACCTTGAGTAAAATCTGCATCTTGGGATCTGGTATTATCCCTGTAAAGGACAAACTGAAAGGAATGATCTGGCCTCCTTCGGTACCAGTATAAATCTGGGTTTCTGTATTCAGTTTCATAAGTGCAGAGCAGTACCACCCTATCATCCGTCGTCACCGTCTTGTCCAGGGAAGTCATCTGATTTACACTGTTAGAGAACACGACATTACCTGTAAAGAGAAGAAATGAGAAAACAGTGAATTCCTGCAGCCCTCAGGCTCTGGGTCCAGCACAAACCCAATCCAAAGGGAAGTCAAGGGATAGAGGCAGGAGAAGGACACAGAAATGAAAATCAAAATTTCTAAAATTTTAATTAAAAAAAAAAAAACAGCTAGAAGTTACCAAGGATTAGAAATGGGGTAGGAGAAGGGAGTGTTTGTAAAAATTAAAACTTTTTAAATTTAAAATTGAAATTCAAAGGCAGAGAACAACCAGAAAACTAAGTGGGAAAGAGAAAGATGGAGAGAAGTCAAGTCTTTAAAAGTAAGGGAAAGGGAAATGGGGTCAAGAACAAAAGGATGGTAAAGCAAATGAAGTTGCGTACAGAAAAACAAAAGGCTAAAACCCGTAATCAGAATCATTTTCTTTTTGCATCAGGCCAGAGGATATAGAATTAAGCACGGTTCGAGAAATCTCTGAGACATCTTGGGCTCTCAGAGGGGAAGGAGATGGGAGGGAAATAAGAGGAGACAGCAGCCCTGACTGTCACGTGACTGAGTGAGCTGGAACTCTCTGAGGCAAATGCTCCAGCCAATGAAACTATTGTTAATGTTATTTTGGTCCTCAATCCTTCTTGAACCAATATTTAAAAAAAAAAAAAAAACACAATGAAAATGATTTAAAAGAAAGGAAGAAAGAAATAGAAACTGCAAGCTAAGTGATGACATGCTTGGATGTCAAATCGCTATAAAAGTAGCTTATTTTCCATTTCCGTAGCTTGTTGTTGCAGACTGTTAACAGTCTGTGGGCCAGTACCTGCCCATGAATCACACTTCCAGCAGCACTGCCTTACAGTGCCTAGCACAGCTACTTGTGGTTTGCAGATGCTCAAAAAATGGAATAAGTGAATGAGTTCTGTGGACAAAGTCCCTTAGTCCTCTGTATAAAGAGGGAGGGAAAGGGGTTGGACAAGCTGGTTTTTAAAGTTTGTCCTAGCTCTAACTTCTAGGAATATTTGGTTTCAGGTGTTGAGAAATGGGAACAGGAGTATCCTGAACCTGAGAGTACTTAATTTTCCTCTATCATTAGACCCTTTGCAGCATATATTGGCCCCAGTTGGAAAATTCTTCCCTGAAGAAAAGCATTCCAATGGGTGAATGGCCATGAAATGGTTACATGTTCACTGGCCATGTGGTGTCACCAGTGGCTGGAGTCCCTGAGGCCAGTCTCTCCCAGCTGTGTGCTGTACAAATATTATTTTCCATGTAAGCCATGACACAACAAAATTTGGGAAGCTCCACCCTAAAAATGACAAGATGAACCAACTCACTCACCCCAAACCCTAGGTTGACTTCCTTCATTTCACATTTCCTCTATACCCAATCCATCCAGTTCTACCATGAAAATGTATTTCTAGTCCATCTACCTCTCTCCATCTGCACTGTCACCACCTCCTCCAATCACCATCATCTTATTGGGACCACCGCTCTTGTCCCCCAACCATCCATTCTCCAGGGCTTTGTAAAATGTCAATCAGATGATGTCGGTCAGAACTCATCTCCTGAGCCTGTAAAGCCTGGGTAGTATCAGCCCTTGACTCTTCTCCAAAATCCCCTCGTGCCCTCTCCTCCCTCTCTCACACCTCTTCAGCAGCTGCAGCCTTCTTTCGGATCCTCTATTTGCCTCGCTTTTCTGTCTTCCTGAGACTATGGGTCCCAGGTCTTCACAAATCTCAGCTCAGAGGCTTTGCCTGCCCACCCCCAGTAGATTAGTCACCCACCCCAAACACAGTCACCACTCTGATTTTCCCTCTCATAATTACCTGAAATCATTGGATTTATATACTTGTTTATTATTGGTCTCAGCCATCTCACCTCCCCACCCCACATACACATGCTCCATGAGGGCAGTGACCTTGTTTATCTTTTCCCTGATAAATCCCAGCCCTTAGGATTGTGTCTGCCACATAATCGACCATCAATAAATATTTGTGGAATAAAAGAATGCATGAACAGGTGTGCCAGGTTTATCAAACAAAAATATGGGACATCCAGCTAAATTTGAATTTCAAACAAAGAACAAAAAAATTCATGCCGTATTTAGGACACACTCATATTGAAAAAGTAAGTATGCAGTGTTTATCTGAAATACTGGGCGTCCTTTATTCTCTGACACTCTCAGGCAGGGAGAACTGCAAAAGTCCCACCATGTGCATCCCCACAGTGCCTGGGCGTGGGGAGGGAAGGGCTCCTGCCCCTCGGGCTGCCCCGTGTGCACAGCTGCTGCTCTGCCTGCACTGCCGCCTGCTGGCAGGGAGCCTTTCCCCAGGAACCCAGCCATCTGCTGGTGGAAATCTATTTCAGAGATTCCAGGTCCATAGGTTTTGCTCAGGCCCTGCCCTAAAGATGTCCCCCAGGATTGATATTTATAAGAAATTGAGCGTTCCCTTCCTGATCTGGATAGAAACAGCTCTCAAGGTAAACATCTACTCCTCTTCTGACTGTGCAACCACAATGCCATCTGACCACACCCAAGAAGAGAGAAGCAGGTGTCCTGGACCCTCACATAGAGGGCCACACCCTCTCTGCTAATGCTTCACACATAATGTTCCCTCTTGAGTCCTCCTGGGGGTGGCACAATAATGATTCTCCCTGCCCTCGTGTCCTTCCCTGCAGGAAGGGCACTTCTCAGAACAGCAGCATATATCAGCTCCAGCATTTACTTGCTCTGTGAGCCTATATCGTGACTTAAACTCTCAAAGCCTCAATGTCTCTATGTGCAAAATGGTGATCATAATGCTAGTGTTTTCACAGGGCTATTGGGAAATTAAATGAAATAACATACCCAGCAAATGATCTATGAATGTGAGGTACTGCTGATTCTATTGTCATTTTCATTAAATAGACTCACACATATAGTTCCTGAGAGCTTTGTTCTCATCAAAGCTGTTCAGAGAAAAGATGCAGAATCTAAAAAAAATAAATTGTGGAATCTGGCAAGAGACATTTTGTATCAATCAAGGGTAAAAAAGAAAAGAAAAAAAAAGGGACTCACACCTTGAATTTGTTGTCAGGGCTGCAAGCATGTCTTGGAACTCTGCACTCCCCAAAGAACAGCAGCTGTGTTCTCCCCAAAATCGCTAAGAGCATTAGGAGTATGAGAAATGAGTGTTCTAATCCACTGAGTTCTTATGTCTTTCAAGACTTCTACAGATTCACTCATGAAAGATCACAATGTACAATAGGGTGACCCCAAAGTTTAGGGATAAGGATGATCGACCTCAAGACTTAATGACACATTCCAGACTTACTGTCCATGAATTTCTATCTCCCTTAAGCCTATTAACATAGGATCCTGAGCAGCTCCCCAAGACAATGAGGGTCCTGGAGGCAACCACCTACCCACTGGTGAAGAAAAACCGCCCTTCATTAGTCCAAAACCATCCCTTCAACTTCAAGGCAGGCACTCAGACCAGAAGGCACCAAGTGATTTGGTCAACATAGCTACCCTTTTCCCACAGCTTGGTTCCTAATCGCTCCTATCACTCAAAAAAGGGAAACTTTGCGTCACTTTGCTGAGGTAGGTGGCTTTGTTTTTGACCTTGCAGCGCCCTCTGCTGCTCTAATGATCCATCTCCCATAAATAGCTCATACTGGTGGTTTACAGAAAATAGGTCAAGGAAAGAAAAATATTCTTTGTTCACTACTTAGATCAAAGCTGTTGCTTCTGTTTCCATTCAGCTTTCTGAGACAGGCAGCTGCTTCTCTGTTGGCCCAAAGGTTTCATCCCCCACAAGTCTCTCAAAAAGGATATGAGATAGCCCCTAAGAGGGCAGGTAGGCAGTTTCCTGTCAAGAAAAAGTCAAATGTAAGAGTAGAGGACATTGGGAAATTTATCTGTATGGATTCAGATGAGTGGCAATCTCTTACATACAATAGAAACCAGACACATGTGATTAAAAGGAGAAATCTTAGAAACACCTGAATTGTGGTGACGGGACTGACTGGTCTAGAAAAAATGTCCCTGCATCACACTTTCTTCCTGTATCACCTTCCATTCCAAGACCCCAGGACAAGACCTGCAGGAAGCATGCAGGAGGGGGGCTGCCAGGCTCCTGGGTGTTCTCTCCATCCCCCAGCAGGGGAAGCACAGTAGTCACCCAGGACCTAGGCTTTGGGGAAAATCCTTTGGCCAAGAATGAGTATGAAGAAACTACCATGGTTTGTCACCCAATGCCTCTACAAAGCTGCCGTTTGAAGAAAAGCTGTGAGGAAGAAGGATGCGCCATGGTGTTGCTGCTGCCACCTCTGAAGCAGCCTGTGGAAAGAAGAGTTCTGGTCAAACCAGGTGAGAGACAGCGTTCGTGATGGGTCTGTGTGGGGGCTGGTCTACATCTGGCCAAGCAGATTTCTCACATCATCTGTCGTGTTTATCTACTAATTCCCCAGATCAGGGAAGGAAAACAAGTTATATCTCCATTGTCCAGGGCTAGCAATTGGTAGTGGTTCTCTAAAGTTACAAAGGATTGTGAGGCCACATGAGAGGAAAAGAGTGATATGCCTGTCAGCAATATCTGCCATGGGAGCAGGGCCCAGAGGTAACGCCTCACCCTTGCGTATTTGCCATTCCTACTCGAGATGGCATTCCCTGTAAAGAGGCCTGCAGAGAAAGAATCATCAGAGCCAACTCTCTGCTGGATTATTCTTTTGCTAAAGGGCAAAATTTTAAATCTCTCTCTTTCCCTAGGCTTCACTAGGATCTCATGGACCATTTCCCCCACTATGAATTGCTGCTGCCTACAGCCTAAGAAATAAAAATTTTAAGTGAATTGGAAGGTTATGTATCTCTCTCTAAAATCATAAACTATGTGCCAAATCCAAACACTTCTCTTCTAGAGCTTGCCCACTATTTAACAGAGATAATCATACCCGGGTCTGGCCAAGACCACTACTTACCATAGAGCTACTAGGTTCTGAGTCTGCTCAGAACCTCTTAAATCACACTAAGGGAGGAGCAGAAATCAGGACTGGGGCTCAGAAGTCCTTAGTTCTAGTCCAAGCTCTGTCTCTACCTACCTGTATGACCTGGACCAAATTTGCCCCTCAGGGCTTTGGCTGGTTCATCTGTAAAATGAGAGCATTGGACCAAGCTATAGTTAAGTTCTCTTCCAGGTCTAGAATTCTGGAAGGCTAACAGATAAAGCTATAGATCTGATCTTAGTGCACTATTTGTTTATATTCCCCTGTGCCTGTTGCTTTAAATCCTCATTGCCCAGCAAGAAGAAAAAGTTAGGCATGCTTCTTCATTTGGGGGTAGCATAATTTCTTGGTTCAATATATGTGAATCGTCAGAGCCTGAGGGTCCATGCCCAGATGCCAAGTTAGAATCCAGTTATCATTGCATCTGGGAAAGACAAAAGTGCTGAAAACAGCCTTTGGGAAAAACATCAATTTGGGAGGGAAAAAAAAGCTTTGCAGAGTGTGATAACATTTTGATATCTTATTTATCATCTTCATCCCTGAAATCCATTCTGCCCATTCCTAACCCTGCTGTGAAAAAGGGTAGGAGGGCAGACCTAAACTGGGAGAAGGGGGCCTCTGTGGGGAACCAAGAGGTGTCTCTCAAGTGAGGAATGAGAGCAAAGTTGAGGCTACATCTCTTTCAACCATGCTGATGCCTGTGGTTTTTGTAAAGGTGCTCACTCCTGTGGGAATGGGGTTAATAGGAAACTGACATCCAGAGCCAGGACCAAAGAAATCATGAAACTGAGCAAGTAATATTTGGCAGAATTAATTTTTTTCTTCTGAAAATTGTCAGAGAGATTCAAGTGTTCCTCAAGGAGTAGGAACAAAAGATGAATGTTTAACACAATCCAATTTAACAAATATTTATTAAGAGCCTACAGTTTTTCCCAAGGATCATCTGGGCCAATTTCTGAGAAGATGCTGTTATTGCCCTCAGCGAGTCGGGCATTTTGTCAATGGACCCAGGGGACGAATAATGACAAGAGACTTACGTTTGGGAGAGGAACCCGGTTAACTGTGGCCCTGAGCTTCGGGGGGAAAAAAGACAGCACAATGGCATAATCTAAAACACCAGGTAATCAAAAATGTTATTTTATGATTAGCTTTAGCATGTATTTCATTATTTTGTAGGGCAGGTTTTTCTTCCCAATTATAAGTTTTCTTAAGCAGATCTATAAATTCTGTGGGAGGAAATGTTATCAGAATCATAGCTCTCTGAATTTAGGCTTCTCAAGGTCAACATAGGAGAAGTGACACTTTTGTCTTTCCAGTCATGAAAAAGGGAGCCTGGCATCTCTGGTCCCCTTGATGGTTCCTATCAGAACCAGTGGCAAACCACCAGATTTATGGGTCTTATAAATCTGTACCACAGGGTAGGTAACAAGAAACAGCCTGCTAAGTTCTTTGGGTATAAAAGGGTCTCTGTTCTCTATAAAGCCAGGAAAGGGCTTTGGACAATTCTGTATTTGGTGCTGTTCACCTCACAGCCTGAGTCCTGGGCTGCATTAATAGAAGAGAAAACAACCACCTGCTCACAAAGCTGGCTTCCTATCATGCCCCTAATCACACCAGAAACATGGCTGTGGGAAGTCACAGGCCAATACCAAGAGGGACTTTGGGGAAAGGGCCCAGGCACTGTGTGAAGGGGCTCAAGACACTCAGTTCCAGGAAGGGGACTCAGTTAATGATAAGCCTGGGTAAGTACCTCCATTCAAAGGTAGCTTTAGCAGAATCCCTTCAGTAACTAACACCTGGTAAACAGAGGGCTGAAACACTTGGCTAGAGAGTGAATTCCTTTATCCAGGTGGGAAAAGGCTATAAAGGTCAACCCACATTTCCTGTGGGTAAGGGAGAGCCTGGAGTTTATGTAAAGGCCTAATTTCCTGTGGGAGTCAAGTGAAACCTAGTGAGTTCTGTCCTTAAACCAAAGGTGTCAGTTTATTTGGTTTGGTTCTTGAATTATCTGGAAGCTTCAAAGAAAGCAATTCTCCCTGAGAATGTTGTTCCAAAATTTTGACTTCAAACTTCTAAAAAGATCAAATGCTAAGACAGATGGTAGACTTGGAAAACTAATTTCCTCTCTAATAAGTAGAACCTCCTTTTCTTTTGTTTGTTTGTGTTATTTTGCTTAGGAACTGGAGAGGAGGGTTAGACACTCTGAAAAAAATATTTTTTTTCACAGCCTTTTTTGGATAAATTAAATCCAGAGACTCAAATCAAAGACTATCAACTCAGAAAGACACTAAAGATCACCTAACTCACCTCTTTAATTTTGTCAGTAGGACAGTAAAATTTAGAGAGGTTTCCATCTTTCTCAGGGTCACACGGTTGAGCCTGGTTCTGAAGTCCAGAGCAAGCTGGCTGAGACAGCTCGTGGCCCTGACCAGGCAAGCCCTAAAGCAGAGAAAGCATCCTGGTCCTTGGCTGTGACAGCATCAAACCTTCATTATTTAAGCAAGATTTGGTACACTCAAAACAGAATTCTGAGTTCCAAAGGGAACTAAAATCATTCTGCCTGTTGGGGATAAAAGCTAGCTGAAATAGGAACCATACCTGAATGTGATAAGAGAGGATAGGAGCAGGGGTGGGAAAAGCCAGCATGAAAATGATCATGACCATCAAACACTAGCTATAAATTCTGCATATCTAATTCCCGGTGGGAGTTTATATTCCGTGATAGATTGGGTGTGCCAGGTGATTCCTTTGGACCTCAGAATATGTATACCAAATTGGCTAGCTGAGGCTTCTGGTGGCTTAAAGTCGGTGGCCGTATCTCTGGACATATCCCTTACCCTGAAGTCCAAGGCTACCACAAAAAAAAAACACCATCACCTGCTTTTCTCAACTTGGAGATGGAAGAGAAGTTCTAGTGCTTGAGAAGCTATGCCAGTCTCTGTTCATCTGGTTGGCACCACAGGTTTTTGCAAAGCTCCTCAACATTGTGCAACCACCAGTGGCTCTAGGATCATATTTGGAAAGGGAACTCAGCTCATGGTGAATTTTGGTAAGTGAAGGAGAGCACTGAACTCTTTTCTTGAACATGATTGGAGTTCACATTCCAACTAATAGGGAATGTGGCTTCCCCATTACCAACTAACGGGGATGTGGCTTCTTGCCCCATCTCTGCTGGGGCTGGTTGGCTTTAAGACGCCCTCACCCACACACACCTACTGCCATGGTCCAACCCATGGAAGTGCCCTCATGCAGCTGGATACAGCTCTATCTAAAATCTCACAAAGGCACTTAAACTCCTGGCCAAACTGCTTGGTGGCTCTTTTGTTGCCCTCATACCCCTGCTGGTTTAATTTTAGGCTTTTAGGTCATTGTGGAAAGAAAAATGTTGGCAATGTGTTTGGTTTTTTGGGAGGAAAATAATAATGATCATTTATTATGTACTTACTATGCGCGAGGCAGTGTGCTATATGCTTTCTACCCAATATCAAATTCAAGTCTTTTACCAGCTCTGGGGATTAAGTACTATTATTATCCTCATTTTGTAGAAGAGGAAACTGAATCACAGAGAAGTTGAGTAATTTGTGCAAGATGACACAGCAAAAAAAAGGGGAGGGGGACCTGGAATTTAATTCTTGGCACTTGGATTCCAGAGCTAAGTGCTTATTAGTGGGGGGATTATGTCTGGGGAAAAGTCACTGAAGCTTTGGTCCCTAAAGTTGCTGAAGAAATACCTAAAGAAGTATGCTGTCAGCAAATAAAGCCAAAGATTGATCAATAGGTCCACTGTAACCCAGTTACATATTCCTAATCCTTACACCGACATTGCCAAGCAGTTATCATTTCATTATCCCCCACTTTACAGATGTGGAAACTGAGGCACAGCAGGTTAAGGAACTTGCTCTGGGTTTCAAACCTAAGTCTATCTGACCCCAAAGCCTAAGCTCTTTCGAATATATTACAACTGCACACCTGCTAAATAAATAAGAAAATAAATAAATATATAAGGAAATAAACAGATGATACATGTGTGGGCATACAGACATGTACACACACATTATCCAACAAGCTGTTATGCAAAAGAAGAATTAAATTTTTTCCATAGTTTCCTCTCCCTTTTCAGGAGCAGCCATATAATTGTATAATCACATGTTTCTGCCTTTGTGCTTCCCCTGGGAGAGCAGGAGAGTCCCTGGCTCCAATCCGACCCAGCGCCTGGTGGAAGAGTCTTGGAGGTGTTTGTAAAGTGGCCTGTGGGGTTATGCCTCAGGGCAGATCCAACCAACTTATCTTTGGAAAGGGAACAAAACTGACAGTGTATGCAAGTAAATTTGAATAGCTAATGTTTCTAAATTGTTCTCTGGAACCCCCAGCCCTAAATTTTCTATTTGGGTATGTAACCAACGTCCAGGCCACAGCAGTTTGAATCCTCTTAATGGTTTCCAATTCAAACAACCTCTGATGTGCGCCTGCTACACGTGGAGCATTGCTGTTTACCTACATGCTATTTCATTTAACAGAGAATGATAATGGTAATGGAGCATTGCACTAGGAGTCAGACAGTTAAAGAGATTATTTTCCTATAATTATGGCATTTTCCATGGAACTAAGAGAAAATTAATTAACCTCTCTGCACCTCTATTTAACTCCTCTGTAAAATGGGGAAGGCAGTTCCTGTTCCTGTTTTACCAAAGCAGGTATGCTGTCAGTGACTACTGGTACATTTCTGGCAAAGTGACAATAAGGACAAGGAAAAAGGAAGCCCCCCCCCCCCCAGGTGATGAATTAACTCCACCACCAATCCCTCTTTATAAAAAATGGGTTTTATCATGGGGGGTTTGGGATGACAGGGAAATATTTAAGTAGGTAGCAAGCACAGTTGAAGCAATTGAGTTTTTGTAGAGTCCCGTGTCATTGTGTGATACTGGAGCAAATAATAAGCTGATATTTGGACAAGGAACAACTCTGAATGTTAGACCAAGTAAGTTTTAAAGATTATTTGCTTCTAAACATAAGCCTTCTCTCTTAGAAATTCAGTGAAAAATAACTGAATTATTCACCCAGTCATTAGTTTCTTGGGGGTGGATTGATGCTAAGCTCTTCCTGGTGAAAATGACAAGGCAACCCCCAACCAGAGCCCTTTTGACTCTTTCTTCAGCACCTCTAAGCACTTGAGAATATTAAGCTTGTTTTTGTTAACATTGGAGATATTTGCCTGACGAGTGGAATCTTACTGAAGCTTTAGTGTGTAGGGGCAGAGAGCAAAAAGGGAAAAGGGTCTGGGAGGAAGGGAGAGGTTAGACTAAGTACATAGCAATAGCAAGGGTATGTGAAATGCAACCTGATCCAAAAGGAGACAGTGAGATGGGGTCTATTGATATAAACAATGAAATGATGCATTTGCACATTATCTGCCTTGTCTGTCCAAGGCTTCCCTGTTGGTGCAAATAGGAAAAGAAGTGTCTAATCATGGTGACTCTCAGAGTCTTGAAGCCAAACTAGTTGGGTACAGCCATTTAAGATTTCCTGGTGCTGGCATTGATGAAAGGCTGATATTTAAGGAAAGGATAAGTTTGAAAGCAAAGATTCAAATTAGAAAGATCATGAACTTCTGAAAACATGCCCCAGGACTCTGTTAACTATATTTCTAATTGGGTCCCATGAGACATTTCATCCCTGCCTGGGCTGAGTTTTCAGAATCAGAAAAGACGTTTTTGATACCTGTTTATTTCTGTGCCCCTCAGTGAAAAGGTGGAAACTGAGGATGGAAGTATGACAGAAGGATTCCCTAATCCAGATGAAGTAACTCTCCTCTTCTCCATCTCGCAGTACCCAGAGGGATATTCTGAGAGCTGCCCCAACATTCTCAGAACAAACCTCACTTTAATTAATATAAATGTAGCTGAAAGTTTGCTCCATGAACACTCTTCAAAGAGGAATTTGGGGGAGTCTCTATTTTCTACAACAGTAATGCTGAACATTTCCAACCATAAAGTTACCTCAAGGCCCAGGTATCATTAGAAGCTCATTCCAGATGATTGTTTGGAACTTATTTTTGTTCATAATTCCTAAAATTACCAGCTACCCAAAAAGTGCCTCAAAGTAAAACTTCTACTTTCTTAGCCAAATTATGATCCACCTTAGAAAGGCTAGAATCAAAGTGTCATACTGAGTATCGTGTTATCTTCAGATGACCTTCCTGAAGTCCTTGTGTCAAAACTGGTGTAAGATATAAAATCATTTCCATGCTGACCTCTGTGTCCAGTGACTAAAGAGGATCCAAGAAGCAGTTGAATCAGCTGCTACTTTTCTAAACTGGATTGGATACTTAGAGTCTTCTGGATTTAAGAAATGATAATCAGGAAAATACATGCAATTCCATTCTTATTTATAATTCTCATCTCTCTCAAAGAAATGTTATAAATTCTCTCCCGAAAGTGTTGCCTTCATCCTTCTTGTGGTTTCTTTATTTGTGATGTGTACAGAGATGAAATATTAGTTGAGATTCAAAAATCATCCAGGAGATTTACCTTAAGCTTTTCCTGTCAGAAAGATGCTAGGAGCTAAAAAGATGGGAGGCTGACACTTGGGGACTAGATTAAAAAGGAAATCCAAATTAATCCCAAAGAGCAATGCTCTGTAGATTGTTATTTAGACACAAGCATGTCAACCTGTAAGCCTCATTGCTCAGTTGGCCAGACTGTCTCTACCTTGGGCTTGCCTGAAAGAGTCATAATAACATGTTTAGCCCCAGACCTGTCTTGGGTAGTGAGAAATGTCAGCCTCCAGCACTGAAAACTCCTCGTGATTTGGTTTATTTCGATAGAGTTTATCATTACACACAGTGTTCTGGAAGTAATAGAAAAGTGCATTAGTATCTCCTGCAAATGGAAATGAAATGTAAATTTAGATTGTAAATATATGGCTGCAATAAATAGACAGCAAGGAAAAAAGATGTAGAGATTAGAAACTTGCCACATTTCTCTACCCCTAAAGGGGATGTTTCTATAAATAGTTTTGAAACTATTGACAAGGTGGGGGAAGAAAGAGGAGCACAGAGGGAAACAGATTTTCTCCTAATCCTCTTTCCTTGGCAAAATTGGAAATTGTTTTGAAATCAAATTTCCCTGAGCAGAGATGAGAAACCATGTCTGTTTTAAGATTAAAGGACATGTGGGAGGTGTCTCTTATAATTGATTCTGAGGAGGGCACCCCATTAGTAACAGGTGCCAGTTATGCCTTGGCCAGGGTGAAGGGGATAAGCACAAAAATAAACCCAAGTAAGTGGGAAGAGAAAGGTAGGCCTCATGGAACAGGACTTCCCTGCAATTTTCTGGGTTGTCTTTTAACCAATGGATTGGATCCCAGGATAGCAGATCCTAGGATTTGAACCAGAAAATTTAAGGAGGAACTCAGTTTAACTTCCCTCAGGAGATCTAGCATATTTTGACTTTAAAGAGTCTTTTAATCCAGCTGTTTTTAGGGAAAGCTCTGTTCAAAGAAAGGTGTTAGGAAAAAAAAAAGTTAAAATCCTCTGAAATGAAAATAAAGATGTTAAATATCCGACTGACAAGAGATTGAAAAATCTGGTATGTGTCTACAACTGCTAAAGGAGACTTTGTAAAGGAGAAAACGAGCAGCCCCAAGGAGACACTTTGTCCTAAACTTCTCTAGTTAATGAGATTCAGGCCATTTTCTGCAGCAGGCTAAGGGCGGCTGGTAGCGCAAATCAGGCATCCTCCTGCAGGGGGTGAGAGAGGGACTTGGGTGCAGTTTGTGTAAAGCTGTTTACTGTGGTGTAACTCAGGTGGCCAGAAGCTGGCATTTGGGCAAGGAACCAGGCTGAAGGTCAAAGCAAGTAAGTGTGAACAGGTACAGCTTCATGTGGCTCTTTACAGGCTTTTCCTTTTTAGTCCATGTCCGGCAAGTTGTCTCTGAGGGGCAAGTGCTTGTTGTGCCCCGTCCATCATAGGGAAGCTGTCCAGGAGAGACAGGGAAGCCCCAAAAGCCCACCTTTAAACATACCCCTGTAAAAATTTCCCTCATTTTCCTCCCCTTCTGCAATCGGTTTCCAGAAACCAGAATCTAGTAATTTAATATGCACAATTTCAATAAAAAGCAGAGAATAAAAAGTAACTATGTGAGTGCCAGCCAAGAGAAGGCACTTAGGGAAGAAGAAAAAGAAACAGATTACCAAAACTAAGGTGGCAGCCTAGTCATAAAGAGAAGAAAAACAGGAAAGAAAGAAATATATGTATCTCAGAGTCCCATTGCCCTCTGAAAGCCCAGCTCTAGTGTGCAGTAGCTGCCTTCTAGGCTTGTTAGCAAATAACCCACAGTTTAGCACAGGGTTGAGAGAGCAAACCCATATTGACCCCAGGTCCCTTCTGCAAAGAGCAGCTCCTCTTCCTGTTTTTGTAAAGCCTCCTCTGGCTGTGACAATAGTGGAAATAACTTGAAACTGACATTTGGCAAAGGAACTCTCTTAACCGTGACTCCAAGTAAGTCTGAAGGGAATGTGGGAAGTGGGAGATGATTTCAATCACTTGCCCCTCCCCCTAAACATCCCTGCTTAGCTTCCAAATCTGACGTTTCTGTTGGAGGAATATGGTCCCATGAAGGGAATTAGAAGCCCATCAGTAGAAAGACTTCAGCCAAAAGCATTCCTCCCGTCTGTCTTAAAACAAGATTATTGCTACGGGGAGAGAAATTGAACACAGGATCCTAAGAGATTCAGCTCAAGCCAGGAAAAGTTTGCCAAAAAAGATAGAGGGAACTGGCATATTGTGGCCAGGCAAATTCAGTAGACCAAACATAAATCTTCCTGACTTAGACACTAAAATGCTCCTTAATTTATCTCTGAAATAATGGAACCCTGTGATTTGATTAGCAAATGTTGGAAATTCTACAGAGAGATTTCTTCTTTTTTTCGCTTTCACTTTATCTCTGTTAAAGGAACTCGTCTCAATTCCCAGTCCAGTAACTGAAGTCTCCTTGGGTGGACTTGTCTGGTTAACTCGGATAGAGCATTTAATCCTACTTCTTTCTCAAAATAATTGATTCAGCCTCTCTTTTAACGGCTCACCTGAGAAAAGAGGAAACCATTCATTTGTCCTCTAGGTCTTGAGAAGAGAGCAGAACATTCTCTCCTTCAGAGATATACCCAGCCTTCCATCATGGTAATGATGGATGTGTGAGTACTTGGAAAAGTTAAAGATACTGTGAATAAAAGTGAAGAGCTTAGTTGCTTTTGACAATTCTCCAAAAGCTATGTTTCCAGTGGGCTTCTGGGAGTGGCACTTATAAACTAATGCTAGGGAAGACCAACTTGTTATAAAATGAAAGTAAAGCAGAAAAGGGAAAACTTGCTGAAGGGCTTCTGTGTCCTTTGAACCTAAGCTAAGTGCCCAGGATGCTGAGTAAAGGCTGGTTAGCCCAGTTTTATTTATCCAGACCCCTCTTTTGTGGGTAGGAGAAGACGCAGCACTAGGTGAGATGCATTGGAAAACACAGCCAGGCAAAGCTCTTGAAAAGACTGACTAGGAGAGGGGGAATGAGTAAGAGACACCACAGGCGCATGCAGCATTGAAGGAGTTAAGGTGGCCCTGGTAGCAGAAGGCTTGGAATGTTCTGGATAGGCCCAGCCTGAGGTACTTGCAGTGTGGTTAGCCTCCAAGTTACCATGTGCAAAAGTGGCTTGCTCAGCAGGAACAATATCAGCACATGTCTCCGACAACAGTTAGAGCTCCCAGGAATAATGAATAATGCATGATATTGTTAAATCCCAGACATTCAAGACTTTGACGGCTTATCAAATTAAAGCTTCCAGGGGATTCATGTGAACATCCCTGGAGACCCAAGGACGTTGCTTTTCAGAGAATGGGTAACCAAGGCTGGGGGAGAGACTGAGTTTTATCTGTAGTATCTGGAAACACACCAAGCAGGACTCTGTGGTGGGTTTTCCAGAATGCAGGGAGCAGCTGGGAGCCCCTCTCTGCACTTGGGTGGCCTCTTTGGGGAATGAGAGCTGGAACCACTACACTTTAAAATGTTGGACAATCCAGGAGTTTGAAAGCCTATGCATGCAAAGAAAATATCTGTGTAAGGCAAGCATCCCTTCAGAGCTCTAGACAGTAATAGTACAGTTTGCCAGATTTTTCATGCAATGGACTCTAAATGCAGGGGCTACAAGACAAGGCTAGAGTCCAAAGGACCTATGATTAAATTCTGTTTTCCTTCATTCAACAGAGCACAGAGATTAATGCCACAACAACAGTTTAGTGTCTGTCAGGTTAAGGCCTTCAGCTGGGGCAGGCATCTAATTTCAAGTGAGAATGGGGGTGCGGAGTGGGGAGGAGCCCTTTATAAAGTGAATGTTGTGAAATAGGGAAGAGATAGGAAGGACTGCTTGAATCCCTGACTGTTGTCCTTCTTCTTAGCTAAATAATAACCTTTTTCTCTCACCCTTTTCGCAGTAATAAGCAAGCTAAAACTCTAGCCCTTTGCTAATAAGTGGTTGCTTGTAGAAATGACTAGTGAGGCTGGTTTAAGAATTTAAAGTTGAATACAGTCAAAGAGCTAAAGTATTTGTTTTGGGGGTTTTTTGTCTTCCTTTGAGTTAGGGTTTGATTACCATCACGTCAATTAATGAGACCCCTGATTTTTGCTACTTACACTTCTTGTGGCATCCGCCAGACACAGCCAGGGACTGTGACTGTCAGCAGTGGAAGCTGCCTCTAAAACAGGCCCCACTTAATGGGCTGCTCTGTGATGCCAGGACACCACGAGTGAGGCTGTAGGGTGACAACCACCCCAGCTGCTAGGGAATGAGGAGCCTCCCAGAAGAGGAGCCTTCAAGGCTAAAACCAGAACAGGCCCAGGCTAACCGGGATGCTTGGTCACCACCACAAGGCTTGGATATAACCTCTCGTGAGATTCTACTAACATGCCACGGGGTCCAAACCTGACATGAAAGCCACCTGAGTGAAGGATCAGTAAAATGTGCTGATCTTTTCATTTCTTATGCTGATATGTGAAAAGAGGCTAAGGAAATAGTGTTTTCATAAAGCTGGAGCCTAAACCTCATCCAATTCCAGTTAGCCACCTCCAAAAAGCTGAACGCTCTCCTTCCCTCTCCTCATTATCAACTAATTGTTATCAGAAATACGTGACACCTCAAGGCAAGGGGAGAACATGTCTTGAAAAAGGATCAGAGAAAGAGTCCTGAAAATGATGCTGTAAAATGGAAATGACCTTTAGGAAGAGAGAGACTGAACATGAGAAGTCAGTAATCCTCAAGACGGAAACCAGAGGAAATGGACAGAGATGGCAGATGGACCCTCCTTAGGTACAGGAGGTCAGTTCCCCAAGACCAGACATGCAAATCGTCCTCTCCCCTTCCATGGGAAGAAACTCAGTCCCACAGATCTGGGTCCCTTTAAGTGAGTTTCTTCTCCCCAGAATTAGAAGAGGAATAGATCTGTGAGTCTCGGGGACGCCCATGAGGTTCTTGTAAAGGGTTCCATCACAGTGTTAATACTGGTGGTTCTAGCTATGGAAAGCTGACATTTGGACAAGGGACTGTCTTGACTGTCTATCCAAGTAAGTGTAACAGGACGCAGCTGCATACTGGTAATCCTGGAATTTCACCCCAGGTATCAGGTTAGAGAGAAACGTGTGTTGTCTGGGAATTAGGTCTTGCTTGAAGTTAATTGGGGGCCTCCCATGTCCTTTCTCTTCTTCAGTCTCAATATTCATAGATTCCTTTTTGGACTCTGAGTAATTAGGACTATCCCCCAGCTGTTGGGTAAATCTGACCCTTACCCTAGAAAGACAGAAAAGAGTCTTTGCTGCTTTCAGAGCCTTCTGGAGGTGATGCCCCAATTTTTATTAGACGTGGGGAGTCACCCTTCACAATCAACTCCCTTGGATAATCCGTTCTAATGTTTAGTACCGTTCATTGTCAGAGTTTTCCTTATATCAATCTTAAATTCTTGGTGGTGCTGAGGCCATTTCCACTAGCATCATCCTCAGTGGAGAGGGATAACTGAGACCAGTGTTTGAATAGGTATGTGGTATTCAGTTCAGAATGGATTTAAAATGAAAGCAGAGAGGGGAGAAAATGAATGGGAACCTGCGGTCTTATTTCAAATCCCTCTATGTTCCCCGCCTGTCTCCTATTGCTTCTATAGATGTACAACTACAAAAAGAGAGAGGGAAGGATTTGACAGAAATAAGAATCCACATTCTCTATCACTGAAACCACAGGCAAGGGATGACAATTAATTCCAAAGACTTTCAGATACAACACTTAATACCTTCCTTCTCCTCAAGATGACTTGTATCCTTGCTGATAATTAGAGCAGATAGAAAGATTTGGCTTTGGTTTGTTTGCAGTTTCATCCCTTTGGGAAGAGAGAAATTCTATTTTTTTTTAATTCATAAAGTTCCTTCTGCCAGTTGTTGTAAAACTCCCTGCTGCAGGGAGATGTGTGACAGCTATGAAAAACTGACATTTGGAAAGGGGATGCAGTTATCCATGAAGCCAAGCAAGCTGGAAAGACCCAAACTCCCAATGTTCGTGTGTATTTTTGCTTCCTTTCCCCATTTACGCCCTTTGACTCTTTCTAATGAAATCAAATGGAAATGGGTTGAAAGAGAATCTGGAGCCCTGTGATACCTGGAAATGATAAAATTTCAAAAAGCGTGTGGGGGGGGCGGAACGAGATAAGAAGGGAAACAAGTTAAAAAGCAAAACAATGTCTTTCACTGCAGCTGAATAAGGTAGCTAGAGATGGGATGGGGAGGTGGGTAGCAAAGAGAAGGTGTCGTCACTCCAATCATTGTTGCAGGGCATTCAGCTTTATATCCCAGGCTCTCCATCGAGGGTAGAGGGTCCTCCCATGCCAACGGGATAAGGGTCCAGTCCCTGTTTTCCTGCACTAGCTACTCCTGCACGGGGATAGTAGATCAGGCAGACAGCTCCATCCCTGTTCTGAGTGTGAGGGGGAGGCTGTCTGACATCCCAGTCTTTATCCGCTCCTTGAGTGGCAACATAAATTCATACCAGGTGGGTGTGGAGCTGGAATGTGCTGGCGCTGCTATGAGGCTGAACATAGGGCTGTTATGATCTTCTTGAACGTACGAGATGCCTCCAAGTGAAGCCGGTTCTGATGAACAGGGGACAGGCAGGCAGGTATTGCCTGGTTTTCACTGAGTTTCTTAAAGCCCTGTAATGTGAAAGCCAAAGCTGAAAGGTTGACATTTGAACCTGGGATCCTTTAGACTGAAATATGTCAAAGGGTTCTGAAAGGCCAAAACTGCCTTTAAAGCTTAGCTTTTGTTGCTAGCTCTCTGGCAGTTGTCATTCTAGCAAAACACACCTATTTAGAAAGGTCAGCTCTTCGTTAGCCAGACAAATGAGAACACAGGTAGGGAGCATGGAGCCCAGGTCTCAGCTCTGAGAGCCTGGCATTTCCATTCCTTTCATCACAGCATGGTGAACAGATGCAGTCTCGGAGAAGGTGGATCCATGACACCTAGGGTACCAAACTAGGGCTTGGAGATGGGAATGAGATGCAGATTGAGATGTCGTAAGGCCAGGGAATCACAGAGAAGGGAGGAGGAGACAAGGGAGCTCAATGATGCTTTTTAAAACCCACCACATGACTGAAATTGTAATGATATTGAGGTGGAGAAGTGCACATTCCTAGCAAGTTTTCCTACCATCCACATCCGCAAGAGAATTCGGCCTAAATATGACCCCACGCACACAGATCCCATAGATAATGTTGAACTGTATCTGAGATGACTTTTGAAGTGGTGTCAAGAAAAATGGGGGTCTAAGATCTTTAAGAGTCACCTGTTAGTTATTGCAAAGGGTTGGGTGATTGTGTGGCATCCTCCTACGACAAGTTAACGTTTGGGCAAGGGACAAGCTTATCAGTCATTCCAAGTAAGTCTCCCCATGACTTTTCCCATGGGGTGTGGTGTGCTGATGTTCATACACATGGGGCAGCTCAAATGGCTATGAAGGGGGCATGGCAGTTGAGGGTACAAAGCTAAGGGAATGGAAGATACATTAACTCTGATCGAAACAAATAAATGTTAAACAGTGGCAAAGGTAGGTTTTGTCCTTTAAAGGCAGCACAGAGAATTTGGGACTGAAAGTGGCTATTTTTAAAACATGTCACCAACCTGCATTCTACCATCACATTCTCATTACGCCTAGGGGACAAGGTGGGGTAGAGGGCAGAGGAGGGGAGAGGGGGAAGAATCAATGGTCAGTGTGTAATGGGAGTGACAGGAGAGGGAGGCAGATTGGAAAGGAGCAAGGTGATCTGAGCCTCATGCTGGGTGATCTAGAAAAAATGAACCATTCCAGAAATTTCACAGAGAAATAAAAACCCTTCCTTGAGTCAGAAGATGTAATAAGGAGACCTGATTAAAACGCATTTCAGAATCATATGATCACCGGGAGAGAAATGAAATTTTAAAAGAAAAAGAATTTTTTAAATGCCCAAGCATAAAACAAATGGACCTACACCTTTAATTAGACAGCGAGCGGCACAAGATGCACATTAGCCTTCCCTTTAATCCCCTCTCAGGGGGAATCAGCCCCTCCTGCTGCAGTCACAGCTGCTCTAAGCACTGAGGCTCCTCTCCTCTAATGCCCGTGCTTCTGTGCCTGCTTGGGGGAAAGCGATAGTGTGCCCGCCCCTCTGTCCGTCTGGAGGGGCCCCAGGTGTAAGCTCAGGCTCCCTCTTCCGCCTGGTTTTTGTTGAGCTCCCTATCACAGTGGAACACCGGTAACCAGAAGCTCTATTTTGGCACAGGGACCAGTTTGACAATCATTCCAAGTAAGTCAAAGAAAATTTCCCATCTCCACTGTGTTGTGCAAACCCTTTAAACTCCAGCAAGAGCTGCGGGCTGCTGCTCTATTTCTCTGCCTCTAGGCATAACTTCATCTGGAATGTAGCAAAGGGCACCTCCTTCTCCCCACCCAGAATGATTTTTGCCATGACAGGTCTTCATTTCCCTGCCAGAAAACTCCTGGAGGGAGGGGGCAGACAGCATTGTTTGCAGCCATGGTGTCCCCTCGAGCTCACCCCCCACATCAGCACTGACCAGAGAAGTTTGGCCCCTTGTGGCACAGGCCTGAGGAGCCGAGAATGGAGAGACAACTCTCAGTTGAGAGAAAGTGGAGCAGAAGCTCGAGGTGGGAAATGAGGCGACTCCAGAGAACATTGAAACATGGGGTGGTGTAAAGGGATGAGAAGATGGCAGGGGAGTCCCTCTCACCCCAGTGGTTAGACCTAAGGGATTCACGGATATCACCTGGAGAGAGAAAGAGGGTGTCTGTTTTCTCTTTGAAGAAAAATTTGGCAGAAATTCAAAACAGATCACCCATGTCAAGCCTCTCCTAATTACAGCCTTTTATCTCAGTTTCTCTCCATTGTTCCAACAGGGAATAGTAGAAAGGGTCACTGGTAGCTTTGATGTTGTGGAACATTGAGGGGAAGGGGGACTCACAAGAGACAGTGAGAGAACTGACAGAGGGGTCTTGCAGTTGCAGTTAGAGCCATGGGTTTTAGCAATGACTCAGAACACTGTGTGTCTAACTATGGAGGCGAGAAATTAACCTTTGGGACTGGAACCAGAGTCACCATTACACCCAGTAAGTACTTAATCATTGCTCAGGAAATCAGTTATTCTTTAATTTCCAGATCACCAGTGTCAGATTCTGGGGGTCATACGAGACCATACAGGCTTAGGCAGGAGAATTTCCATCTGTCCTTGTTCTTAACTGGTAGAGATGAGTGACAGCCAAATATGAGTGTGCTGGGGAATCTCCAGTCTTGAATATTTAATTCAAAACTAGAAAATATGATTCACAATTCTCTTTTTGCTGCTGCCATGTGAAGAGAATTCAGATACAATGACTGCATCTTCATTTTCATCTTGCATGATAATTTTAACTTTGAGTACTGCAAGTGTTTTTAAGAAATAGGAAAAACACAGGATATCAAAGACACAAGCAAACCAGGAGCCCCAGAGGGGCAGACAGGCAGAATACCAGGCAGTATGATTTTACAAAACTAACCCAGTGGCATGTCTCTCTTTTCAGATGGCAAAGGTATTTGGATAGGTGCTAAGAGCTGGTGCTCTGGGTGAGGCAGGCTTACCCTAAATGAGAGGACCAAACATTGAACCAAAGGAGAGAGTTTAAACTTGGAAAACTTTTTTTTTAAAGTTCTTTCAGTGGAGTTTATCAATGTGGCATCACATCTGAATTAAGTAAATTAGAACTCGGGCAAGGCACAGAACTGACTATTAAAAACAAATATGTCTGGTAAACATATGTGCATATATATGTATGCATAGATAGGTATATGTACTGCATATTGCAAAGCCTGGGGCAAATAGATTTCTTGCACCTGAAATTAAAAGCTGTGTGGAAAGTTTGAATGTGTTCTCTTTGTAACCAAAGAATTCTCATAAAATGGAAAGAGAAGCATATGGAAAGAGCAAGAAATGGAGCTGTGGAACCATTCCAAGTCTGGATTTCCCAACTGTATAAGCCACTCCATTACCTAGAGAAATCATTTTTTCTTTTCTTTTTTCTGCATTAGAAATTAAAGGCATAAGTACTGAGGATTTGGATGGCTCAGATTCTTGTAGTGAAAATTACATTATAAAGAGCCTCCCAGCTAGGCTGGATACAACACCTTTAGACATCAAAGCATTTTTCTTTTCCTCACTCTGGCTCAGAGAGGAAACCAGTGCTCTCCTCACTCTGTAGCTAGGGATGGGGGCTCAGAGAGAGTAAGAGAGGTGGTGGTGACAGAGCTGAGCCAAGGCATCTGGGGAGCCCGTGGCAGTCAGTCTGCTCACTGACACAGACACCACAATAGCCAGGGGTCTATCTCCAGGTGAAAATTTGAGCTCTCCTAGGGAAAATGCCATGTTCCTTTGTGCCTCTGAAAGCAACACCATGTAGGAATGCTTTACCTAGCAGGGGACCATAACATTTGAAAATGGGACCATAACATTTGAAAATGTTATGTGGAACTCAGCTATAACAAGTTAAGACAGTGCTTCCAGAAATTTTTAGTGGCTGGTAGTTGCTACAGGTTTTGAAATTGGAAGACATCACAGCAGAGTGGAATTGTTTGGAACAGAGGAGTATGATTAGGATTAATGAGATGAAAGAAAATTCTGGCTAGAAGGCTAGAAAAGTCCAGAAAGAAAACATGTATCAAATCTTTGAGGTATTTCTTCTAGAGAAATGTTGTAGCATTCATCCAAGTCCAAGAAGTAAACACAAGCCAAATTCTAATGCACTGTTGACCTTTTTAAGTTTAGAAGTTTCTGTAATTATTACAATGCCTTCAGCTTCTTGGCCAAATAGTAGCCAGTCCCCAATGCAAAATGGAACAACTCTGTTTCCAAGGTCAAGGCACCCCACACCCCACACCCACCCATGCCCTAGCACTGTTTTTGTAGAGGAGTTTGATGCTGTGTGAATTACGGGAACAAGCTACTCTTTGGCTCAGGAACCATTTTGAGAGTCCAGCCTTGTAAGTATAAAACACATTCTGGCCCACCCTATCCCAACCAGAGTTTCATTACAAATTGAACAGACTCTGGTTGAGAAGTGTTTGATTCTAAGGAAAGAAAAAGTGAAATTCCAGGTGCAACACAAGCCCATCATTAGTGTGATTCATTGAAGAATTTCCGTGCTTTGCCTTTGAGAGAGTTAATCGCACCAATTAACTGGTGTGAACCACAGCTTTAAAATCTAATTTCAATTAAAAAAAAAAAAGTCAGCATCTCTGCAGATCAGACTGCTGTTTGGGTGTCTAGACTCAAAATGGAAACCTTAGTCTGTAGTTTTGCATATAAAGACTTATTCTGAGCCTATGAGTTAGTGAAGTGTGAGGAAAAGATGCACACTCCTCAGCTTGCAGGGCATTTTGGGGATCGGTGTCAGGAGAAAGCCCGGGCAGACAGTTGGGGGATGAGACACTTGGGCCAGGGGTCTGCCTTGTTTTTGTAAAGCTGCTGACAACGGTGAGAAGAGCAGCGGATACAAGCTGACTTTTGGCACCGGGACACGTTTGGCAGTTAGGCCTAGTAAGTCTGAAGGGAAAGGGAAATCTTTTTGTCTTTTCCTATTATTCGCTCTAGCCTGGCTTTCAAGTTGCCCGGCTTTAGATTCCAGATATGTAAGTATTTGTGACTGAGGGCCTCTGTCCTACCCATCCTCTCTCACATGACAGGAGAGTTTCAGGACATGCCGTCTAGCGTGAAGAAGTGGTGCAGTTGGGAGCTGGACCCTTCTTGTTCTGTGTGTTTCGAGCTTCTGTGCCAGCCATAATTATGGGAAGGGACTGGCTAGGCCTAGAAGCTGTCCCGGTGTTTGTGGGCATCACAGTGGCTGCAGGTGTGCTCAGTTCTTGGCAAGGTCTCCGGCAAAGCAGTTTATGTAATGGCGAGACCCAGGGTGTGAACACAGGAGGAAGTGCTGGTCCACTCGCCTTCGGGATAGGGACCCGGCTGACCATCCAGCCCTGTAAGTGCTTCTGCCCAGGGTGTGGGGGTCTAAATGGCAGGTCCATGGGGGCCTTTCCTGATGCTGCTCTGGGTCTTGGGTCCCTGCCCTGTCGGCACAGTCCTAAGCACAAAGGGGCTTTTGAGCCACATAGAGGAGGGAGGTGATGCAGTCTCTGCTTTGGAGGAGTCCTGAGACCCTTTTGTGACTGTATTAGACTACAGGCTGTCTTTGGGCATTCTGGACTCCAGCAGACCAAGGATACGCGCTGAGGACTGGAGCCACACACGTGTGGGCTGCTTCAGCCGCAGCACCTCTGCAATCTCCTGCAGGGTGGGATGTGACTTTCATAGGAATTGTGGAAATGGCTGTGGAGATAGAGGTTTGGTTGTTTCTCCTTTTCTGTCTTCCTGTCCTCATCTCTGCCTGACTTAGAGACCCTAAATTAGAACAGTTATTAATCATTTGATTTCTCAGACCCATCATTCATTAAGTGTGACAAGAAGTATTCATTAACATAAAACCCAGAAAGGGAAAGGACAACAAGTTTGATTCCCGATGTCTTCAGAGTTGAACTTGACAACTCCTTGGACTTAATCCAGTAACCAGAATCCCATGATCAACTAAGGTCAAAGAGGGCAGCTAGCAGGTAGCATTAGTCAAGGAAGTATCTGGCTGGAGCCCTGCTGTCCTCATAGGAGTTAATGCCGCAGAGTTTGGGGAAGTGGAACTAGAACCTTGAGGACTGGCCCAGGCTCCCGTCTAGGAAGAGATCATCAGTAAGGGAGTGGAGGCTGGAGACCAGATGGAAGTGCAGGCAGACGGTTTCTGTTATGAAGCATCTCACAGTGTAACCAGTGGCAGTGCCAGGAAACTCATCTTTGGGACTGGAACGAGACTTCAGGTCCTCCTTGGTACGTAAAAGGAACCATGAGGTAATTCAATTGTGCGTTCCTTTAAAGCAGGGGTTACTCAAAGAGGGGATATCCTGGCTGGATGCAGTCCTTCCTTCCTTCCAGTAGAAATGATCTCACTGAGGATGGCTACATTCGTGTTATTTTTATTTTTATTACTGAGGTTTTCATCTCCATCCTTAAATAGAGTTCTCTCTACTCCAAGCTCCCTCAATCTTCATTATTTCCTTTGGAATGGAATGGAAAGTGGACTCAGGAACTAATTTACTGTCAGGACTTTGTCATTCTGGGCAGCAGAATTAAAAGAGCTCTCAAATAGAGTAGTCCTGCTTACTTTAATAACTTTTCAGGGGTGATATGTGTAAGTGAGCAGAACTGGGCTAGAATGACCTGCTAATGACTATTTTAGAGTGGCTCTAAGGAAATTTGATTAACAAACATCCTACACACTCAACTTCTGAGAGGGATCATTTTGCTAGACCCTCAGTAGAGTGAAAGCAAAACCTCGACACTCTGAGAACATAATCAAAAGCCTACCTCACTCCCCAAAACACTCCTGTTTCATTATTTGCCAATTATGAAATGATTACATGATAATTAGCATGAAATTATATAGATGAGTAGTTTGAGTTATTTTGAACCGATAATTAAGATGCAAATTATAGAAGTTCTAGAGCATGCCATCAGGCAGAATCTCATATATTGTGGGCCCTGAAGACAAAGAGTGTGCTTGAGTGTAATTTGTTTGTGGCATTGGTTTGTACACTGCTCAGGAACCTGCTTAAAAGATGATGATATGTCTCAGAGTGCCAATTTGTGGTCTAGATGAGCTGTGCTCAGTGCACAGAGAAGTTCCACTTTCACAGTTTAGAAGCATGGTAGAATGGTCCATTCCTGTAAGGAAGGAGAATGTGACTGCTGTGTTGTATGGCATTTGTCGGAGTCTCCCCCTTGTCCCTGCCATGTGGGAAGTCTGACTGCAAGAAGCTTCCCCAGGAGGTTTTTGTTAGACGGTGTATTGCTGTGGCAATAATAACAATGACCTGCGCTTTGGAGCAGGAACCAGACTGACGGTAAAACCAAGTAAGTGAGAGGCCTGGGCTGAGCTCCAAAGCTGGCCTGAGTGAGTGACGGAACTGTGCCGTCCAGCTTCAGCAGGATTAAGACACAGCCACTCCCAAAAGGAGTGCCTGAGACCCTGAACTGGTTGTAGTCTGTTACTTGATCAATTCTGGTAATCCTAAGGATTGGGTTGTAAAAAATTAGGAAATTTCTGAGTTTTTTCACTGATATATGGGAATGCTTAAGAGCAGATAATAAGCAATACCCACAGCTATGTCACAAGACAAGGTGAAAAGACCAGACAACCCTGAAATTGGGTTTTCCTTGTTAAGAACCCCTCCACTCCAAGAGGAGTGCCGTTGGCTCTTTCGTCCTTTCTAGACTTATTATTCCTGCTTGAGAACCATGGCTATGAAAGTGGCATGATATTCCTGGCCCCTAAAACAGCCACTGCATGCCCCAGTGTTGACTACCTATGCTAAGTGGCTTATCTCTGCCTGACCTTGCCATTGGTCTGTGTGTCTCAGGCCTGAGGAGACCATCAGAACCCAGTGTGCTGAGAGCAAAACTAATAGTTTAAGATCCAGTTCGAATCTGTCTCTCAGCCCGCTGTTATTTTTAGAGAAATGTCCTAATCCTGCCAAAGAGCCAGGAGCTGAAGCTGCAAGGTGGTGAGACTTCCACTAGAGAGAACTTGCCTGTTCCTCCCCTCCCCACAATCCTCTTCCCACCTGCTGATTAATGTAAGGCCCGGTGTGACTGTGTGAATTATGGAGGAAACCAAGGAAAGCTCATCTTTGGAAAAGGCACTAAACTCTTTGTTAAACCAAGTAAGTGCTGGGGATTTCAAAGTCTATACCATTGAGAGCAACTAAAGTACCAACCCAGAAGTGAGTTAGAATAAATTTAACAAATTCTTTCTCTGTGGTTTCTTCCAACCTTCACCCATGAGCCCCACAGGACAGCCCATGGCCGTCCTCAGCCTGGGCTGGCACCACCCTCTGCTGGACATGGGAAAGATCTGGGTTGTGTAAGGTGGAACAGGGCCCCCTACCCAAGATGGCCCTTCTCAGGAGTGGTCACCTACCACACTTTGGTGAGTGGGTGACCTTCTTAGCAATGGTCTCATGGAAAGGAAGCTTGATTTACACGATCCAGAGCCCTACATGACCCCCTATCCTATGCTCTGGGATTGGGTTTTAATAGGGGATCATAGGAGAAGGTGTTTAATAGTGGATCATAGGGGGAGGACCAGGTGGCAGCTGCCAGGGGATTTTTGTTTAGGGAGAATGCACTGTGCTACTCAAACACCGGGTATCAACTCACCTTTGGCAAAGGCACCTCACTGCTGGTCACACCCGGTGAGTTCTTGTGGTTGGCTAATTATCTTTATTCTGGAAAGAAATCCAATGGGACCTGTTGAAACACAGCTGAATTTAATTATTTCGTTTAGCATGCAGTTGTTAACTGTGTCGGATGTGGGAGCAAGATATGAATACATGTTTCCCTGGAGGCTGGATTTGGTTATCAGGTCTATGGGCACTTTGATAAATTGTACTAGTACTGCAGTCATTATTTCTCGAGGGTCCGCAAAGCGTGTTGCAGCTTTAGGAAAGAGGCAGAGATAAGAGGAAGGAAAGCTTTGTGATAGAGACAGAAACAAACAAAAAGAGCCACAGTGTGTAGCCAAGGAAGCGTGTTCTTAACAGATAAGTGATGAGGACCCAGTTGGGTTTATACTGGTGTCGTCTATTAGAACTGAAAAATCTGGCCAGGGGCCTGAGGACTCAGGTGAGGGTAGGGCAGTAGACATTACTAGCTTCTCATGGCTATTCTTCAAAGAGAATAATATTCTCAGAGAATATTCTTCTGAGAACAATAAAACTTTTTCTAGAGATAGCACAGGCCTTGAAGTGACACATCAGCAGATTTATTTTCCCCTTCTTCACCCCAGAGACAAAGTAGTTCCTCACATAGACTCCCGCCCTTTCCCCAGACTGGCTGAGTCGACTCTGGGAGGAACAGAGAATCACAGTAGCCTGGAAGGCCTCCCCACCTCCACTGGATTATCTGTGATAACACAGAATGTTTATCCTAGTTGTGAAGCTGACAGGAAGAAGGTAATAGTGACAGATTATAGAAAGCAAAACAGAACTTACAGGCTATTTCCACACTTGCAGAGTTCAGTGGGTTTTTTCTGTGAGAATTGCAGAAACCGAAGTGCTCGCCACACAGGCCCACTATTCGCAAAAATGCCTGCCATCTCACATTTCAGTGGTATTTCATCAACAATCCTCTGTGCCCAAATCAGGTGTGACAATAAGGTAAGGGGTACAATTTGTTAACAAATAGAGTTAAATGAATGGTCCTGTCAAACCTCTCATCTTGAAGTGGTACACAATTGAATCCAACAACCCACTGTCCATTGCTCACCTCATCTTTTGAAACTACCCTCGAAGGTCACAGCATGTTCTTTTTATAGCATTCGTGCTGGCTTTGTCTCTTGAGGTTGAATTTCATTTTTGTAAATAATCAAAAGCCTTCCAGAGACAAGACCTGTAAGCAAAGGAGGGTCTTAAGCTTGTTACTAGTCCTGTTTTGGGTCCAAAATGAGGTGTGACTATAAAATAACGTCACTTGTTTGTTTGTGTGACTCACAAATTGACTGTCATAGAAGCATTTCAAACCTGTTTTAAGAAGCTGCAGTATCAGTGGAGGATCGCGGCTGTCTAAAGGGAGTACTTTGCAGGGTTCAGCAATCATTTAGATGTTTACATGCTCATCTGCTTGTTAACTCTGCCTCTTTATTTAATAAACATACTTAACATAAAGAGAGATTGAGATTGAGGAAGTTTTGCAAAGTCAGACCCAGGAGAAGCAGTGCACTTTCTCTGTGGACTGAGATATTATCCCAAGTAAATTCCTTTTAGAAAAACATGAGGTAAAGACCTTCCATTAGGGAAAGTACATGTGATATCCTACTAATCAATAGGAGGGTTACTCCAGTGATAATCTTACGCTGGTTTATGTAGAAACATGTAAACCAGGACCACCTCAGGAATCTACAGATATATCTTTGGAGCAAGTGCCAGGCTGGAGGTGTTAAATCAAGATAGACTTTTTTTTTTCTAAGACAGACTTTACTGTAAAAGCTGTTGGTGTTCATGCTTGCATGACAAGAGGAGGTAGAAAAAGAGAGGTACCTATGATGAGTCATGCAAGAGAAAGTGACTGCTATCGGAAGTGGCTCTACCCTGGACAGGAGTCGGGGAGCTCTGAGGCTCAACCTGATGGACTTAACACCAATTTCACAAGAATTTTATGAATCATTAGAAAAAATATTTATTATCTGAAGACCTTAAGTAACTCCTTTCAACACATTAGGATTCATGTTCTTTATTCTCCTCTGTTAAATATTTTCACTCCTTGTTTTTCACTTGCTTTTCCTACCCCTCTTTATACTTCTCACCTGTATCCAAATCAAATGTTTCATCTGAGCATTCATATTTTGAGAAACCATCTCAAGGGGAAACCATGCCCACTTCTTAGACTGTCTTTCAAGACTCTAAAAACTGGGTTCTTTCTCTTCTCCAAATTTATTTCCACTTATTCACTTTCACAAACTCTCCATTCTAACAAAACTGGATACCTCCTTCCCTTGAGTACTTACACATGCCCACACCTATGCCCGTGTCCAGAAATTGGATATCATGGACCACCACCCAAAAGCAATCTTTGGCAGGTGACACAGATTGAGTTTCAGTCTCTTAGCCAACAGACCAAGATTGCTGTGTGACTAATAATGCATCGGGAGAGTTTGCATTGCATCGGGAGAGTTTGAGAAATCATATCATGTTTAAACATTTAAGGGAGGCTAGGGTACAAGATCAAGCAGACAAATGGCAAAGTGGGAAGGAGAGAGCTTCTGTAAAGAGGGTAGGAAGAGGGATCTGTCCACGGGAAGATGTCCTCTGGAGAAGGAAGCATGCCCACTAGACATCCAAGTAGGAAATTTATGGCCTGCCACATCACATAAATTGTTTCTGTTTTCTTGCTGGAGCAGTCAGTTCCTAGTGGTCATTTGTTAAGCCTCTGGACCTCAAAGTGGCCAGTGGTGAGCCTGATCTTCCCTCAGGGATGCCCATGGAGCTTCTGACTCAGATTTTCCTTCAGATGACCTCAAAATTGAGAGAGACTCAAAAGAAACATAAAGAAAGGAGGGGAGAAGATACCTCTTAAGAGAATGATTACAGTTTAGTCCTCCAGAGGTGGTATTTACTGGGAAAGGAATGAGAATGGAAAAGTCTCCCCTAAGGCAAAGATAGGAAGTGATGAATGAGAAGCCCTTTTCCTGATGACTGTCTAAGTGGGTGCTGAAAAGATCTGGAGCTGGAGTCTGGGGTGATCTGGGCAGACTATTGGCTGAGACTAGCGCTAGTTCTGTGGAAGGAGAAAGGTTAGGAATCCCCTTGGAGGAGCCAGACCTCAGTCAGAACTGTCTGGCTCAGCATCCTGGGAGTCTGGACCAACATGCCTCCTCCTGTGAGGTGGGCAGAGGCGCTTGCCCCAAATCTTTCCCACTGGGAAAACATCCTCTCTGTTTTTGCTTTGGTGCCATGGAAATGAACAGCTCCTACCTTGACCAAATGAGGAATGTGATTTCCAGAACCCCTAGAGAATTACTATCTAAAACACCAGAGATATGCTATGATTTTGACAGTCAGTATTCTGGGCCAGTGCAGAAAATCTCTGGAATATTGAGAGAGAATATTGTGCATTATCCGATGTGGAAAGAGTCCTGAAAACCAGGCTGGTGCCAGGACTCTGTGCCAGGTTATTACTGTGACAATTACTTAATATTCTCTGTGCTCATGGTATCGCTCCTTCCAGAAGATCTTTAGGGAAAACTTGGTTCAGTGTCTAGGAGATTTTTGCTGAGCTGAAGATCACTGTGTGAATAATAATGCAGGCAGCGCACTTACATTCGGAGGGGGAACAAGGTTAATGGTCAAACCCCGTGAGTATCTCTCCTGAATCCATAATGAATGCTCTCATTTCAGAGAGAAGCCACAGCACTGAGCTTCATTTGGGGCCTGTTTTCTCCACTTGGTTTCATTTTTTTTAGAGGATCTAATTCCACTGATTATATAGTGTGTGTGCATGCCACATGTCCAGGTGAAAATGGGCACATATGGAACCCCCTGGCCCAGGGACAAATTAACTGAAGAAAAATGTATTCCTTGCCCTTTTGTTCTTTACCATTTGGGTCAGAAAGTCAGGTTGTGTTAAACACTGGGAGGGGTGGGAGAATCTTCTCCAGCAGCTTTGACAGGATTGCGTCATTCCTTGAAGTCCTGGTCAGAGGGCAGCTCATTCTGGAGGTAGGAGGATGAACTGTTTAACCACAGAAGAGCCTGTACATCCTGACTGTGCTGTGAATTGACCACGATAATACACAGTCTTCTCTGCCGCCTCTTTGGCCAGGGTCGCAGATGGGGGAGCACGCCGGCTGGATTTGGGGATTGAAAGGGATTTCCTGATCACATTGGCTTGGTCGGTTTCTGTAAAGCTTTCTATGACTGTGTAATATTGGCAGCAACCAGGAGCTGATTTGGGGGTTGGGGACAAGTCTGGCAGTGCATCCAAGTGAGTCTGCATGTTAACTCTCTCAGTCCTGTCTGTGCCATTTGAAATATCTCAGAATCTGTCTCCTTTGTAGCCCCAATGTTTAAAATACCTGGTTACATGTAGTGTTTTTCTCCTGTCCACCCAAGCAGAGCCCTTCTACCCTTAAATCAAACTGACTAGACTGAGGGATCCAGAAATGGGTGGTAGGAAGTCAGTTGGAGAATTAGAATATTTTCTTATATAACAAAGAGGTGAGGTGAGTCCCTTCCAAAAAGGGCTGTCAGGAAGTACTGAAAGTTAAAGGAGTGAAAATGCAGGACATTTCATGGCCAACATCACCATGGGCCTTTGGTAGAAGCTGTTTCTCCCCAACCAAAGACAAGCCCAGTGCTGCTGGGACTTTCAGGATGTAGGGTTATCCCAGTGACTGTGCTGGAGAATCATCTCCCCACCGTAAGTCTCCAGGATGACTCAAACCTGCCATAGAACTCCTGCCTCTCCCAGTCCTCTTTGGCTTAAAGCCTTATTGCATATTTGATAAGGTCACAGGAAAGCAGTTGCATGCATCCCCACTTCTGATCTCCCCCCAGAAGTTCTCTCCAAGATTCTTCAGGAGCATCTTAGAGACCACCTACTCTGTTCAGGATTTTTACTTCATATAACCAGACAGGGTTCTCAGAAGTGCCTGTTATGGCTTAAGCTGGGGTAGCTCCTGGGTCCACCCTGGAGCACCAGACATGGTAGAGCTCAGGAGATAAAGGGAGTTGTACAGTGGACCCAAGGGGCTTTCAGGAACAACATCTTTGATATAAGTGTTAATGAATTTCTAAAGGTGCTTTTACAAGAGTTTCTATGAGTTAACCTGGTAAGACTCTCCAGGGAAGTCGCCCTTACTTTTATGGCTCTAAATATAAGATATGTGTTGCAAGAAAAATGAGAAATGTCAATCGCACTGCCCAATGAGGAGACCTGGTATAAATATTGGGCTAGTTTTAATGTGAAGTTTATATAAAATGTTAGCCTCTCAAGATAAACTTCTCAGGGTACATTTATTAAGGTCAATAGATAACGATTCTGCCAGTGTTACTGGTACATGCACAACTTCAAGTGAGGACCAAAAATAGAAAGAAAAAAAAGACTAATAAAAGGTATAGCATGGTGCTTAAGAACAAGAATTTTGGAGTCAGACTGCCTAGGCAAATTCTAACCCTGCTACCTATTAAGTATGACCTTGACCTTGGGCCAGTTAACTAATCTCTTTATGCCTCATTTTTCTCATCTGTAATGTGGGGTAACAATAGTACCTACCTCACTGAGTTGCCCTGAGATTTTTTTAAAAAGGGATAATTCCTATAGACGACTTTGCATAGTGGCTGTACCTGGGAAGTCTTCAATAAATGTTCGTTTTTATGATACTAGATTAGGTGGCTGGAGGGAAATAAGGAAAAGTAAAAAATGGCCTCCTTTTATAGTTTTTGTAAAGCACAGCACTAGAGTGTGGCTCCAGCAACACAGGAAAACTGATCTTTGGACAGGGGACAACTTTACAAGTGAAACCAGGTAGGTCTAAATGCTCCCAAGTGAGCCACCATTGTCCATGTTTAATTTTTGGTTCATCTTCTCTCTGCCTTTTTAACTTCAAACCAAAGACTCTTACTATTTAAGTTTTATTTTCTTTTTGTAAAGGGCAGGAAAATGTTTGTAAACTATGGTTAATATGGTCTTTTCTAACCCATTTGGTTTCAGCTAATGGCAAAAAGGGGGACAAGACATGAGATTTATTTTGTGGGTACAGAATTTCTAGGCTAAGGCTAAGAGAATATAAGTTTGGCCAACTACAGTGGAAGAAAAATGTCAAATGTAAGTGGTTTACAAAAAAGGAAGGTGCTATATTCAGGATTATAGTATATTAGCAAACACCTCTGTAGCTACTAGAAATTTTTAAGCACTGTCTTTCAAGGAGAAAAGAGCATGAAAATAGCAAGCTTTTGTATGAAAATTAACTGGGGGTTGGGAAGAAAGGAGGTCTGGACTGTGGGTGGTGATTTGGATTTTTTGTTTAAAAATATGGAAGACAACACTTTCTATAGGATGGCTTTTAAAAGGTCATCTCCCAGTAGGAGTCAAATGTGTATTACATACCCTTCGTAAGCTACATAGAGGAAAAAATTTATCAGAGTAGGAAAGTGTTTTTGTACTGGGTAGAAACACTGTGCCAGCTTTGGGGCAAACAAGCTTGTCTTTGGGACCGGAACGAGACTCACTGTTACTCCCGGTAAGTCCTTTGGCACTTGAGCAAAGGCCCTTAATCTATAATGGCCAGCTCTCACATCCCAGACACCTAATGAATTTCTAAATGAGCTTTGGTGTGTTAACCCAATAAGACTCTCCAGGGAGAAGGTCACCGTACCTTTGCAGCTCTAAATGTAAGACGTGTTTCAAGAAAAAAAGGGAAATGTCAACTGCAGTGCCAAAATGAAAAGACCGGTATAAATAGTGGACCAGCTTTCGTGTTAAGTTTATAAAACGTAATAAGCCTTTTAGAACAACCATCTCAGGGTTTATTAGTTTGTATCTATACAGCACAGTTGTCCAGGTAATTTGACTAATATCAGTAGGTGATCTGGAGATTTAGGCAGTTCCTAGAGAAACCTTCTTTGTGCTCAAAATTGCCTAAATTGACTGTCACATTATCTAAATAATGGCCAGATCTGTTTTACTTTGTGCTGTGTAGACTCAGCCTAATAAAAACAAATGCTGTTGTGTTTTTGCCCACTCTGTCTCCTCTCCACTCAGAAAGTTTGCCTTCTATTAAAACAGCAACTCTTCACACAAAGAAAAGATACCCAGCCAGCAATTTGACTTATTGCTGCTGCTATTTTGCATTTATATGACTCCTTTCCTTGGAAGAGATTAAGACACTTTATACGACTTATTAGCTAAACAGATTGACAGCCTAATTAGGAAGAAAGAAACAGATTCTGAGTATCTTTTTTTGTGGCTATTGTTCCTACCCCTGTGTGTGGAACATTTGGTCAGACATCTCTGAGAGGCAGAAATCAGACAGGGGGGTGGTCTCCGTTTGCAGCGTGGGGCTTCTCAGCTGCACGTAAGAGGTTGTCACCAGAGGGGAAAACAACACTAAATAGGTCAGAGCAACTGACAGAGCCAGGGAGACTTATTCCCCCTAGAACCTATGTGTTCTCACAAAAGCAGAGCATGACAAATTTTGAACCCCCAGGTGTGGTGTGTACCTACTCTTCTTACTTTTGTTTTTAGACCCTTCGGCTCCAACTCCTATTCCGCACATCTCTAACTCCTCCTGTGTCTAACTCCTCTCTCCGGCCTTTGAATTCCAGCTATCCTGCCACCCCCCAGCTCCAGCACCCCTACCCTGTGCCGCCTGCCTCTTAACCTGTCGGTTCCATTTGAGAGAGCCTCAAATGGCTCAGGGACCTGAGGGAACCCTCCTCGGGGCAGGGTGGGGAGGTGCAGCAGAGGCCGCCGGGGGCTACTGGGCTACTGGCAGCCGGCATCAAGGCTGGCGCTGGGTCCCAGGATCAGGAAGAGCCTTAGGAAGGAAGGCCTGACTCAGAAGAAAGAGTACCCTGGCTTTCCTGATTCGGGGGTCGGAAAACTCTCTCCTACCTAGGGACCTGTGGCTGCCACCTAGGGGCCCCGCTGTGTGACTCTGAAGAGGCAGCAGGTTTTTGTAGTAGAGTCAGCCATTGTGGACAGACAGGCTCTGGGGGTGTGCTACATTTTGGGGCCGGCACGAAGTTGATTGTTATGCCACGTAAGTGAGTCTTTTCTTATTTCTGTGGGTTAGTGTGTCCATAAACCATATGGAGACAATCTTTCATTTGTCCCCATTTCCCAGGTAGTAGCTGATAGGATACAATTTCTGGGTCTACCCCACACAGCCAGCTTGGCCGTAAAGACAGGCAAATTCATTTTTTAAAATAGCTGTGACTGATTTCATTTAATGCTGCCAACAGCAAGGGAAATTAGCATGTCATGGGAACCAGATCTAGGCTCATTCATTCGCTGTGGGAAGACAGTCATTTTTTCTTATTCCTCCAGCACTTGGACCTCAGAATTCAGCTGAACTTTTCCATGCCTGTCTCTTCTAGCAGATTGAGTGCTTTTGTGTCCACTAACTTTTGTGTGCAAAAACACACTCCTTCAGTTTTTACTAAGAAAAGTTTTTGTTAGTTATTTTGACAATGAACTTCAGCTAAAATAGTCCCTGCTATCCATGTTAATATCTTGGCTTGAGCAAGTGCATTTTGCCCCCATTATTCAAAGTGCATTTCACTGTTGTAACCTACCACACCACCAGCAGCCCTTTTATCTTCACAACATTTCTCTAATAAGGTAAACAGGATCACATGTCATCAAACATATTTCACAGCCAGGAAAGCTGGAGCACAGCTAAGTTAAATAATTTAGGTCAAACCCCAAAAAATCAGAACTGAGATTACCACCGAGGAATCCCTGTTTTCTTATGGTAAATTATCTTTGTGAATTGAAAACATAAGAAATGCAGACCATAGGCATTTTCAGGGAGATGCCATGTAACAAAAAAAAAAGACTGTTTCATTGCACTGATGTTTCAAATGTATCCCTAAATCCTATTTACTGTTGGCTGTTGTTTGGTGCCAGCGACTTGGGGCAAGAGCACAGGGGCCAGGTGTAAAGGTAGAATGCCAGGAGGTTTTTGTAGACCCTAGTGTCACTGTGCCTGACAACAATGACAAGCTCATCTTTGGGGCTGGGACCAGAGTGCAAGTCTCCCCAGGTAAGTAATAGAAGCCAAGGAGCAATTTTTAAAAGGTGTTTTCTATACACAAACAAGCCGTTTTTTGGTGCAGCCTAAAGGAACTGCGGACCACCCTCCCCAGCACCGCGGTCCGTGGGGCCTTCCGTCCCTCTGGCCGCCTGGGGCCAGGCTCACCCAGGACGGCATCTCTCCTGCAGAGAAACCCTCAGTAAACCAAAACCATTTAATCTGAGTATGTGAATATCATGGTGCTGGCTGAAATCATATCAGCAGTGAAAATGAGACACTAGAGAATCAGATGTGTTATAACTTCAAACAAATGATCTGTTTCTCTCTTTTGCATTTTTATTTAGAATATCATGGAAGGTGAAGCAAGTTCAACTCCAATTTCAAAACTGTTTATGAATTATGCTTCCCTTATATGCAGAGGGGCCTACATTGACTTTTGATGTTTAGTCATTTGATTTCATCATCTGTGTCTGGAATCCATAATGGGCAAAGGAATCGAATGTAATTAAATGAGCAAATAATCTTCAATCAGCAATATTCCTTCATTGTTTTATGTGCTCTGCTCTGGACTTTTTTATCTGGGCTTTATCTCTAATAGGCTCCTCGGAAGGACAGTGAAGGTTTTTGTTAAGGTTTTTGTTTCTGTGTGGATAGCAACTATCGGTTGATCTGGGGCTCTGGGACCAAGCTAATTGTAAAACCAGGTAAGTCTCAGAGATGCAACTATAAAGGAGAGGAGACACTGGATGAATAATAGGCTAAGTGTAGCATTCAAATTATATTTGTAAGAACAATCCTGCCTGCTGGAGGCAATGCACTTGATCCAAATGGGGTGTTCACTCCCAGTGAGAGGCAATGTCAGCCATCAACTCTCTTGTTTGTTCCAGTTGCTTCCAGAATGAATAATGCTTGACTAGAACTCCCTAAGAGAGCAGACCCAGGTGGTTAGAGTGTCAAATTCCCTCTAATATGTTCAGAATTCTTTCCCAAGATGGAACCAGTCTCATTCCATTGGAAGAGCAGCTCCATAGAAAAGGGAAAGGGCCACAAAGACCTGAAGGAAAAGGTAGTGTGCCCGATGCTTCCCAACATCCTTGCCTCCGGCTGCTGTCCTATGTGGGGAGCAGACGCTTGCAACTCTCCTTGTCTCTTGGTGGTGAATCACTCAGGGTTCTGGGCCTTAGAGCTAACCCCGTAAGGACATAATTCAAAAGGCCCAGTGTCAGGGCATGTCAGGGAAATAGGAAGGCTGAAGGGATACCTGGGAGTCTGGAGAGAAGGCAGAGAACAGGCTTTTGCAGTAGTGAGACTCAGGTGTGCTTCGCCTAAAGAGACAAAAAGCTGCTCTCACCTCGCCTGCCATGCCCCATCTGGAGGCTTACTGTAAAGCTCTGGAGGGCTGTGTGGATTTGGGGGCGCTGGAAACAAGCTCATCTTTGGGACTGGCACTCTACTTTCTGTCAAGCCAAGTACGTGAGTAGTGGGATTTGTCAGGTGGATTCTGTGTCCAGGGCAATTGGGAGGTCACAGCTGCCCTTTGCGAAAAGGAAGGCTGAAGATTGGCCCCATTGTCGTCCCTGATCTGCCAGGCAGGTGGCAGGCCCTCAAAATTTCCCATTCTCCTGGATGGTACACCACAGTCAGGAAGGGGGAAATTTTAAGATAGGCTGCAGGGAGAAAAACTCCTGTGGGAAAAGTCTTCTCTAAATGCTGCAGGCTTCCCTCTTCTAGAGGCCCTATTTCTGGACTATTTATCAGCTCTGGTCAGTCATTTACCTGTGTAGATACAACCCCTGTGGACATATTTATTCAATTTTGAGTCAACTGGTCCAAATGCCTTGCTTATAGGTCCAATATCTTATTTTCTTCCAGAAGAGTCTCCAGAGCTTCACTTGGGGGATTACTGAGAACTCAGGCAAAACTAACTTCCCGGGAGTGGGGCAGGGAAAGAGGAGGCTTAGGATATTCAATTTGGTATTAAATTTGTGGTCCATGTAGCATCTTACCTATATTTTCTACATTTGTTTCCTTTCATTTTCCCTAGAATTTCCTTTATGTTTGTTCTTCACACCTACTGTTCCCAGGCTGAAAGGAGTGAAATAAAATCAGTTTTGAAATCAAGAATCAGAAAGTCGTAGTTATACTGGGATATGAGATCAAGTCTCCTCTCCCCAAAATCAAAATTCTTTCACTTAACCTCCACTTTTACCTGATAAAGTCAGTGGAGACCTGGATGCTCACTCCTCTCTTTTCTCCAGGTGCTTAGTGTATATCAACACCCAGCCAACGGGCAACTTTGTGATAAAGGAGCTCTTGTGTGGCCTTATCCTTGCCTTTAGGATACAATATTTTTATAACGGAAAAAAATGTTCATTTTTTCCATTTATTTCAGAACTGGACTTTCTTAAGGCGGTCCTAACTCTCAGCACTTTTCTTGATGAAACAGCACAGAGCTCCTTTAGGAAAAGATAGGACAGCTTGTCTTTTGTTACTCTTCACTCATAAAATGTTTTTCATGCTATGACAAGTGCACTATTCGACAGTGAGAAAGCTGCGAAACATCTTGACTTCTGAGTAGGGGACAGGACCGTGGAGTTTGGGTAGAGTTCAGCTGTGAGTTCAGATGACTCTAGCTGGAAAGCATTCCTGTGGATAGAGGACTGTGTCATCCCTTCAGACCTGCGTGTCTAAGGCTGAGCTCGCACATATGGGAGCAAGAGATGCTAACAAATCATTTGATTCATCTCCGGCAGACTTAAGCCTAGAAATGCAGAAGGGTTTTTAAAGCTCATAAGTTTGGTCTTTTTAAAGAAGGAAATGGTTTGTTTTATGAAGCAGAACCAATATTTTCTTCCTATCATAAAAGGTCATCTCCCAGAAAGGCAGAAGAAAAAAATCACGGAAAGTCCGACTGCCCCTTCCCACAGTGACTGGTGTTTGTTTGGATTTTACTCTTCCTTGAGTAGATGGGGAAAGGTGAGGAGGGGTTTAAGCAAAGGCAGGAAATGCTGTGGGAATAATAATGTCAGACTCTTCTTTGGAAATGGAACCCAGCTGGTAGTGAAGCCCAGTAAGTAGCCATGTTCTATTTATATTTGACCAAACAAATACATCCTGTAAATTTAGTTGAGATTTAATTTAACATGTAAACAAATATACCTTTTGAGAAATGACTGTGGCAAACATTCATGATTGTTGAGAATAGAGCAATAAGAATAAACAGGTTCAAAATAATGAAACCATCCCAAATTGCCTTTATAACACAGTGGCTCGGTTTTCTTTTTTCCAAACAGTGATTGGAGCCATGAGTTATTTCCAACCACAGTCTCTCTTAAATTGTGTTATGTAATGATTTGTGTGTGTACTGTGATTTTGTCCACAAACCTTGTCTTCTGTTCTATTAAAAATGAGTCCATCTCATTTTATTTTTATTTTTTTTAAGATTTATTTATTTATTTATTTATTTCTCTCCTCTTCCCCCCTCCCACCCCGGTTGTCTGTTCTCTGTTGTCTATTTGCTGCATCTTCTTTGTCCGCTTCTGTTGTTGTCAGCAGCACAGGAATCTGTGTTTCTTTTTGTTGCGTCATCTTGTCAGCTCTCCGTGTGTGCTGCACCATTCCTGGGCAGGCTGCACTTTCTTTCACACTGGGCGGCTCTCCTTATGGGGGGCACTCCTTGCGCGTGGGGCTTCCCTACGCGGGGGACACCCCTGCATGGGGGGGCACTCCTTGTGCGCATCAGCACTTCGCATGGGTCAGCTCCACACAGGTCAAGGAGGCCCGGGGTTTGAACCGAGGACCTCCTATGTGGTAGACGGATGCCCTAACCACTGGGCCAAGTCCGCCGCCATCTCATTTTAAATGCTACTAATATATGTAAGGTAACTTCTTTGTCTCCCATGCCTGTTTGTATATTTATTTTAAAAGATCTGATAGGGAATCCAAACAATGTCCCATTTTGACAAATATCCTCATCTAGTTCCATACATATCAATTTTCACCTAAAAAAAAAAAAAAGGAAAAGAAAAGAAAAACCAGCTTTACCATTCAAATGTGATAGAAAAAAAACAATTCGGAAATGAGTCAATGATCCCAGATAACACCTGAAAGGAAATTCAAAGTGAAACAAAATGGCAGGCATGATGGCAAGATTTTTGTTTACTGATCAGTTCCTCCATGGAGAATAAAATTTTTAACATACCACCTTGGGAAGGAGGGAAATGAGGCATTCAGGGGCCTGGTATTCCTGGGGCTGTTCCTTGGGTGTCAACTTCTCCATACTGCCAATTTGGGGACAGCAGGATGCGTCCAAATGTCAGTTAAAAAAAAATAGTAAATTATGGCAAGTGTTGTCAAGTTGACTAACTGGGTTATTAAGCTACAACAGGTTGGTTAGAGTTAAGATTATGGAATGACTGATCCAAGGAGCTCTAAAATAAAAGTCTACTTTTGAATAGTTTCTCTGTGGGAAATGTCCAAAGACAAGGAAGCAGCTAGATAACTCCATAAATTTATTTTTGACCTAGTAAACATGACCAACCTATGATAATCTTTTTTAATGACTGTGATAAAGAGAATCTTTTAGGTCAGGTAGATGAAGAGGAGCAAACTCTGGGGCTTGGTTCTTTGTGAGTTAAACAAGGATCCAGTCAGGGTGGAAAGTGATGGCATAAATTTCTGTCTGTCAGTGGTTTGAGGGCTTCCTTGGGCTGTGAAAGGAGAACATTTCCCAAAAGGCTTGAATACCTCTGGACCAAAATGCAATCCCCACTACCCTAGCTAGGGCAGGGCTATATGAATGCAGGCAACTAGTGCTTAACCTGAGGCAAGTCATCCTCAGGGTTTGGTCAAATGGCTTCTCAAGAACTTAGGGTGGAGCAGATGATATGGTTCAAGCAGTTGAGCACCTGCTTCCTACACGGGAGGTCCCTGGTTTGTTTCCTGGTACCTCCTAAAAAAAAAAGCAAACAAATGGAAAACCAACTCAGGGTTGTCAATGTGGCTCAGTGGTCGGGTACTGGCTTTTCACATAGGAGGTCCTGGTTTCAATCCCCAGCCCCAGTACCTAAAAAAAAAAGAAAGACAGAAAGAAAAAACATAGGGCTCAGATCTCTCAAGGGTGAGAAACCAGATGTATGTTTGAAGCCTTCCATTCCTGTTCCTGTCCTTGTTTGGGCTCTGATGAGAGCATTTCTAGCTCAGTAGCTCTTTGCCCCACCATTTTTTGCCTGCAATAGCATAATAGAATTGTGTTTGAAATCAGAAAGGAGTTTGTGGAATTGTTGCTTTTGTAATTCACTCTCAGTGTCAAATGAGGTCATTCAATTTCCTCTCTGTGCATTTGCAATAAGCAGCATAAAATTCAAGCAAAACAACCAAGAGACACAGAGAAAGATGGTTGAGCAGATAATGAGACCTGTTTATTATAGTAGAGGAGACAATGTGGGAATCTGTAAGTCCCATGAAGGTGAAATATCCATTAAAGGATGTGTGGCTTTCCTGAAAAGAGTCTCTAGAGGTTTTTGCTATGGTCCCAATCACAGTGTGCACAAAGTGCTAACAGAATGGTCTTTGGGAAAGGGACTCAACTTCACATTCTCCCTAGTAAGTGCCATTCATGTGATTTTCTGATATTGACTTCCATTGAGTCCATTGTTATTGGTGTTGGTTGGGAAAGTTTTCTAGGTTCTAAGTTATGGGGAAGCCTCTAGGTCCTGAACTCTTGGAGAAGCCTGGTCTTCAGCCCTTCCACAGCTTAGCCAAATTACCAAATGCTTGCCCTCAACTTTCTAGGGAAAGTTGCTGCTGGAGTTCTGCAGCTTAAATATCAGTGGTCTTTTCCATTGTTCGTATGTTATAAAGAGTAAATCATGAAACTTTGTCCAGAATTCATCATCAAGTCTCTTCTCCTAGGCTTAGTCCCCACTAGACTTTGTTCAGACATATTTTTAAACCCAGTCTGATTTCTGGCTGCAATTAAATTAATTTTGGAAATGACTCCAGTGTACCTATGACACCTCTCCTTCCACACTTCATAAAAGAACATACTTTTTCTCTGTTTGGTCTCAGCTGATGTTCTTGGCTCTGCTGCCCCATGCCTTCTCATTTTCCTTGTTCCAGGGATGGGTGGGAAATAATTTTTTTCTTAAGTGCTTCTTTAAGACCAGAGGCTATATCAGCCAAGAACAGCTTTTTGTGTTAAGACCTCTCACTCTCTGCCATTTTCCAAATCCTTTTCTTGATTTAGGAGAAGTGACCACTCCTTTTTTATTTCTAGCACAATAGAGTTCATTATGAGGCCAGAGATGGGAGTTTCCTTTGGAATATTTTTTACAAGCTAACAATAAGCTAAAAGTTTGTAGGCCGTTCAGAAATGGATTCTTGGGCCACCACTCTATGTATGGAAGTTCTTATCAGTAGACAGGCAAAGCCAGAGGCATCTTAATTATGTGTCCAGATCCTGGAGAAGGGGACCAAGACATACTAAGAGAAATTTTAAAACTGTGGTTAGTGGGGATATTTCCAGATATTTGCACTAGGAAAGAAGGTTAACAAGAGGAAAGGCCCAGGGAAGATATCAGGCTGGGCATGCAAGGTTTATGCCATAGAGGCAATCACTGTGTGAATTCAGGAAGCAGGCAACTTGTTTTTGGAAAAGGCACAAGACTTTCTGTGATTTCAAGTAAGTGTCCCTGCCCATCCCTAATTTTGATCAGCAATGACTTCTTCCCTTAAATGATTTGTCAGTGTGCCCAGCAGTACCTAGGAATACTTTGCCACCAAGGTGTTCTATTAGGAGCCGGGCAGTTAATGCTGAGCATCACGATGAGCAAGTTACTCTGGCATAATTCAAAAGCCACCTGGACAATCATGGGCAAACACAGAGCTGGGCCCTGAGTCTTGGTCTGGCTCAGCACCTCCAGCTTCTCCTGACCCCACATCCTAGCCCAGGGTGATCCCAGGATCCCTCCTCTGATCCCAGGAGACCAAAACCCTAAGTCAGAGAACTTGAGCCTCCTAAGCCTTAGGAAGCACAGAAAGGTTTGCCTGGGATTGAAAGAGCCATTTCTCCATACATAGCCCTTTCGACTTAATGTTATTACTACTTTTACCTTGCCTAAGTAAAACATAAAAATTTCTCATTGAAAACAATTCTAATTACAAAAAAGCTTTCCCTTCCTACAATATCAGTTTCCTCCCCAAAAGCAATCACTGTGACTTGTTTGGTGTGTTGTGACAAGTTTCTATGTTGATGTGAAATCTCCTGTCTCCAAGGAGGGATGCTCAAGAGGTAAAGGACTCAGACTGCAGCTTGCAGGATTTCAGTTAGATATCAGGAACAACTGCAGGAATGCAAGCGCTGTTGGCAAAGGAGAGCTCCTCAAAACTAGACAGGTTTTGGTCAGAGAATATCTTGCCTGAAGTCAGGCGGACAGACCAGATGACCTCTGGGAGTCCAGCCAAGTCTCTATAGGACTTGAAGGGAAGGTCTACTTCATGGCAAGCCTCTGTCATAGCCTTCTCTTTGCTCATCATCTGGTTATTGTGGTTGTTGTCAGTGCTGCTCCAGTGCCATAAGTGGTTTGATTTTTCTCAGCATCTGTGGGGTTTTTGCAAAGAAAGGAAACCCTGTGCATACTCTGGGAGTTACCAACTTACTTTCGGGAGAGGCACCAAACTCTTGGTCACACCAAGTAAGTCCTTCTTTCTGGCTAATTATTCTTCCCAAGAAGCCCATCTTCCATTATGGAAAAGCTGTCAAAACACAGGTGGTGTTTTCTTTGCTTGGTTTGTGTTGGGTGGTTCGTGATACCAGTTGGAAAACAGAGTTATTAATGCACATAATCCCAGGGGCATTGTACTTGGGCTTTTGTTATCCGTGTAGTCTCTCCCTGGGAAAATGTGTGAACCTCCATGAGGAGGAAGGTCTAGGGCAAGAAGGGGGAAAGGCAGGAATTGAATGAAAATAGACAAAGAGCCTGCAGGAGTAACAAATAAGGCAGGATCCCAGGAGACCTAGCAGTAGCCTCTTTGAGTGAATTTCCCAGGAGCTGCTCCTGCCAAGGCCCATTCTTTCAAAGGAAAACACAGCAAGTAGAATCAGGCTGGGAAGCTGCTAGTTATTAGTATTCCATGCGCGCTTTAACCTAATTACAAGGAGGCTGTTTTGGCCATGGGCAGTCATTTCAGGTTTTGTTTCCCTGCTTGCCTCCCCCACCTCCACCTGTCTTCCTAGAAGCCCTAGTCAAGGTTATTGCAATAGTACTGAACACTGTGTAACAACAATGCAGGCGGACTAACCTTTGGGAAAGGGACTATGCTCATTGTGAAGCCAAGTAAGTTGTGTTCCTCTTTAGCTGGGCCTTTAGGGGCAATCAATCAAATCATTAGTTTGAAAAATACTTTAATCCTGTGCATCTGTTTGGGCTCTTTATTAATGTTCTTTCCCCAGGGCAGAGAGAGTTGGTTCTTTTCTCTTCCTTAAGATGAGATGTGAGTATATATATACACACACACACACACTTGCTCTAGCTCATGCTGAGGGCTTCTCGGGAGCACAACAACATTTTCAAAGAAACAGAGATATAAACAATAATTGAGTCCATGAGGATGCCGGAAAAACCCTCCATAGGTCACCTAGTGCCCACCACACCTGGCCAGGCTCCTGTGCAGTCTCCCTGACCAAATGGGATGTGATCTGGCTCCTTCAGATGGTCTCGGGCAGGGCATTCCTCAACTCCTCCCTGTAATCAATTCCAGAATGAAGCAACCCTTTCTGCCATAAAGTACTTCCTCACATCTCTTTTAGTACCTCCTACTGCAATTTCATTCTCTGTTTGAAAAGAACCACTTGAATTTTTGGCATCTACATTGAGAACAAAACTTCAAAATGTGAGGCTCAGCCCTGAGACTACTTCTACAGCATCTCTGAAATCCCATGTGTCCCTCTTTGGGCATTTTGAACCCAAGTCATTAGGGATTAGGCTGTATAACATGAACTTTGGAGGCAGAAAAACCTTGAATTCAAGTCTGGATCTACTACTTTACTAACTGTGTGACCTTGGGCAAGTTACTTGACCTCTCTGAGTCTCACTTTCCCCATCCATAAAGTGAGAATAAAAACACACCTGCCTTGTCGAGTTATATAAGGACTAATGAAATAATACAGTTAAAGGATTTAGCATAGTGCCTACAACATAAAAAAGATCTCATTAAACTCTAGCTATTAATAATATTGATAAATACCATCTCCAGCACAAAGTCGAGCTTTCATTTTGCCTCTCAGGCTCTTCTGTCAAGGCTCTGTCATGCATCAGGAAAAGAGCTAGATTGGGTGTGGGGGGTGGATGGAGAATGTCAGCGTGTTCTATGAAATTCTTCACCTGGGATTTGAAAGTGTCTAAATGGAAATAGAAAGAATCCTGGTTAATTTAAATACAAAATCACCAAGTGTCAGAGGCAAGGGAGCCGTTTCTGCAGAGAGCTGCATGGCTCTGGGCCTCAGGGGTGTACACAACGCCTTGGAGCAGGACTGCGGCTCTCAGCACTGCTAGGTGAGTGCTGCAGAAGCCACGGCCTTGCGCCTCCCCAGCACCAGCTACCCCAGGGTGTCTCCTCCAAAAGGCCCTGGGCCCCTTCCCTTACGGAGGGACAGGGACGGATAGAGGATGGGGTGTCACAAGGAAGAACAACCTGTCCCAAAATGTCCCTTCTGCACTTCTGGGTAGTGAAGCTTATGAGAAATATGGCACCTGAAAATAACC